>NC_060894.1:14321666-14632500 GCF_014805685.1 Silurus meridionalis
ATAACCTGTAATGCGGATAAGGAAGCGAAAGCCGAAGTAAACGCAAACAAAGTTTATTGAGAATACTCAGGGGATAATCAACCCAGCCATTATGGATGTACAAGCTAGTGCACTCTTAGTGCCGGTCCCAAGCCCGGGTAAATGGGGAGGGTTGCGTTAGGAAGGGCATCCAGCGTAAAAACATGTGCCAAATCAAATAAGATAAGATAAGATAAGATAAGATAAACCTTTATTCGTCCCACAGTGGGGAAATTTCTATGTTACAGCAGCAAGACAAAGAAATAAAAATAGATGCAAATATATATAAAAAAAGAAGAATATACAAAAAATAAAAACAGAAATAAAAATAAATAATAATAACAATAATAATAACAACAAAGAAATAAAAATAAATGCAAATATCTAAAAAATAATATACATATACTACAATACCAGTATATATACAGTACAATGTAATAATACAAATAGGAAAAAAAAAAAAAAAAAGTACGCTTTTTAAGTCATGTTTTGAGCTAGTATTGCATGTAAATTGCGGGTAATATTGCACATAATATTGTACCTGATTTGTTTAATAATATTTCACACAGATAAAGTTATTGCACATCTTAAAAAGTAATAGCAGTGTTGTATGTTGGTGACTGGTTTTACTGGGAACAGCTTTGGTTGTATAGTCTAATAGCAGCAGGGAGAAAAGACCTTCTGTATCGCTCCTTCAGACACTTGGGATGTATTAGTCTGTTACTAAAAGAGCTGCTCAGCGATGTAACGGTTTCATACAGGGGGTGGGAGGCGTTCTCCAGCAATGATGATAGTTTTGTTACCATCCTCCTTTCTCCCACCTCCTGTACAGTGTCCAGGGGAATCCCCAGGACAGAGCTGGCCTTCCTGATCAGCTTGTCTAGTCTCTTCCTGTCTGCAGTAGATATGCTGCTGCCCCAGCAGACCACTCCATAGAATATGGCTGAGGCCACCACAGAGTCAAAAAAGGTCTTCAGTAGCTCTCCCTGTACTCCAAAAGACCTTAGTCTCCTCAGCAGAAAGAGTCTGCTCTGCCCTTTCTTGTAGATTGCCTCAGTGTTGTCTGTCCAGTCCAGTTTGTTGTTTAGGTGAACACCCAGGTATTTGTAAGAGTCCACTCTCACAATGTCCTTTCCTGAATGTTCACTGGTGATAGAATTTGTTTGTTCCTACGGAAATCCACCACCAGTTCTTTCGTTTTCCCCGCATTTATCTGGAGGCAGCTCCGTTGGCACCAGTCCACAAAGTTCTTTATAAGTCCTCTGTACTCTCTGTCATCATCATTCGTGATCAGACCGACGATGGCAGAGTCATCAGAGAACTTCTGTAGGTGACAGGTTTCTGAGCTGAACATGAAGTCTGCAGTGTAGATGGTGAAGAGAAACGGGGCAAGAACCGTTCCCTGCGGGGCTCCAGTATTGCAGACAATCATGTCAGACTCACAGTCACGAGTCCTCACATACTGTGGTCGGTCTGTGAGATAGTCCAGTGTCCAGGCAGACAGATGATGGTCTACTCCCATGTACACCATCTTATCCCTCAGGAGCGCAGGTTGGATGGTGTTGAAAGCACTAGAGAAGTCAAAAAACATGACTCTCACAGTGCTCCCAGCCTTTTCCAGGTGTAAAATAGCCCGATCTAGGAGGAAGATGACTGCATCTTCCACTCCAATGCCAAATATGCGGATCAGAGAGAGAGAAGGTTGGACGATGTGGAGTTGGTGAAGCAGGATGTAGATAGGATTAGTAAGGAGGAAGTGAGAGCAGCGATTAAGAGGATGAAGAGTGGAAAGTCGGTTGGACCAGATGACATACCGGTAGAAGCTTGGAGATGTTTAGGAGAGATGGCAGTGAAGTTTTTGACCAGAATGTTTAACAGGATTTTGGAAGGTGAGAAGATGCCTGAGGAATAGAGAAGAAGTGTGCTGGTACAGATCTTTAAGCATAAAGGAGATGTGCAGTCTTGCAGTAACTACAGGGAAATTAAGTTGATCAGTCACAAGTTATGGGAAAGAGTAGTGGAAGCCAGGCTGAGAGAAGAGGTGACCATCTGTGAGTAACAGTATGGTTTCATGCCGAGGAAGAGCACCACAGATGCCTTATTTGCTTTGAGGATGTTGATGGAGAAGTATAGAGAAGGACAGAAGGAATTGCATTGTGTATTTGTGTATTTATTATTATTTATTGTATAAGGAAGTCGGGTGTGTCAGAGAAGTATGTGAGGGTGGTGCAGGACATGTATGAGGACAGTGTGACAGCAGTGAAGTGTGCAGTAGGTACGACAGACTGGTTCAGGGTGAAGGTTGGACTGCATCAAGGATCGGCCCTGAGCCCTGAGTCCTGTTTGCAGTGAGCCTGAGTCCTGTTTGCAGTGGTGATGGACAGGTTGACGGACGAGGTCAGACAGGAGTCTCCCTGGACTATGATGTTTGCGGATGATATTGTGATTTGTGGTGAGAGTAGGGAGCAGGTTGAGAGGAGCCTGGAGAGGTGGAGATATGCGCTGGAGAGAAGGGGAATGAGAGTCAGTAGGAGTAAGACCAAGTACATGTGTGTGAATGAGAGGGAGGGCAGTGAAGTGATGCAGTTGCAGGGAGAAGAGCTGGAAAAGGTGGAGGAGTTCAGGTACCTGGGGTCAACAGTGCAAAGTAATGGAGAGTGTGTTAGAGAAGTAAAGAAAAGAGTGCAGGCAGGGTGGAGTGGGTGGAGAAGAGTGACAGGAGTGATTTGTGATAGTAGGGTATCTGCAAGAATGAAAGGGAAAGTTTATAGGACTGTGGTGAGACCTGCGATATTGTATGGATTAGAGACGGTGGCATTGAGTAAAAGACAGGAGGCAGAGCTGGAGGTGGCAGACCTGAAGATGTTAAGGTTTTCATTGGGAGTGACGAGGATGGACAAGATTAGAAATGAGTTTATTAGAGGGACAGCACATGTAGGATGTTTTGGTACCAAGGTGAGGGAGGCGAGACTGAGATGGTTTGGACATGTGCAGAGGAGGGACATGAATTATATTGGTAGAAGAATGCTGAGGATGGAGCCACCAGGTAGGAGGAAAAGAGGAAGGCCAAGGAGGAGGTTCATGGATGTGGTGAGGGAAGACATGCAGGTAGTTGGTGTGAAAGAGGCAAATGTAGAGGACAGGGTGGTATGGAGACGGATGATCCGCTGTGGCGACCCCTAATGGGAGCAGCCAAAAGAAGAAGAAGAAGAAGACTCAGGAGATAATCCACCAATACTTGTAGCAAAGCAGTAATATCCAGTGGTGCGCTCTGGGAGCGCGGTCCAAGAAGGTCTGTGAAAGCAGAGACAGTTCGTGTAGAGAATCCACGGATCCGCGGTATGGAAAGCGCAGCGCTGGGCAGCAACAGATAAACGTGGTGCAGACAGCGTGAACATGGAAAACAGCAGGATCGGGGTAATCCGGGGTGCCGTTGAGAGATTGCGGAGTCCGAGAAGAAGGGTACGTAGCGGAATACGTATACGCGATTACACAGACCGACATGAACCAACACATACGATCATGAACAAACCGCTTATTTTGTTTCCTTTACTTTGTATGATTTTTAACAGTTTTCTGACCGGATGAGCTGTATTTACGCAACCGCGTGTCTTTATTTTTACCCTCAGGTATAGTGTATTGTGATTTTTTTTGGTTGTCATTATTATTACAGTGGAACCCAAATCTGACCCGCGGAGTAATTAGTTTTGGTCCGCGAGATCATATCAAGTGTGTATTAGAGCTGCCCGCCAGTGTATAGCGCATACACAGCTAATACTACAAATCCCAGAATGCTTTGTTGGCGCGTTAGCGCGTCAGTCGAGACCGCTGAAAACTCCGCGCTGAAAAACTCTGCGTACTCAGCGCTAAATTTACCCGGTGATTTACCGATTTTGAATCCCAGAGATGCAGATTTGAACTGCACAGTAATCCGTTTGTGGTTGACGTGGAAAGCGCACTAACCAACCTCCAAATAGAGCTGATTGAACTCCAGTGTAGAGACACGCTCAAGTCAAAGTACGACTCTGTGTGTGCTGCACAGTTTCCATGTTTCTTCCCCGACACACTGCTCCAATTCTGTGTCCAAGCTGCTCAAACACTCTCTGTGTTCACCAGCACATATCTGTGTGTAACTGTTCTCTTTAATGAAGATGAACAAAACCCCACTCTGGAGTCTCACTGATGAACATCTTCACTCAATCCTGAGGATTTACTCAGCTCAGAGCCTAAACCCAGACATGATGCACTTGCATCTAAGAAGAGATGCAGGAATCTGACTTCAACCAATCAGAGTAAATCAGAGTGTAGCAAACTGAGCTCGAATGAATGTTGTCTTTATGCACTTTTTCTACTCTAAGGCATGAACTGGTAATGGTTGAATGATTGCTTTTTTTGAAGGAAATTATTATTATTATTGGTTGTTTTGTTGTTGCCCCTGTGAAAAAAGGTTTACATTAAAAAGGAATTAGAAAGTCTAGAGAAAGAGAGAGAGAGAGAGAGAGAGAGAGAGAGAGAGAGAGAGAGAGAGAGACATAATAAGAAACGAATACCACTGATGTGTGTGTTTATTTCAAATCTAATTTCTCATGTGTTTATAATATTAAACTTTGGTTGTTCCAGATTCAATGTTTATGCAAAACTAAAGTTTGTTTCCATATGAAAAGGTTAAACATTACAGATCTGGAGAGAAGGAAAACATGCACAATTGCAGTCAACTTTTCAATAAATATTGAGTTTGGCCCGTGATTTCGTCCCAGTTTTAAATTTTGGCCCACTGTGAATTTGAGTTTGACACCCCTGTCCTAGGGGGTTGCCAAAAAGCATAGAGATAACCGAAAATCAATATGGCGGCAATATATTAACATGCTTGAAATTCCTTTATGTACATGATGTGCGTTAATAAATGAGAATGTGCATGCACGTGGAGTTTTTTTTTACACAACAGCGTTGCCGCGATTTGTTTGATGAAGGCATGCTATAAAAATGTACATACAGTACATGTTTGTTAACTGTCTCGGCCGCTTTCTCTGAAGCGCCCGGCTTCAATCGCGCACATATAGTGCTCGTTTAGCATCATTACCAGCTCCTATTTAAACTTCCACACTCTCACTGTCTGTTATTGTTGGTATATGTTGGTTCACGGCAGTCGTTGTTATCGCTCATGCGTATCCCGGTACGTGCCTTCCCACCGGCACTTTCTCAACGGCTGCGCTTTTCTTCCCAAAGCGCATCGCGGATTCCCCCGATCCTGCCGTTGTTAATTCTATGCTTTTGCTGCTCATCCCACGTTCCGTGCTGCGCTCCTACCAAGCGCGGCTTTCGCCTCCCGTTCATCGCGTAACATTTAACAACAAAAGGCATATGTGCACTAACTAACAGCAGAGATTCACCAGTATACAATACAACACCTATAGCATCTGTAAGGCTTGATTTTTCCGCCACTTTCGCGAGTTCTTCTGCGGCTGCACAGTGCCGATTGAGATAACTGACGTTAAATGGCAAATTTTTCCCCCCTTGTGCTCGAGATATTAGGGTTCGGCAACATTCGACATAACCATTAAAAAATGCTTAGACAAAGCGAGAATTTCTTCTTCTTCTTCTTTCGGCTGCTCCCATTAGGGGTCGCCACAGCGGATCATCCGTCTCCATACCACCCTGTCCTCTACATCTGCCTCTTTCACACCAACTACCTGCATGTCTTCCCTCACCACATCCATGAACCTCCTCCTTGGCCTTCCTCTTTTCCTCCTACCTGGTGGCTCCATCTTCAGCATTCTTCTACCAATATAATTCATGTCCCTTCTCTGCACATGTCCAAACCATCTCAATCTCGCCTCCCTCACCTTGTCACCAAAACATCCTACATGTGCTGTCCCTCTAATAAACTCATTTCTAATCTTGTCCATCCTCGTCACTCCCAACGAAAACCTCAACATCTTCAGCTCTGCTACCTCCAGCTCTGCCTCCTGCCTTTTACTCAATGCCACTGTCTCTAATCCATACAACATCACAGGTCTCACCACAGTCCTATAAACTTTCCCTTTCATTCTTGCAGATACCCTACTATCACAAATCACTCCTGTCACTCTTCTCCACCCACTCCACCCTGCCTGCACTCTTTTCTTTACTTCTCTAACACACTCTCCATTACTTTGCACTGTTGACCCCAGGTACCTGAACTCCTCCACCTTCTCCACCTCTTCTCCCTGCAACCGCATCACTCCACTGCCCTCCCTCTCATTCACACACATGTACTCTGTCTTACTCCTACTGACTTTCATTCCCCTTCTCTCCAGCGCATATCTCCACCTCTCCAGGCTCTTCTCAACCTGCTCTCTACTCTCACCACAAATCACAATATCATCTGCAAACATCATAGTCCAGGAGACTCCTGTCTGACCTCGTCCGTCAACCTGTCCATCACCACTGCAAACAGGAAAGGGCTCAGGGCGGATCCTTGATGCAGTCCAACCTTCACTCTGAACCAGTCTGTCGTACCTACTGCACACTTTACTGCCGTCACACTGTCCTCATACATGTCCTGCACCACCCTTACATACTTCTCTGACACACCTGACTTCCTCATACAATACCACAACTCCTCTCTTGGCACCCTGTCGTACGCTTTCTCTAAATCCACAAATACACAATGCAATTCCTTCTGTCCTTCTCTATACTTCTCCATTAACATCCTCAAAGCAAATAAGGCATCTGTGGTGCTCTTCCTCGGCATGAAACCATACTGTTGCTCACAGATGGTCACCTCTTCTCTCAGCCTGGCTTCCACTACTCTTTCCCATAACTTCATGGTGTGACTGATCAACTTAATTCTGTAGTTACTGCAGGTCTGCACATCTCCCTTATGCTTAAAGATCAGTACCACCACACTCCTTCTCCATTCCTCAGGCATCCTCTCCCCTTCCAGAATCCTGTTAAACAATCTGGTTAAAAACTCCACTGCCATCTCTCCTAAACATCTCCATGCCTCTACCGGTATGTCATCTGGTCCAACCGACTTTCCATTCTTCATCCTCTTAATCGCTGCTCTCACTTCCTCCTTACTAATCCTATCTACATCCTGCTTCACCAACTCCACATCCTCCAACCTTCTCTCTCTGTGATTTTCCTCATTCATCAGCTGCTCAAAATACTCCCTCCACCTTCTCAACACACTCTCCTCACTAGTCAACACATTTCCTCTCCATCCTTTATTGCTCTAACTTGCAGTACATCCTTCCCAGCTCGGTCCCTCTGCCTGGCCAATCGGTATAACTCCTTTTCTCCTTCCTTAGTGTCCAACCTCTTATACAGCTCCTCATATGCCTTTTCCTTGGCTTTCGCCACATCCCTTTTACCTGCTGCCGCATCTCCTTGTACTCCTGCCTACTTTTCTCATCACTCTGTCGATCCCACTTCTGTTTTGCCAACCTCTTTCCCCTAATGCTCTCCTGCACTTCCTCATTCCACCACCACGTCTCCTTGTCTTGCTTTCTATTTCCAGATGTCACACCAAGTACTTTTCTAGCTGCCTCCTCATCACTCCTGCAGTAGTTCCCCAATCATCCGGCACCTCTTCACCACCACCGAGCCCCTGTCTGACCTCTTCCTGAACCTCACACTACACTCTTCCTCCTTCAGTTTCCACCATCTTATTCTTCTTTCAATCCTTACATTCCTCCTCTTCTTCTTCGCCTCCAAAACCATCCTACAGACCACCATCCGATGCTGTCTAGCTACACTGTCCCCGCCAACACCTTACAGTCTCCAATCTCCTTCAGGTTGCATCTCCTGCATAGCACATAGTCCACCTGTGTGCACCTTCCTCCACTCCTATACGTCACCCTATGATCCTCCTTCTTCTTAAAATACGTGTTCACCACTGCCATTTCCATCCTTTTAGCAAAATCTACCACCATCTGCCCTTCCACATTCCTCTCCTTAAAACCATACCTACCCATCACCTCCTCATCACCTCTGTTCCCTTCACCTACATGCCCATTAAAGTCTGCCCCAATCACCAATCGTTCTTTCCTAGGTACACCATCTACCACGTCATCTAATTCACTCCAGAATCTTTCCTTTTCCTCCATCTCACAGCCAACTTGTGGAGCATAGGCACTGATGACATTTATCATCATCCCTTCAACTTCCACCTTCATGATCATCACACTATCAGAAACTTTCTTCACCTCCACTACACTCTTACTGTACTCTTCCTTCAGAATCACCCCTACACCATTTCTCTTCCCATCCACACCATGATAGAACAGTTTAAATCCACCTCCAATGTTCCTGGCCTTACTCCCTTTCCACTTGGTCTCCTGAACACACAGCATATCTACCTTTCTCCTCTCCATCATATCAGCTATCTCTCTCCCTTTACCCGTCATAGCACCAACATTTAAAGTACCAACCTGAACCTCTACTCTCCTACACTGCTCCTTTTCCTGCCGTCTCTGTAGACGTCAGACAAAGCGAGAATTTGGCGGTTCCAAATTGAAAACGTCGACTTAATAGGGTTGTCAAGTTAACCGAGGTCGAGATAAGTGGGTTCCACTGTATTATTATTATTATTATTATTATTATTACTATTATTATTATTATGTTTATAAAAACAGAAAATTATTAGGAGTTCATAAATGTGACAATTTATTGGTTATGACCAGTCAGTTCCAGCTGAACTGTTAAAGTGAATGTTTTGTGACAGGATGAGCTGTATTTACGCAACCTGTGTGTCTTTATTTTTACCCTCAGTAAACACAACGCATGGATTAACTCGAAAAATGTTGTGAAGGTGGTCTTTTTTGGGAGAATCTGACATGAGAACCAAAAGGGGTTACACCAGCACTTCAGGATGGTATGAGGAGAGTTGGCTAATACAAGGTGCAAATGAATATTAAAAGTCTATTATTTACATATGCAATCACAGGAACTGCAGATTAATAAAAAAATGCACACCATAACATTACTACTGTTATATAGCCTGATAAATAACCATTGTTCACCTTAACTGTTAAATTCTGTAAAGCTACTTTGAGACAATGTCTGTTGTGAAAAGTGCTATAGAAATAAAATTAACTTGACTTGACTTGATAACTTTCAACAATCAACATAACAGATATTCTACAAAGACTCCATCACAAGAGCATGCATTACTGAAATAGACTCGCAAAGAGTCAACTGCATTAATGTTATTTAATATCTGATGAGACACAACATAACAGTCAAAAATGTGAGTGATAGGGTTTCTGCCTGCTTTTGCCAGAGTCCTTCTACTAGAGGGGCTTTCTAAATCCTTAGAATCCACCGAATCCTTGGACTCATGAATCTCACTCTCTCACACACGCACTTGGATCTGGCTCATTCGCTATGAGCTATCAAGGTCACCAAGGACTCAAGTGATCCAAGTGAATGAAGAGAGAGTTTCATGAATCCCTCCTCATATAAACGATCGGGTTATTTAACCCGGATGAATCCGGATTCACTAATCTCTACTTGGCAGTCGAGAGCCAAGCACAAAGTGGTTTATGCTCAGGCAACATAATTGCTGAAAACTTGTTGTGTTAGTGTGCATTATAATTCACTAAAACAGTTGGTGCATTGTTATGCATACTAACACAAGTTTGTGGCATTAATAAAAAAATAAACCTCTTGTTTGTGATACCTCAATTTATGTGTTTGGGGCTTTATAGTTCCACATGAAGCATGCCAGCCAAGAGAGACCTATTTGCTTTGCTTCTAGATCAGTGATTGCCACTAAGTTATTCTCAAGTTGCTAAGGAGGTTTTGATGGTCGTTTTTGGTGTTAGAGAGTACCACTAGCATCTTGCAGGTAATCATTTTGTGGTTTTGACTGATCACACACCTTACAAGTCAATGCCTGCCATCCAATCGCCACGAATGTTACGGGGATATTAATCTTTGGGGCTTTTGACTATGATTTGTGATACAGACCTGGCAAACGTGCATTTCTGATGCCCTGATGCCAAGCTTACACTTAAGGGCCATGTCCTGTCAAAATTATCAGGCCAGCTGATGTAACAGACAGCTGTATCAAACCCTTCCTTATATGCTGTCATGTTTGCTCTTGGGAAGTTGTGTGGTCCTTTATATTTTTCCAGTTCAGCAGCCGGACTCTTCAACTACAAAGCCATGCTGTTGTAAAAGATGCAGTATGCAGTTTAGCATTGTCTTGCTAAAATATACAAGGCCTACCCTGAAAAAGATATCTGAATGGAAGCATATTTTGCTCTAAATCCTGTATATATCTTTCAAAATTGATAGTGCCTTTTCAGGTGTGCAAGTTGACCATTTCCATTAGCACTAATAATATATTAGATATAATAGATACAGGTTTTTGAACTGAGCTCTGCTAACAGACTTTATTTCATCTGACCACTGAACAGTTTTCTTTTATTATCTCATGTTTGTGATCCACCTATGGGAAGTGCATCTGTACCTGACCTCCACAGAAGCATCAATTGCACTAAGTCTGGCTTGACAGACAGGAGTGGGTGTCCAGTGGCAGGTACAGGGGTGAAAATAATTATTTGATCCCCTGCTGATTTTGTAAATTTACCCCCTTACTTTTATGGTGGGCTTATTTACACAGAGAGAGAGACACAGTATATATTTTTAAAAAATACATAAAAATAAACATTAAAGAAAGGTTATTAATTCATTCATGTTTGATTGAGTGAAATAAGTTTTTGATCCCCTACCAACCAGCAAGATTGCAGGGACAAGATTGTAGACCTACACAAGGGTGGAATTGGCTACAAGACATCATCACGTTTTGTTTCCATGGCCATAGAGTATGTTATGGGTCATTGTCATGCTGGAAGTGAATCTTGAAGTGTATGCATCTTCAGGGTTTCCTGCTGAGGCCAGGGGGTTCTCATCCAAGATTCTACAGTTCATGGCCCTGTTCATGTGGTGATGTCTTCCTGTACCCCTAGCAGAGAAACAGCCTCAAAGAAGAATGTTTGCTCCTCCATGTTTGACAGTGGGGATGGTGTTCTTGGGGTCATATTCAGCATTTTCTTGCCTCCAAACAGGGCGAGCCAAGTCCCTTTAGGGATTATGACTAATGTGTGTTCTCTCTCTTGCAGTAATCAGAGGGAGCATTTAAGGTGGAGCAAAAGGATGTGTGTGTGTGTGTGTGTGTGTGTGTGTGTGTGTGTGTGTGTGTGTGTGTGTGTGTGTGCCTGGGAACGTAAAGCTGCGGCACTGAGCACGGAGCTTATAAAAAAATTTAATTTTTCTTGATTTTGAACCTGTCCTGTAGTGGTGTTCCTTTCCCTGAACCATTCGCTCTACCACACTCCTTAAGTACAGTATTTGTATGTCGTTACTTCCCAAATCCCCAGGAGGCCAAAATAGTGACTGGTGTGTGGCCAAACACATTACACCCAGCCCATAAATATTATTTGGAGCTCCTTAATGTGTGGAAGACTTTGAAAAATTTTCTGAATGGGCTTTCCCTATGTGTTATTGCTATTATTCAGAATGCTAGGGCCTCTATGATTGCAAGTGGTGTGTGTTTGAGGAGTGATTTGAGAGGCATCAGCTGATATTCATATTAGGGCTCAGTCACTGATATTTTGGGCTTTTTGCAAGACCTTATTAATGGTGGAAGATCCTTTTCTATGGTTGAGGTGTATTTCTCAGCTGTCACTACATGTCAAGTTGGGCTTGGCGGCACTACAGTGGGGCAACACCCCTTAATTCAAAGATTTATGAAGAATGCTCACTGCTACCAACCAGTCACCAGAATGGGACCTCTCCATGGTGCTGGAGGCTTTGCCTTAACAGCCTTACAAGACCCTGGGAAATATCTCCCTTAAACTTTTGTCCTTCAAGACCTCTCTGCTCATGGCCCAAATGTTCCACCAAATGTGTCAGCGATCTGCATGTACCCTCTGTTGATTCCTTAATGCACCAAATTCTCTCTCAGTGGAGATAAGTTTTTTCTCAGGCCTAACCCAGCCTTCATGCCTGAATGCTTCCCAGCTTTTACTGGTGGTGTAATTGAACTCTCTGCTTTTACATATATATATATATATATATATATATATATATATATATATATATATATATATATATATATATATATATATATATATATTTGTAAAATATATATGAGCATGGGATGATGAAAGAGAACAATAGTTACTGTTCATAACAACGGTTAGCTGAAACATGGATTGGAGAGATCCACCAAGTTTGCCCCGCTTGCTGCATCAGAAGCGAATATGCTCACTGAGTTTGAAAGACTCTGCCTCTCTAAGATTTATTTTTCTTTTTTATACCAAATCATGTTGCTGGCCTGTTGACAATCAATATAATTAGTTGCAAAATGTTCCTCCAGCTGTTTATTTTTAGTAACACTTACCATCTTACTACTTTTAAAATTACATCATCTTACAGCAATGAAAATCCATCCATCCATCCATCCATCTAGAGATGCAGTATCTCACAAAAGTGAGTATACCCCTTTAGAGTAGTCCGTGTGGAGCTTGTATAGCAGTACAGATTTACATTTCTCTGAAAATATCACAACATACAGCCATTGTTGTCAAAATAGCTGGCAACAAAAGTGAGTACACCCTAAGTGATTACAGTTGTATGTTGCAAATTTATGCTTATTTAGCAACCATGGTGTAAGTAAAGTCAGGTACTGATGTAGGGTGAGGAGGCCTGGGGTGCAGCTCAAAAGCTTTTACTCCAACCCATGTAAACCATGTCTTAATGTAGGTGGCTTTGTCTACATGACCACCATCATATTGGAACAGGTTTGGGTCTCCTATTTCAAGTGAAGGGCTACAAAGGTACTGAGTTAGAGAAAAGAAAGTCCAGATGGGTGTTTTTTTCTGGACTGATTAGAGCTGTGTATTGGGAGAACAACTTTTTCATACTTTAATAAAGCTGGGCAGATATAAAGCTTACAGGCTTGTAAAAAGAGCTTTTATACCTTTAAAAAAAAAAATTACACCAATTTATGTTACACATATAATGTTATACACAGCACAATTCACCATATTTATGTCTATAAAGTCTGAATCTGTCTCCAGTATTAAATCAATAATTAATTTACTTGCATCAAAATGTAAAGGGGTGTGAGTAAAATCAATGTTATTATCACTTACTGATTATTATACTGGAATCCTTTCATTAAATTTGACACTGTTGCATGTGAGAAAACACAGCAGGAAATAAATTAACCTGAATCAACTTCACAATTATTCAGATCTTTAATACATACAGTATTATCACTCTAAGTTCAGTTGAATGTGAATAAAATACATAACAAATAGTGATAATGAATACTGATGACAAAAAAGAGAAGATGTACAACACGGTACACTTCATGTAAACATGTACATGTGTATAGCTCATTACACCAAGCTATGTAAACAACTCGCAGCAGGCATTCAGTGTTTCTTACTGTTTGATTTGATGTGTACACAATCAGCAGGTTCTCTCTACTAACACAGCACAACCACATTTTAAATTAATGATTATTGATCAAAGAAACTGTACCGGGAAAGATATTGTAATAACCATTCAATTTTGCTAATTCGATTGAATTCCCATTTCCTTTTTTATCTTTTTTTACCTTTTATTATTCTACATATCAATATGATAACAGTTCATATCTTCCTGTTTATCCTTTGAGTGCTTGTTTTGTTTTATACTAAATACGTAACCCCATTACCTAGCCCCAAAATTAAATACAATTTGCCAAGATTTAACAGTTGTAATATGGTCCTTTTAAATCATGACATACATCATAAAAATTACCATTACCATCTTCTGAGCAAATAGTCCTGAGACATTTTTTGTCTCTCATTCAGAATAGCAAAGTTAATTGAACAAACTCAGACAGATGTTTAGAATGCAGCTGGATTTGACAGGCCTTCCACAGGACTGAACCTTTCTGAGGCACTTGTTAAATTGCAAGTACAATGCTTTGGGACTCATTCATGATGGCACACAATAATCAGGAGTGAATCTTGCAGCCGTTACACCTCAGAGCCATCGCTGCCTTCAAAACCGCTCCTCAAAATAACTGGCTGCTTGCTGCCAGAGACTGTTAATCCATCCTTCCCTGATTTCTTTCTCACATCCTTAACTGGTCGTCTCTGTGACCGCAGCATCAGTAAAAGCACTGCTATGATGAGACCGAAGAGCAGCAGCCCAACTGAAACTCCCCCTACCATCACTGCCTCGTCTCCAGTGCCACTTTTGGCCATTTCATGCTGTACCAGGCCTTCGGCAGGAACCTCCCCATCCTGCACTGCCTGCTGGTGCTCCAGAATGATGTGCATGATGTTGGTGCCTCGATTGTGCTCGGCACTGATCATTTCGGCGATAGCAGGCATGTCCTGATTAGAGCGCCTGGCACGAGTGTTGTGCGCCGCAAAAGAATGGTACTCCGCACTTCTTTTGCCGATCCCACGATTTGCATTGTCTCTGGAGCGTACAGTGTAGATGGTGTGGATGTACCACTCACGGCCTGCTGCCACCTGCCAGAGTGAAGAGGAAAGTAAAGCTGGAATTAATATGCTATTTTAATCACCATGTCTGCTTATTATCTGCTTTTACTACTGGATATTAAAACGCTAAACTCAATTTACATGTTCAGTTCTTGTTGCTGTAGTTTACTGATGGTGTAAATATTTAATAAACGTTTTGTGAATACAGCAGAGACCTGGAATAAGGGAGAAGAGTCCAGTCGGAACCCATCTGAGCTGGGCTGCTTCACTAGCGAGAGGGCTGATGGGTCATCTACTGCCAGCACTGCATTGAACTTCATATCACCAAAACTCAGAGCCTGAGTCTCTGGCTGTGCTTTGTCCTGTAAACAAAGAAAATGATTTACAAAAATACCAACAATGGATTTATTTCTCTTTTTGTCTTGGATTTTCCATCATTGTATCTCCAATTGGTAAACTATGAAGTTCCAGCTAGCACCCTCAGACCACAAAAACTACCAACTGGGGAGGGTAAAGGCTAGAATGTGCTTCTATTTTAATATTAAACATTACATTTTCCTTTTTTTTTAAACTTATCACTACTATTTATGACACAGAATATATTAACAACTGTATTTCTGTAAAGAGTTCTTTGCATACTTACAATTATTTTGAATCTGTATAGTAGGGAAGGTGAATCTGCCAAGCAGCCAAACTCAAACTTGGTGGGGTTGTACTTAGGCACATATCCATCTGCTCCAGTGCACAAATAAACCTTCTCTATGTTACAGTGAAACGAGTCTCCCAAGTTCTGCACTGGATCCACCATCACTCTGCCATATATTATATCACCTAAAAGAGCAAACTTGGGTAAGTTTTAGCAATCACAATTCAAATAGGAAATGTTTGTGTTTTGACAATATTTCTATTATGAAAATAAAGGTATCTGTCTCCTTATTTGGATTTGTCAGAAATTATAAGTTTCTGTCAAAAATTTGGAAACATCTAGTCTTGTATTATTTTTAAGAGACACATGCATTTTCATTTTCATTAAACTTAGACAATAACAGTAGATTTTGGATGAAATACATGTAGCTGTGTCACATTCCACTTCACAAGTTTATGCTAAGCCATTATATAGATGAATTTTAAATGTTAATACAATTTTAAAGGTAGGTTAAATGTAGGTTTAATTCTCAAAATACTGAATACTGAACCAACATGGCTACCATTCAAAAGCATGCAATTTCGTCTGGACTGCAACTAATTAGAACCAAATTCACCAGACAATGACCCAAAATGTATTTCAATCACTGTAAGCATTATTTAGAGAGTAAACAGTTGTCTGGAGTGTTATCTATCACAAAATGGCCTGTCCAACCACCAGACCAAAATCCTATTGAAATGTTTTGAGATAAACCTGACCACAAGGTCAGAAAGAAATATCGGACTAACAAAGAAACATTTAGACTACTTAGACTCTCAAAAACAATAGGTGTTTCCAAACTATTCACAGGTACTGTAGGTCAGCAAAATATTTTGTTTAAGCATAACATCGTAACAAACTAAATCATTACAAGGATCAGAAGCAAATGATTGCTGAGAGTCTTTGCAAACAAGCAAGTAAAATGTTGCATACTAACTGGTCTATTCTAGGAGTCAAAATCATTAGTCTTATTAATTAGAAATATTCATCTGATTTTATTAATCTGATCATTTCTCTGGAAATTGAAAGATAAGATGTTGTAGATGTCTGAAGTAGTTTGAATTCCAATCTGGCATTCTGATTCTTAATGCTGATTGGTTTGACTGTTGCTATGGGGTTTTTCTTCACAGTTTTTTAAACATGATTCTGCCATCGTCTGCTCATATTTTCTCTTCTTTTTGTATCTGGTTGTTGAACACCAGAGGTTTCTTTTTCATTACATTCCACATTGTTTATTAGCTAATCCAGGGCTCCAGACTGCGACTAAAATGGTTGCATTTGCGACCAAAAATAATAAATTGCGAGTAATATTTTTGCCTAGATCACCACCTGTGACCATATAAAGGTACACATTATGACCGTATAATCTGCATGTTATGACTTTTTATATGCGTGTTCTATCACATAATTTGTTGACGTAATAAACGTAGATGCATGCACCACCTACGCTTGACTTAATTCTCCGTTTATTAAACGAAACTAAAAATATCAGACTTTTTTTTTAAAACAGTCTCCATCTCTCTCCAACTCTTCTGCTGATGACACACCTGTAGTAAAAAGGCAGGCTGCAGTTGTGTCAGCATCAGAGAGAGGGAAAACAACAGAGTCACTGAGGACCATCTTTCTATGCCAGTCAGTGAAAATATAAATAAATGTGCCAAAAGACATTTGAAAACCTTTTTGAATTCAAAAGTTCTCATGGCTGAGGTACGTTCACGAGACAGAAAATGTTTTGCGACTTCTGCTCTAAAGCAGACAGATAAATTGCAGGGAAACTGATTTCATTACCCAAACAGATTATTTAAGAATAGAGACAGTACGAAAACACGGGGGGATAGTCAAAAAGCATAAAAATGCTCGTGATCACATAATGGCGAAAAGCGTGCCGCAGAGCTCAAGTGTCTTGAGCTGAAAATAAAATTCAACACTGCCTATATGATCCCTTCAGTTCCCAGGCCATGCTGTAAAATGATGGCAGATGTATACATGACAGGATGACTCGAAGTAAGTGTTTTACATTTTTTAAGTTTATTCTTGTGTGGCGCTTAAAAATATAATTTGGCACCTGTTGTTTTTCTCATAGGAGCCAATGGCTCCTTAATTGTTTTTATTTTTTTGTCTGGAGCCCTGTAATCCTACAAGTGCATTGGTTCCAATTTCTTTTCCCTCTTTTTTCAAAATGGCTTCCTTTGCTCCTCTACATAGC
Source organism: Silurus meridionalis (assembly GCF_014805685.1). Lineage (NCBI taxonomy): Eukaryota > Metazoa > Chordata > Actinopteri > Siluriformes > Siluridae > Silurus > Silurus meridionalis. The sequence continues at coordinate 14,339,074 of NC_060894.1, forward strand.
TCTCAAGTCTTCATAATGGTTTATCGTTTTAACAACAAATGCATTCTTTACAGGTAAAATCCAGAATTTAAGAAAGATTAGGTTTTTAAACAGTTTAACAGGGCATGAAAATGGTGGGTTCAAACAAAAGATTCAATGTTCTAAACTGTTTGACACAATGTGAATATCAGGAAGTCAAATCTTAATGTGATTTCTTAATTTATCATATATTCATTGTTTGATCTACAACTATTTCCTCAATGCAAAAACAAATAATTGGCCTTGATCTTTTGGTGCTTTCATGGGTCACTGTATAATCAGCTGTGCTGTATGTGTTATGCTAATCACCCACAAGCATTTGAAAACATCCTAAAAATAGGTATGTTGTGAGTGTAAATGTTTCTATGAACATACCCTGTGAAAAAGCAGCATCACTCTCCTGTCCAAAGCCCATAGACCCATCAGAGAGCCAGACAGATCTCTTCGACAGCAGAAACATCTGTGTGTTCAGATTGAACTCCACAGCAACGGGGTCACTCACCTATAAAGAGCAAAAAGAAAATAATAAAACTCAGAAAGTGGAGGTTATAATAGCAAGGGAAGACTTGATCTGTATTTGAGTGTTGAAACAAGCACCTATGTAAATAATGGCACAATATGTGTGCACAGTATTCTGGCTTCACAGTGTATTATTTTTTTTACCTGCTGGAATCTGATGTCCAGGTCAAATGTGACCGGCTCTCTGGGGTCACACACTGCAGGAACAGAGTACTCCATGTTTAGTACTGTAGTGCAGGGGATTAGCTTTACTGTGTAGGTACCAGAGTAATCACGCACCTGTGTGACACAAAGCCATGAAACAGCCAGTAAAATAGGTGATTATATTGTTACTGAACATCATAAATTACTGAATTACTAATAAATGAGCCATATTTAGTCCTTTTCTAAGCTATGGTCTGCTAGAAAGCGAATAAAACACATTAAAATCCTTTAATATGGAGCTTACAGAATAAAATGGAAAGATTTTTAATGATATATTTATTTGTATATTTTTTAAACAGTGCTAAAACAGTGCATATTAGTCATTCAGTTTTATCCAGGCTACTCTAACACTCACAGCAAAATCTGAAGTGAACCTCCACTGCTGCATGGGCTGGGTGTAGGTTGGCTCGGTTCTGACCAATGAAAGGTTAAAGGTTAACCCTGGGTGGGCTGTACTTATGACCAATGAGGTCAAAGAAGATGCTGGACAAAAAAGACAAAGATAAAGTCAAAGCCTTAGGCAGAGAAAAGCTTTGAAGCAGAACACAAAAGACACAAGCAGCTACAAGTACTTATGAAGAGACTAATTAAGACTCACAGACACCCAGACTCTTAGCTGATAATAAAAGGAGGCAATAAACCGACTTTTCTGTTCATTTGTTAGTAACAGACATCATTCTTTACTTTTATGTTTATTTAAGATATTCTGGGTTAGGTAAATGATGGGAAAATTGCATTTTAATGTTGTTTCATTTTGAGTAAAGAAATAAATGCCATAATGATTTGATATACAGTATACATACAGTGCATTCGGAAAGTATTCGAGCCCCCTTCCTTTTTTTTTTTTATGTTGCAGCCTGATACTACAATCGTTCAGATTGATTTTTTCCCCTTATTATTCTACATGCAGTACTGCATTACTACAAAGTGAAAACAGAATTCTAGAAATGTCTGCATATTTTTTTATTAAAAGAATTAAAAACGTAATTTTTTAAATGTTTCAAAATTTTTTGTATTATTGTTATTTAAAATTCTCACCCTGATGTGAGGCCACAAACAGTCCCCGAAAATGAGCCTTGGTGCGGAAGTTGACCACCAGACAGCCCATTTCATTAATCCTCATACTGGCTGGGTAAAGAGCTCCTAAAAAACACATTAAGAGTGGGTCAGCACCAAATCTATGTATCATGTGATTTATTCCAAAGTCACTTAAATTCTATGACTATATTTGAGTTTATAATAATAATAATAATAATAATAATGATAATAATAATAATAATAATAATAATAATGCTTTATAAATGCTGATGTAGAACAGTGATCAAATTGATTTGCAATTGCAGTGTTGTTCAGAAACCTGGCTACTGAGCCATCACTACGATCATGTCTGCAAAAATGTTAATATTTTAGATCTATAGATCGTTCATATATTTTTTTTAATGCAACTAAGAAATGGTGGTAATATAGCTATCTTGATTATGATTTGTAAAAAAAAAGAATGACATACATGTTGAATAAAGCACAGCTTAATATGACATATATGTTGAATAAAGCACACCTTCCAGCAAAAGAAAAGTATTTTTTTCCTATTTGATATTACTGTAAATAGTGCATGTGTCTAGACTTGCCTTGCAGCTCGGCTTGAGGAGGGCTGCCGACGCCATCTTTCCACAAGATGGCAGTGTCGTAAACAAAAGTAAGCCGCAGCTCAGACTGCAGGTCAAAATGCTGCCAGCCGCTGGTGCCGACAGGTGAGTGAAACACGTAGGAGACATGAAGAGGGACACGCAGAGTCACATAGGACTGCACTAGATTTAGCACCTACAAAACAGAAACAGCAAGAATCCAAGATGAACAAATGAACAATAAAGCTTTTTTTAGAGCGATGAACAGAACTTTACACTGAAGAGGATCATTCTCAAATATGTGTATGGAACACAGATTATATTTGTGGATTATAGGATTATTATAATAACATATGACACCAAATCGAGCAAATAATAAAATAGCAATATGTGGTTCCTATGACTTTTACAACCCAAGACTTCTGATTCTGATATAAACTCATAACCACTACAGAGACACTCTGATCCTTCACTAAAGTGCTCTTAGTAATCAACCCGTTCCCATCTTACAACTTACAACAGTAAAAAAAAAAAAAACCCAGATAGTTCCACAGTCTTTCTGCTGTCAAAAAAATAAAAATACATTTCTTTCTGCCTCAAGATAATCTAGGCTTGATTGGAAGAAAAAATGTTTCCTCATTTACACAGTCAATTATAATCAAAGGACAGTGCGGTATGGTAATGAGGATGGCCCCAACACCTGCAAGCAGAGAGTTACTCAAGAAAGGAAAAAATCTCTGAAATACATCTACTGCAAGAGAACATGAACATAGCACTAAATCAAGTGATATGACACAATTTTTTAAAAAACAGAAATGTACTATGGCTATAAATACACGTCTGTATTTACAGTGCATTCGGAAAGTATTCAGACTCCCCTCACTTTTGTTGTTTTGTTATGTTGCAGCCTGATACTACAATTGTTTAATTTTTTTTTTCTCTCATTAATCTACAGTCAGTTCCCCATAATGACAACATGAAAACAGAATTCTAGAAATGTCTGTAAATGTATAACCCCTCAGATGCCTCCTGATTCTCTTGATCGTTGCTGAGATGTTTCTATACATTGATTGGAGACCACCTGTGGAAAGGTTAATTGATTGAACATAATTTGGAAAGGCACACACCTCTCTATAGAGGGTTTCTCAGCTGACAATGGATATGAGAGCAAAAACCATGAGGTCAAAGAAACTGTCTGCAGAGCTCAGAGACAGACTTTTTGCAAGGCACAGATCTGGGGAAAGGTAAAACAAAAAAGTGATTTCCAAGAGCATAGTGTTCTCTTCTTTTCAAATGGAAGAAGTGTGGCACAACCAAGACTCTTCCAAGAGCTGATGACTCTGAGCAATAGGAGAGAAAGCCCTTAGTAAGAGAGGTGACCAAGAACCTGATGGCCACTCTGATTGAGCTCCAGAGATCCTGTGTGAAGATGTGCAAAGTTGCAGAAAGACAATCATCACTGCAGCCCTCAGCTGCAACAACTCAGCTTTTTGGCAGAGTGGCTAAACGGGAGCCTCTCCTCAGTGCAAAACCCATGGAAGCCTGTAGTTTGCCAACAGGCACCTGGAAGTCTCTCAGACTGTGTGAAACAAGATTCTCTGGTCTGATGAAAGAAAGATTGAATTGTTTGGCCTTAATTCTAAATTATATCTGGAGAAAATCAGACACCACTCATCACCTGCACAAAACCAACCCAAAGGTGAAGCATGGTGGTGGCAGCATCATGCTGTGGGTGGTGGTGGTGTTTGTCTGCAGCATGGACTGAGCAACAGGTCAGGGTTAAAGGAAAGCTGAATGGAGAAAAGTACTACCTGTTCCACTGCACTCAGGAACTCAGTCTGGGCCAAAGGTTTACATTCCTACACAACAACAACCCTAATCACTACAAAATGGCTTAGGGACAACTCTGTGAATTTAATAGAGTGGCTCAGTCAGAGCCCCAACTTGGACATTAAGAATGGCAAAAGATCCACCAATGTTTGCAAAGCTTGTTGCATCATACCCACAAAAATGTAATTTGTATAATCAATTGTTCAGTAATTGTTTTCACTTGTATTCTGTTTGTTATTACGGGGTACTGAGTGTAGATTAATGAGAAAAAAGACACAAACACAAAATATATAAAAGATTAATGTGACTAAATGAAGATGAATTTATTTAAATTTTTAGATGACAAAATCAAGAGAAACATAGAGAAGAACCTGTACATCCTCATACAGGTCCACTAACTCTGTTGGGGAGTAAATATTATATTTTAAACAAAGCACATTTATTAATTTAGTATATAAATGGTCTGTTGCAGTGGATTATAAATTTAAAACAAATCATAAATGGTTTAAAAGTAATCTGACTGCATTGTTTGACTGCAGTGTTTGATTGAACTGAACCCAGTGTTTCCAGCAGAGCTTTCTCATAGATAACCCTGAAACAACAAAAAAGGATGCTTAAGTGCGCACTTGAAAAAGGCCAATACCAACAAAAGGGCAGTGGGACACAAAATTGAGACTTACAATAGCAGTGACGCAGTTGCTTGGCTACAAGGATTTCTTTTCTTAGACTGGAATTATAAGTACTGAATAAAATGACGAAATAAGTTTTTCAGAAACTTGAGCTATAGGAAAAAAGAATGCTGAGGATTGAGCACCTATCTGCCATTTAATGAAAGCTTTATTTACTCAATGATTCATAGAGTGGACAAACCACTAGCCCCTGCACCCAAACAAACAAACCAGGACAAACAAATGGAGTACACTTTTGCTAACACTTGTCTGAATGAAAATGAAGATTCTACTCTGACTCAAATATGGCATGGTAAATAACACACAAACAGATCATATTGTACCCAAAAATACTACACAAAGACATTTTGTGTTTTATTTTCTGTCAAAGAGTAAAAAAACAATGTATTTAATCACCAGAGACATCATCTGCATAAAGTCACTAATCACAGGGATTCACAGTGTGTATAAATACACACAATTAGCTTGGTATACTTTGGAATTAAATTATGCTAGTTGCTGTTTTCTTGCAGTGGGCCTGTAAGTTAATTGGGGTTTAGTTCATTGGGGCTCTGGGAAAGCACACCGAAGCTTACACCTACCTTGTGGGCTAGATAATACATTTATGATTTGTCCACCCCTGATGATGCTTGTGCATTGCACCTTTTGAATTTTTCCAGCACAACAAATTATTGGTTAGTTCTGTATATAAAAGCTTCAGTTCTCTGCAGTCCAGCCAGCAAGGCATCATTTTCTTTAACTGAGCTCAGCACCAAGTTAACAGATTTAGTCTACATAAGAAAATTAAGCAGCTGCAAATAGGAGATAATGGAAGTCTGATTGTCTCCTTTTCTCGTTTTAAAAGCTGTATGTTAATGGATTTGTGCAACAATAACAGCAGATAATAATCTCTTGCTTAGTTCTGCATCCAGCGGCTACATATAAAGCAGATTATAGACCATGAGATCTTTACAGTTTAAATTGAACAAACTATTCACTTTTAAGTGGTAGAAGAATTATGGTGCTGATTTATTTATGTGTATGCTTTATTTTTATGAAATGGATATGGATATTGATAATATATATTTTCTTTATCACACTCTTCACAGAAAATCACTGCCGCCTGTAAGGAACTAAAGAGGCAGTTTTGGATAAAAAAAAAGACCTGCTGACCTGTCCGTCAGTCCCGATGCTCCCGCCGCAGTCTGTGAAGAGCTCAGACATGTCATAATAACTCACAAACTCCCACAGGCAGGCTTCCAGGTTGAGGTTCCTGTAGAAACGTAATGTGTTCAGGCCCCTCATAGTAGAGTTATATTGGTAAGGAGCGCTTTCTCCCACTTGTTCCACAGTCTTTGTGGCTTTTGTCAGGAAGCCGTGGCGAGTGGGAACCTCGTCAAAGTCCAGCAGATTGGAGCAGCGGTGGTTTCCAACACGGCTGCCATCCGGACTCAGGGTCAACTCGAAGTTAGAAAGAGCACGGGTAGACAGCACAGGAAGCATGCCTAATGTCAAGTAAATATGCCCAAAATTAATATAACGTAACTTTCTCTACTTTATTTTCATTATATCCTGTAAAAACAATGCATGTAGAGTATACACATTCATGCAGCTTTCTAATTAATTTTCTAATGTATCTAAAGAACAATGGAAAAAGTTTGCTGATCTCCTGGGAATTTCACACACAACATTGTCTAGACAAAAAAAACCCATGAATGATTTGTGCAGAGAAAACTTGCCAGATAATTTCAAGCTGCCAAAAAGACTATAGCACGTCAAATATTCACTGTTTTTCAATCATAGTGACTAGAAAAGTATCTTAGTATGCACAAAACAGAACCTTTTAGGTGATTAGGCTACAAGAGCAGAAGACCACATCAGGTTGCGCTTGTGTCAGAATGTATTCGCTCTTCACAAAAAGTATTTCTTGTCACCTTTAGATGGTCCTACGTCAGGCATATTCTTTACATTTTCGTTCCAAGTTCTAGGAGTTCTGAGTTTTCTTACTTTTTTGTTTCACTAGATATGAGTATGAATTTTCTTTTTTATTACCCAGCCCTCTTGGTATGGACGTCAACCGCTGCATGGAAATTTAGCCAATATAATAATAATTATATAAAAATTTGCCATAATATAATAAAGCCAATGCATTAGATACAATTTTGTTTTCTAACTGCACCAGTGTTGACAGGCACCTCAGTTACTTAAAAACACATTGTTTGGCCCATTTGGGCTTGACATTTCCAGATGAATCAAATCAAGAACTTCACAATAGGGATATCATGTAAAAATAGAGCACTGAATCCCCAGGAGTGAGAACAGTGCTCTTCTCTAAGATCTTCATAGCTCAGCTGTTTCAACAAAAGGCTTGAAAAATGCTTTGTCAGAGAAGAATAATGTAACAGTCTTTTAAAATCCTTCTCACTAGGTAGATTTATAGTGTCACTTTAATACCAAACTTACATACAAACTGCAAGCATTGCTGGTTGCCATGGCATTATGAAGAATGAAACAGCTGTAAAATAGAGAGGTGTAATAAAGTAGAATTACACTCTCTATTTATAGGTGCAATTTCTCCTGTGGCCTACATTACAGCCTTGAAATGTGCGAGAAAAAAAAAGGTAAAACAGATGTTGTGTTGATGTTTCTAAATTATGATAATGCGGCCGCTGAATTTCTTGGATGTCCCTAAATAATCATTAAAGCAGCACAAAGAAAGGGGTTTGCTTGGAATTGTTATGTACATGTTTATCTTCACGAACAATGAAACATAAATCCTATAATAATACCTGGCTATTCCTGTGGCATTTGGTAAAGAACAAACCGAGTTTAAGCTTTGCAAACAAAGTTCTATTCAACATTAGACAATGCTCACCATCTGTGTGGGGCATGGTGACACTAAGCTTGATTAGGTTTGCGTGTTCCGGATCCTCAGTGCCGGTATAGTGTAGCTTGGCAGAAAAAGGCTCAGCACCTACTGTGCCCACCTTACGAGGGTGACACATTCCTGTGGAGGAATATCAAATGAAGTGATTAGCACACTGAAGTCATATCGAAGCCCTTCGAGTAGCCTACAGCTGTGCAGTAATCCACTGTTCTCACACAATAAACACAATTTTTCTAAGAAAAAAAAAGGCTGTGTGACAGCACTTTTGCTGAAAACTGTTCTATCGAACACATTTGAACAAAGGTATGTCTAAAAGCTGTTAAAAAATTGCTGTTGGGTTGTATGCTGGATGTTGTCGGCTCTCAACTCTCAGCCTATAGCTAAAAAAAAACCCCTCTCAACTTATTTTTGTTTGCAGGCTCTGCGGGACCTGCCCTTACAAAAATCTATGCTCATAAATGTAGATTTGCACATGTATCCAAATCCTGATACATTTTCTACTGTATTGAATATGTGATTCTTATTGTGGAGAGTTTTTTAGGTTAACAACTAAGATATCTTTTTAAAGTGAAATTTTCTATTATTGTGTGCAACTTTATATTAAGCAAACATTTTTGCTTAGTTTTAAGAAGAGTGGCAATAATTATGGACAGCATTGGATATACAGTACAGTGTATTATATGAATCTTTATATAATTCCACCTCTAACTCCTCTAACACTGCATTGAAATGATCAGGAAGTTTGTATGTTGCCTGACCCTCTTCCATGCTAATGGAGACAATGGGGCTGCTGAGCTCCAGGCCCTCATCTCCATTGGAGTTAACTGCACGAGCAGCACACTGAACCCGAGAGCCGGCCTGGAAGTAGATGGAGTCCAGCGTGATTATCTTGGAGGAGGTGAAAAAGGTGTCGATGTCCACTTCCCTCATAGGGCTGGTGACGCCATCAGGCCCAGTGGGGGCACTGATGAGCCAGCGATAGTGTGTTAGCGTGTCATTGATGTGCTCACTTGCACATATGGAGCCTGTTTTCTCATATTCTGGGTATTTTGGGTTGCATGCCTAGAAAAGATGAAAAAGAAGTGTTGAGATGTGGTAAGTTGTGGAAAATTGCAGTCACCATGATCACAGCATATACAAGATAGCAAGGGATAAGCTGGAAACTTAGCTCTTTGGTGGAGAGCCATTTGATTTGACTTACTTATTCTAAAGAAATAACCAACTGGCTAAAAGAACTTTCAGATTTAGAAAAAATATGAAATATATTTTCTGTGTTCTTTCAAATATGAATATATGGCAATATTTTAGTGGTAATGGCACAATGCAAGTTTGAATTTTATTCTAAACGGTAAAAGTTAAAATAAATTCCACAATTTTGGGTGCCACTTGAGTTCTTTCACTCCAAACTTGGCAAACCATATGTTTATGGACCTCATGGGTTTTGCCCTCCTAGTTTCAGTGGAAAATAATTATTATGCTCTAGCCTACAATGCATCCTATATGCTGTGCGCTTTATACTTTGTGGCTAGTTAAGGAAAATCCCACATATGTCTGTGATGCTTGTGTCTACAAACCATTGGCAATATAGCATACCAAGTTAATTCAGAGAGCTGAAGGCATTATGAACAAAAGTGCAGCAATGAATTTTACCACAATTTACCAGTATACCCTCAAACACAAACAAAAATAAAAGACTCACACTTTTGTGTACACGATTTGCAATTATAACTGTATGAGCTTTAACAGATTTTCTGCTGCTAAATGTTTACTTGCAATGATTCTACAAATAAATAAATAAATAAATAAATGTATAAAGTGGAAAGTCGGTTGGACCAGATGACATACCGGTAGAAGCATGGAGATGTTTAGGAGTTTTTAACAAGATTGTTTAACAGGACTTTGAAAGGTGAGAAGATGCCTGAGGAAAGGAGAAGGAGTTTGCGGGTACCAATTTTTAAGAATAAGAGATGTGCAGACCTGCAGTAACTACAGGGGAATAAAGTTGATCAGTCATACCATGAAGTTATGGGAAAAAGTAGTGGAAGCCAGGCTGAGAGAAGAGGTGACCATCTGTGAGCAACAGTTTGGATTTATGCCGAGGAGGAGCACCACAGATGCATTATTTGCTTTTTGAATGTTGATGGAGAAGTATAGAGAAGGTCAGAAGGAGTTGCATTGTGTGTTTGTGGATTTAGAGAAAGGGTACGACAGGGTGCAGAGAGAGGGATTGTGGTACTGTATGAGAAAGTCATGTGTGTCAGAGAAGTATGTGAGGGTGGTGCAGGACATGTATGAGGGCAGTGTGACAGCAGTAATGTGTGCAGTAGGAACGACAGACTGGTTCAAGGTGGAGGTTGGACTGCATCAAGGATCGGCTCTGAGCCCTTTCCTGTTTGCAGTGGTAATGGATAGGTTGATGGATGAGATCAGACAGGGGTCTCCATGGACTATGATGTTTGCAGATGATATTGTGATTTGTGGTGAGAGTAGGGAGCAGGTTGAGAAGAGCCTGGAGAGGTGGAGGTATGTGCTGGAGAGAAGGGGAATGAAAGTCAGTAGGAGTAAGACAGAGTACATGTGTGTGAATGAGAGGAAGGGCACTGGAGTGGTTCTGTTGCAGGGAAAAGAGGTGGAGAAGGAGGAGGGGTCCAGGTACCTTGGGCACAACAGTGCAAAGTAATGAAGAGTGTGTTAAAGAAGTGAAGAAAAGAGTGCAGGCAGGGTGGAGTGGGTGGAGGAGAGTGGCAGGAGTGATTTGTGATAGAAGAGAGTCTGCGAGAGTGAAAGGGAAAGTTTATAGGACTGTGGTGAGACCTGCGATGTTGTATGGTTTAGAGACAGTGGCATTGAGTAAAAGACAAGAGGTGGAGCTGGAGGTAGCAGAGCTAAAGATCTGAAGGTTTTCATTGAGAGTGACGAGGATAGCCAGGATTAGAAATGAGTTTATTAGCGGAACAGCACATGTAGGACGTTTTGGAGACAAAGCAAGGGAGGCGAGATTGAGATGGTTTGGACATGTTCAGAGGAGGGACATGGGGTATATGCATCCTATTAAGGTTGAATTTTCTAAATTTGTGTTTCATTGGGGCTTTTTATTTACCGTAAGCAGGACCAGGATTGGGGATTTTTTAATGCAGTATAAAGATAAGGTCATTAAAAAGAGAAGAAGTAGAGCAGGGGAACCAGAAAGGGCACATTTAAATGAGAGTGCTTTTTGTATCCTAATAGCAACTCTTATGCAAAAAAGGTGGTATTTAAATAGTGCAATATTATTTGGAATGGTTTAGGATGGAGGATTGTTTAGAATTGTTTATTGTGAATTTAGCATCCACTAATGACTTGATTGCTCTTTTGGTGTTCCAGAAACAGTAATTATTACTGATGTATTTTGTTTTGCATTTTAGAGAATTTGCATGGACATGCACAAACCATGGATATAAGAAGAGAACAGGAATGATAAAGCTATATTTTTACTTACAATAATATCATTTTATCTAATGTCTATGCTAAGAAATGGTTTTAGGAGGTGGTAATGCACTGACAGATTTTGAATGTCACACCTCCTTTTGCACCCACCAACTACGTCAGCACAGGGCATTAATTTATGACCACAGAAAAGCAACAGTGAGCAAATGGGGGAAAAAATGACTTGCTTTCGATCAAAACAGCAATAAAACCAGCATTAACCAGAAGATTATGCTTTCTTTGCATGAATATTAAGTCCTGAGAGTCTTGAAGATGGTTTGCCTCATATACAAAGGTTTCATCTGTTCTAATCAAAAACACATTGTGTCCTCACTCAATAAAATTAAGCTTTCAATTAAACTGGACTGTGAATAATGACTCATTAGTGTTAGTTATGTCTGAGTTAGTTAATTAGTTGCATTACCTTTTGAGTTACATTTCACCTTTCAACATTATGACAGAAGTTCTTGACTTATTACTTATAATAAAAATTAATAACACCCTGGGTAACAATCTTCACTTCCACAAATGCCAGGAAGATACACTAAGGAGACATAAATTAATAAATACCAAACTGCTGAACACATATAATTAGTTTTTTTTTTGGGATCTATAAATACTAATACCCTTTATTGTACTTGCCCAACATGATTTAATCTGTTGTCCATCTTTGGTTTTCTTGAATTAACCCATTCTGCCTGTGATATGGGCTTTAACCTTTAAACACAGACTTTACTTTTTTCCTATATAGCACTAGCATCCAAAATAAGTATTCTTATTACTGTTGAATAGAGTACTTCAAACAGTCTGTCATGTTTCTACATTGTCTTTCTTTTTAGATTGCAGACACTTTATAATTAGGAATTGAACGACTTTATATTAAAGGCTTTCATAGTTGGCCAACTTTCGTTAAGAAAGGCAAAAATTTGCATGTTTCTTTGTACTTCAAGGAGACTTAAAAAAAAAACACTGCATATATAATAACTTTGATGGTTAGTCTTTGAAATTTTTATAAAAACACATTGCACCCTTACTGTTGTGCATATTACAATAAAACAGGTGGTGCATAAAATATGCCTAGCCTTGTTTACAATAGCAATAATAGGCATTTTTCTTTATATAAACTCAATTTCAGACAATTTGGGACACTGTGCAAAATGTAAATAAAAACAGAATGCAATGATTTGCAGATCTCATACACCCATATTTCTCACAATCTATAGTTAGATTTATATAAATATTAATTTAATATTTATTATTATTATTATTTATTGTATGTGTGTATTATGTCCTCTGAAATGAACTTAACATACAGCCATTATTGTCAAAGTGATAAAGCTGTATGTCGTGTAATCATGCAAAGCCACATGTCCTATTCATCATGTTTATGTTTTGGTCTGCTTGACAGGACCATACAAATGTGTGTATTAGAGCAGTTAAAATTTGTTGCGTTGAGTACAATTCTCTCATACTGAGTACTGGATGTACATGGCACCTCATGTTAACACTCTGAGAATTTGAGAATTAGTATTGTTGCTCTCCACAAAGATAGCCGAGGCTATAAGAAGATCAGTAACACCCTGAAACAGTTACAGTACAGTGGCCAGGGTCATACAGAGGTTTTCCAAGATGGGTTCCACTCAAAACAGGCCTTTGCAAGGGTCGATTATAGAAGTTGAGTCCTCATGCTGTGTGTCAGGTGCAGAAGCTGCTTTAAAAACCAGACGCATGAGTGCTGCCAGCATTGCTTTAGAGGTTGCAGAAAGGGAAGGTCCGCTTGTCAGTGCTCAGACTGTATGCCACCCAATGCAACAGGTTGGTTTGCATGGCCATTGTCTCAGAAGGAAGCCTCTTCTGATACTGGTACTGGGAAGCTGCGGTTAATTGAAGGAAACTTGGATTCCAACATGTACTGTAACATTCTGAAGCAGAACATGATGCCCCCCCCTTTAGAAACTGGGCCGAACAGCAGTATTGCAACATGAAAGTGACCCCAAACACACCGCCAAGGTGACAACTGCCTTATTGAACGTGAAGGTGATGGATTGGCCAAGTATGTCTCAAGACCTAAACCCTATCGAGTACCTGTCTCTACAGGCATCCTCATGTGGAAGGTGGAGAAGCACAATGTGTCTAACATCCTGCAGATCTTTGATGTCATCCCAGCAACAACCTTTGCAGCTCTGGTGAATTCCATGACCAGGAGGATTAAGGCAGTGATAGATAACAATGGTGCTCACACAAAATATTTTTGGTGACATTCTGTTTTGACATGTTCACTTAGGGTGTACTCACTTTTGTTGGCAATTATTTAGACGATAATGGCTGTATGTTGAGTTATTTTCAATAGACAGTTAATCTATACTGCTATACAAGATGCACCTTGAATACTCTAAAATAAGTTTCAGTTCTATAGTATGGTCTATTGAGAAGATATATATATATATATATATATATATATATATATATATATATATATATATATATATATATATATATATATATATATATATATATATATATATATATATATATATTTATATATATATATATATAGAGAGAGAGAGAGAGAGAGAGAGAGAGAGAGAAAGTAAAAAGTCCCATTGCAGTGGTCACGTAGAGTAGGTTAAGAGAAAACATTATACATATTTAAACATATTTAATGAAACTAATTATCATTCTCACTCATGTATTTATTCATTAAATCTCACACAGTATCGTGATGTGTATTCTTGTCTCTGGAAAAACTGCTTGAAATTTCTGTGTATTTATCTCCAGCTTTAAAAACGGCAGTGGCCGCGTAGACTAGGTAGCTGGAGCACGTTTTTAAAGCTGGGGGAAATGGTAACGTTACGCAGTTGTTATATGTTATAGACAGCATTGGCAGACTTACTGTCACACAGACCACTGGATAGCCTGCTGGTGGGTGAGCATTGTACATAGTCCTTCTGACATCATCATAGTGCAGCAGAGACACAACATGCGGCAGTGAGGGGAATGTGACGTCGGCCATGCTATTGGTCTCTTCAATGTACACTATAGCCTTAGACATCTGTTAATACAAAAGAATAATACAGCATTGTAATCTGAGACAATTGTTTATAACTCTAAATAAACAAACATCAATACAAGGTCACAATTTAATTTCACAGATAACATCAGAATAGGGGAAAATATCATGATTTTCATTAAGCCATGGTTATTGGTGCTGCACAGGCCACTTTGAGAATTTTTATTTCTGCATTTACACAAATTGGAATCCATGCCATAAAGAAGGCCCCACCCGTATTAAATATTAGTATAGTGTTCCCTTTAATGTGTCTGTGTATGCATGTTCAGGAACAGTATCTCTTGAAACATAATTGTTGTGCACAGGTGATGTTTTCTGTTGTTGCCAAGCCTATGCAAGACTTCCTAGAGTTTGTTGAGGTCCTGGACACCTTTCTTTCTTTGAAATCTTTTTTATCCTTTCTTTCAGAGAAGATTAAATGAGGTTGAGATCGGGTAACAAAGCATTGCATTGTAAACAGCACTGGCTCTTTCGTCAAATATCACTCTCACAGCTTCTCACAGTAATTAAACAATCACATTTAATGAAAAATGAGGCACCTTCAAATACTATACAAACAGCAGTGTAATCTTATTGTTTATTCGAAACTCTCTTATTGCTTATTTAGTTGAAAATCTTTATACATACATGTTTAAAATAGAAACTTTGAAGTGTAGCAAACCAAATGATTGCTATACCTGGATCTCAGCCACCATGTTCTCATCAGGTTTGAGATGGACAGTGAAGGATTCTCTCATTTCTCTGGCTCCATCAAACAGGACCTCCACCTCCACAAAGTGTTCTGTTTCACCTTCCTTAAATTCAACATCTGCACATGAAAACATGCCAGCTTCCTTAGTGTGAGTTGAAATATAAAAAATCTATTTACAGTTGTGTGATAAGGAAATTATATTGTTTCAGGACATAATAAAAAGTGATTTAGTCCTTATCAGGTCGTGGAATTATTTAAATACAACCTCTGATAAACAACTAAACATAAATTATTCAATTGTGTCATTATTTATGTTTACAAAAAGTCAAGCTGATATTGAGAAATGTGCGTGAAAAGGTAAGTACCAAAATTTCGGCCAAACTTACATTTTATTCTAGAATACTTTAGTATACAGAGGAGCTCGTGATCAACTCATTGACTGCAAGGTGTCCAGGTCCTGTGGCTGCACAACTTGCCAAAATCATCACATCTCCACCACAATGCCTGACAGGTGATTTACTTTGTGTGGTTTTCACCAGGCGTGGTGCTGTGCATTATGGCCAAAAATCTCACATTTGGTGACTTGTTCCACAAGTCTTAAATTATTTCTACTTGTAAAAAAATTCATCACTATAGACTGACTTTAAATTGTTTGAAAATGGCCTTAATACCCTTCCGGGATTGAGGGGAAACATATATTGCTTCTCAATTGCTAAAATCATTGCAGATGTCTCCTTTTTGTGGTGTTAACACACACCTGAACGCTTTAGACCAGCAAACTGCTAAACTTGGGATTTAATAGAGGTGGTAACCCGGACTCAAATAATATCAAGTCAAGGCTGAAAAAAAAAGAAATGTAGCGTAATTATGCAAAACACGTTGCGCTTTCTCACCCTTAGAGATGGGATGATAGTCTTCTCCTGACACAGCAGAACCATCTTTAGTGTGCACTCTCACTACAGACACTTTGGAGGAATCTCCCACTCGATGCACAGGGATCCGCACAATGCTTATCTTCCCTGACTCCTTTGGCTCGTTCACACTCAACTTTGTCTCAGTAAACTTGATAATTGGTTCTGAAAAAAAGAGGAACATGTTCATAAACTGCATATTTCAATGCTGCATATTTCAACATTTAATAAAATTATTATTTATTATCTTGGTAATGCTGTTTTTAAAACTCTCTTTGTGAATTAAACACCCCATATTTCATCTGTAGGGAATTTACAACACTGTATTGAAGACTAGAGGTACTGTTGAGAAATCAGTACAACACGACCCTGACCAGACGGAAATAATGTCTGGCTGCTGATGTAACTTAATCACTTTCCTTCACTAGACAATAATTAAAACAGTAGTCCACCTCCGTCGCCAGATGATAAACAGATAACAAGTGGCTACAGCCTCCTCCAAAGAGCGTGGCAAAGGTATTGGAGGCGGGCTATTTTTCTGTAGCCCACCCTGTTTAATTTTTCATTCTGGGTAAAAGTGTTTATAACCTAAACGACCCTGTATTTGACAATAAGTCAAATGGATTTTACTAATTTTGGGTTGACATTTACTGGTGTTACCTAAATGTCATCTCTATTTTTTTATGTATAATGTTGAAAAAATGCTCCTTTCAAGTCAATACAAGAACTTGCATGTCCCATCCCAATTCTGACAAAAAGAATCATAATATAATTTATACAAGATAAGATATATATACAAGACAAGATTTTATAATATAAAATATACAATAAAGATAAGAATATAACAGTGTTTTCTTTCTCTCTTACTGTCAGCACTGTCTTTAAGCTTGACAAGTGTCTCGTTCTTTGTGCCAATAGATGCACCATATGGGGAGCCACTCGTAGCGCTCCCGAGCACAAGCCTCATCTCCTCCTCGTCTTCATACACTGAGTCATCCACCAAAGTTAACACACATGGCTTCTCCGTATCACCTGGAAAGCAAGCGATCAAAGGGATCAACCCCTTTCATATGTACATAGCTGGCAGTGAAATTCACTTTAAGGCATGAAATATATCTCTGAATCTTTTTTCTCTCTAATTTTATACTAATTTTCAAATAAAATTAGATCTTCATTCAGCTATCTGATACTGTAGGTAACCTTGAACATGTGCCACTATTCTCTGGCCATTTTGGTCAACTGTATGACCCCGGTGTAAAAGGCATCCATTTGCTGAGTCATAGAACCAGATGCATAAATTTAATTTCATTTACGAATGCCTATGCTAGTGGAAGCTGTGTATCAGTGTTGTATTATGAGTTCATTAATATGTCCTGATGATGCATTTCACAAGTATATAACAGACAACACTCAGACTATGGTGCAAGATAATAAATTGTGTGAAAACAACCCTCTTGCTTGCATACAACCAGTACATATAAAGTCTCTTAAGGATGTTCTCAAGGAGCCATATATAAAATTTAAATGTGTGTGTTCTGCTGTGCCACAGTGACCTGATCATTTTCAACAAAAGGTCTGGTCTGATGGGCAGTGGTCATGTAGAGCACATAGACATCCACTCACTGCTATTCATCACTATGCATCAATGGGTACATAGGCTGTTGAATGCAACATGTGTATTGTCATCCATAACAGGAATAGTGTACCCCAGTAAAACAGCTTTTAGTATTCTGGTTCAACATCTCTGTCTCTGCCCTGTCCATGAACCACACTAAAAATTGAGCTGTTTGTTAATTTTCAAACTCATTGACTTCTACTTTGCAAATACTGTAGGTGCTCCAAATTGAATCACCTTTTTTTGGATTTGTCAATCCATGACATCGACTTGCTGTGGTTGTACAGACAGATTGTATTGGCCTGATAACTACACAGCTCTAGGGAATAGGATGTGCATCCGAACTTACATTTACAGCATTAGGCAGATTCTTTATCCAATTGACAACTGCTTTAAAGAGTCCAAAAAAATAATTTCCTCATGCGAAAATAATATTAAAGCAACTAGTGTGTACAGCGACTGAAACAGCGCATATTGTTTTTTTATATTAGAGCTCATTTAAATGTCAAGTGAAAATAGCACTTCAATGTTTGTTTCAAGACAGGCATGGGCTCAGCTGTTGGCACAGCAAGGGGAAGTTCACTCCACCACCTGGTGCCATGACAGTGAAAAATGTGGATGCAAGTCTTCCCTGTACACTTAGGAACGGGGGGTCATGCCAAGCTGTGCTAGAGACTTGATGGGATTGTGGTGCAGAGTGGGATTTGATTCGGGACTGACAAAAAGTAAATCAACATCTGCAGTTAATAATTTTTAGTAAACCAGAGACTCTTTGATAGGAACACATTGAACACAAATTACAATAAACATAAAAAAAGTTTTAAATCCTTTTAATAAAACTTCATTTAGAGGATTTTATATTAAACTGATATTACCTGTCATAATACTATACATGTACCAATTAAATAATTGTTATATTTAATATTTGTATGTAATAAATAACGTACATTTATAAATATCTGGACTTTTACCTGGTAGGAAGGTGATGACTGATGCATTAGTGTTGGGTCTCTCTTCAAAGTCAATGGTCACCTGAGCAGATCCCTGGCGTGTGTAACAGCGCACAGTGGATTGGTGTGAGATATCTCCACTGCGCTGGACCACAGCAGTGAGACGTCTATCGCTCTCTTCTCCATTTAGAAGTAGATGTTTAAACTGCATCTTTGGCACTGCAACAAAAATTAACAAAACAAAATGACAGTTAAATTAATGAGTATGTGCTTGTACAAATACAGTGGTATCTACAATGGATTCATGTAATAGTATACTAACGGTCTGAGATGGTATCATTAATTAAGATGGTGGCTTTAGCTGGCTCTCCTAAAATTGCATTGATGGGCAAGCGCAGGACCAGCTCAAATTTCTCAATGCCTTCAAGAAGCGGCTGGCCGAGATCGTCTAGAATGGTGACCCGGATGGTTTGCATGTTCACCCCTGGGCCAAAGTCCAAATTCTTACTAATGCCCACATAGTCCACTCCAGCTAGGTAAAACAATAAGTGAAGAAAAAAGACATGAGATTATATTCAACAAGAAGAAGTTACACACTTAATTGGTCAAAGTAACATCAGCCAGACAGGTTCTTTAGCTCTCGAATAGCCCTGCTTTCAGAAGGAGTCTGTAAGGGCATACCTTTACCCATACCAGTGGATTCCGTCGTTAGGCTATTGGGTGGGCACCCTACAAGTCCATCTTCAAAAAGTGCTGAAAAAGGTTTTAGCACTACTAAGCTAAATAAAAACTGTGGAAAAATAATTACAGGGATATCGCCTATCTATCTATCTATCTATCTATCTATCTATCTATCTATCTATCTATCTATCTATCTATCTATCTATCTATCTATCTATCTATCTATCTGTCTGTTATTTATATATTTGATATGCTACTGATATTTTTACAGAATCCTAAAAACCTTTGTCTATCTATTATGCCAACTTTATCTTCTCTGTACCTGTTTTTATTTTCTATGGCCTATTTTTCATTTCTTGTTATTGTTCTTGTAGATTCCAGTTTAAAAAGTCTCATATCGATAACATTATTTGACTTCTTCCAAAATAGTTTTACAGTTTTTCTCAGTTGTTTTGGAGGATTTCTCAGAACTCTCAAAACTACTTGTTCAACCTCCACATTTTATCCATCATTTAGTCATTTGTGCTCATCATAAGAAAATTTTTTGTTGCTTTGATCATATTGCGAATGCTTTTGTACATTAATTTAATCGATTGTGTACAATTGTCTGCTGTTTTTTACACTATCAGTTGTTTGTCATGTTGATCAAAATATATTATACTGGTTTCACCTAAATAGTCTGAACCCCCAAAACATCTCGGCATCAGTTCATTGCATAAGTCATTGAATGCAAAATAGTTAAACCAGTTGTCATCATCTGTCATCTTTAATTTTTTTTTTTTTAATTGGTGAATTGTGCAGATGAATCTTGAATGTCACTAATGAAGGCGAGTGAACGGCATCAGATCAACCAATAATCAACTAGTTCTCTAAAACAGGTCAAAGGTAATTCTCATGAACCTTCAATTGGAGAGTTTATACAGACAGAGCAAAACAAAGAATTATAATTTCTGAAAATGGATGAACTAACAAAAAAACGAACACTAGTACAGTACATTAAAAGTGTGAATCCTGTCCGGTCTCTTACAATCAATATAAATCAAATATACAATCAAATAAATTAATTTGTGCTGCTGAAATTCATAGATGCCATACAGAAGGAAGTCCAATTTTGTGCATTTTCAGTCACTGTGATCCAAACCTTAGTTTATATAAATAGTTTATATATATAAATTTATATAAATAAATCCTGAAACTGTGCACCATCATACTGACAGCATGACTAAACATTTTGATGATTTTGTTGGTGAACAATGACAAAGCGACTTTTTATTCTGATGGGAATGAGATGTTTATTGACACAAATACTTACTTTTGAGAGATGAACTAAGGATTTTGAGAAAAGTACAGACTTTTGCAAGAAATACAATGTTTTGTGCTGTTTGTACAAATTGTTTTGAGAATGCACTTACTGGTTTACAAATATTAAGGATGATTGGAGAGATGCTCCTAGGCAACTGAGAAAAACTGTAAGAACTATTTATTTATTTCCAATTGGACAAAATCATACCGGCGACCAAGCATCTCAGTTCTTTCAGGATAAAGTGGATTGGAATCATGAAAAACACCATCCCGCTTCAGATTTGGTGTCTATTGGGGTCATTTTTTTGCTAACTCATTTTACTGAGATATCCAGAACACATTGTCCTTAGTGAATGAGTGGTGTGTAATGAGAGGTGAAGTACCATCCTAATAAATACCTTTTAAAGAGAAACTAAGAGTAAACAGATTAAGTGTCTTTTCGAAACACAAATTATACAAATGGACAAATGACAAAACTGTTTGGATTTGTTCCTTGGTTTGAATGAAAGGGTTGAATAATGGTGAGAGTAGCTTTAGTGCATGTTTGCTATTCAAGAAGAGACACAGCATGATGAAAGACTTGACTTCGATAGTGCTGCCTATGTGCCTTTCAATGTGTGTGTGTGTGTGTGTGTGTGTGTGTGTGTGTGTGTGTGTCTGTGTTGTTGTCTGCATGCATAATAGGTTCATGCAAAGAATGAAATCACATATCATATTATTAAACATTAATGGTTTCAGAATAATAACAATAACTTACTGATAAGTAGGAGATTATCTGTAGCACTCTCATTTAATATCACCTCCAACCGTGACTCAACATATTTATAGAAACAGACACACAAAACCCTTGTAGTTATGTGTGTGTGTGTGTGTGTGTGTGTGTGTGTGTGTGTGTGTGTGTGTGTGTGTGCGCTGACGCTTGATTGCAAATAAGTATTAGAAAGTAATGTGAGAGGGAATCAAGTCACAATTTAGTTTCATATTCTCAAACACCAGTCATCCTTAATACATTTCCCTTCTGTCTTATTGCAAACGTGGTGCATATCGATACCTTCAGCTGACACCGGATCCGTTTTACGGGATTTGACAGTGACTGTGGCTGCTTTGGAGAGATCTGTTCCTGTCCTCCACACTCGCACATCAATGTGACCTTGGCTCTCATCCACATTGTACTCTGAATCTCCGAAGTAGAACACAGGAGCTGTGGGAAATTATTATGTTAGTGGCATCAATAACCAATTTTATTGCAAAAGCAATTTCAAAAAACTTTTATTGAAATGAAAGAAAGGTAATGGTTGAGAACGTTAATAAAAATAAACACTTAGTGTAGGAGTAAACGCTATACAGCACAGGCCCTTTATTCTGTGACATGGTGCATTTCACAGCTTTAAATCCACTTAAAAAACAGCAAAATCGTGCTGAACACACAAAAAGAGATTTTGTTTTCATCCAAAAGCTTATACCAACTAGAATAGCCAGCAATCCACATTAATTCCTGATATATTTCCTCCTCCTGGACTAACATACACACACACACACACACACACACACACACACCACACTAATAAAACAGTTGATGCTAAAACACTATACACAGTATACTTCAATGATGTACACCTACATAATATTTATCAAAGTAAATACACAATATGATTGTATGTTATGTTCACAATACATCATGTTGTGGTATGTTAATATTTTACTATATATTATTGTGATATTTGAAACTTGGTCCTCTATTTGTCTATGCAGTCTGAATTAGCTGTGTGTATTTTGTGTACTCTACCAGATGTATATGTTTGAACTAACAATAAAAGCTACCTGACTTGACTTAATTCTCCCACCGGTATGGTTACTTTTAGGCCATTTTCACTGTCAATGATATCTTGTGCACCCTTTTCTGAAACTATCACAGCTTGATAATTATGGAAATCATACAATAATCTGTGGCTCCAGATCAATGGAAGATTTTGAGTTGGCATGTTAAGTGCTCTTTACCACATGCATCAAAGCAACAACTAGGAAATGTTTTACAGAAGATGCGTGTCCATTGCTCTAGACAGATTTAGAGACTTGATAAATTAGAATTGATACTAAAGAAGACTGAAGCTCTCCTGGTGGCTCAGTGTGGCAGAAATCCTTACTTAGTCAAATTATGCCCCCCCCCCCAATTTAATATGTCACGTCTATGTATGTAGGTATAGCAAGAGGGTGAAATCTCAGGCAAGCTCAAGCAAATGTTACCAAGATGTACAGCTTTGCACTGCAAATATTAGACAAAGACATAGCTTTGAAATAGCAAAAAAAAATGTGCATTTTCAATTACAATTCATTATTTAAACATGTATTCTGTGCATAAATAGGTTTAAAGTCAACTTTTTATAGGGAGAAGAAGGTCTAGCAATGTGCAGTATCTGACTCAGCTGCCTGCCTGTAAGACAGATAAGGTATATGTTCGGACAGTGCAAAAAAAAGCTCACTTCTGGGGCTATATACAGACAGCAAGAGTCTCGTCTGAAAACAGAACAGTGCAAGTCTGTTTCCCTCCCGAGTCCCTTATAGGCACAAACTTGTCATGCTTTTTAAACATCAGAGTCCGTAGATACAAGCCTAGTTCTGATTCAAAAAAAAATTGTTGGGTTTTAGGGTGAAAATTTTGCTTTTGGCAAGAGGGTGATAAATAAAGGGCCTAAAAAGCAGTGAAGTCAAGTTGGTTCAAATAAAGAAATAAAACAGTAGTTATCCGACCTGCTCATCTTCTCTGCTCTTAAAGTAACTTTTGCTATTTCTACAACAAAGGGTGAAGTGCTGTGACTCAGATGCAGCTGGTCATTCTGAACAAAGGCATATCAGAAAGAAATATACAACCTTGTGAATATGCTATGGCTACATATCAAAGTTGTCATTTTGATGTGAAATATCACATTTGCTTGAATGTTCCTTTAAATGCTTCACGCTCGATGAGGTGCTTTGATTCTGAGGGTCTCAAGACAAAACCGATAATTCAGCCTCCAGTGCAATAACAGTGCTCTGTCTGCCTTGAGGTAGCAATTAGAAGCAAAAGTGACATAAGCTCTCCAAAGACATTCTACAGATTTATGGAGAGAGGACAGAAACATGTTTACATAGAAATGTTTGCATTTATGTTTCATAGCACCAAAGGGATTTCTTCCTGCAGCTGTGTTTCTGTTACTGCTGGTGCAGAGTGACTGATAATGACTCCATCTGAGTTCAATGAAATAAACTTTTTTGTCCTCAGATAATTATGTCTCAGGCACACATTCTGCATTGTCTAAGTGTGTGGTCTTGTTGGACACACTGACAGATGGATTAGAACTCTTTGACAGCAGTAAATGTATCACTGCACAATGAACCAGTTCTGTTCTGCAGAAACTCAACACCACCTCACTGTGCTTTTAATCTCAGTAGTGATTCAGTGCTAATGGACAAACAACTTCGAGCTACGGGTTTTGGAAGGTATTTGTTTTGGGGGGAAAAAATCCATTAGCGTTCACAAAGAGGGAGGAAGGAGAAAGAGAAAAGTGGCATGAGAGAGTGAGAGAGAAAAAAGCTGAGAGAGAGGGAACGAGAGCGAGGGAGGGAGAGAGAGAGAGAGAGAGAGAGAGAGAGAAAGAGAATCAATATAGTATGTACATTTTCCCAAATGTATTTAACCATTTTACAATACATTACAATAGATGATGTGTGTTATGCAAACCAATTCTTTTCCGTGTTGTATGGCACATCATATTAATGAGTGCAATCGGATAGAATATATGGCAGATCAAATACTGCTTTCTAAAAATAATCCACTGACAGAATGCAGAGTGTGTATACTATATAAAAGCTTTGAGAATTATGAAGTTAAGATGAGCACATACATGAATAACCTAACCTGTCTCATCCACAAACCTGATGCACAGTATAGCTCATTTTACCTCAGGTTTAGTCTGAGCAAGACATTCATATTTAGCTGTGTGTGTGTGTTTTCAGACCACTGCAGGAGCAGATAATTCTAGTCAGTTTAATCACTGCTCTAAGTTAATGAGCTGCCTTATAAACAACTGTAACCATAGTAATATACTGTACAGTCACAGTAACATACAGAATGAGCCAGCTAATATGAACAATTTCCTAATTATTTTACTGAGCAACATTAATGACTTTTGCATGCCATTTAACCTTTATGGTGAATAGAGCAAATTTGATAAAATGGGCACCCCCCACCCCCCACCTTGCATTAAAATCATGCAGTGCACACCTAGCTGTGAATGAGCCCTCACAAAGGCATTTTTTTACTGCCATATGGTCCTTAGCAAAGTGCATTATTCAGTTTTTTTGACCGTCATCTGGTTTGCTCCAGTCCTGTCAGCTCAAACTGGCCATTCTCCTGACCTCCACCATCAGCAACTGCAGAACTAATGCTAAATAGAGCTTTTTTTTTTATAGTTGTGCATCATTCTATGTGTGCGTTGTATCAGACTGGTGTCTCCAAAAAAATCACAGGAGATTTTTTTGCATACCATATGCAGTCAGGTCCATAAATATTCAGGCAATTAAAAATTATATTGTTATTTTACTGTACTGTTTTATAGTGTTTTGGAAGAAAAATTAGTTATTAGTAAATCCAAACTAGGTAAAAGGTGTAGAAATGACAGCAATGTTTATATGTGATGTAGCATCCCCCATTGTCACCTACTCTTTCCCCACCCCCCACACCCTCCCATCTTTCAGGAAACCAAAAGTAATGGGACAATTGGCTGCTCAGCTGTTCCATGGGGAGGTGTGTGTTATATTCTAATTATTTCCTTTACTTAAAAGATGGCAAGAGTGCTAGAACTGACACTGTCACTGCAACCAAACCATCATTGATTGAAAATCTAAACAAACTATATATATAAATATATCAGTAAATATGGTGTAGCCAAATCAATTAATTCATCAAAATACTGAAAATTTACTTTTATTGTTTCGTAAAAAAAAATTGTTTATTACTGATTATAATTAAAATAATAATAAAAAAACTCCTAGATTTTCTGTATGGTTGGACATCTGGACCCTCAGTGTATATAAGTGCACACATATACACATATATCAGTAGTAGAAGTAGATTGGGGTGAAATTGAGTTTCAACAGAGCAAAGGGTCGAGATAACAAGATTGAACTCTCTACTGCCATCACACTCCCATTGTCTGATACACACAAAAAAAAGATCATGCCAGCAAAGCCTGAGAGGTCCTGAGAGTCTGTTTACCTGAACGCACCAGCCCCCATCACTCACCCCTTAAATCCTCTTTTCACACTCGAAGGCACATGTTAGATCACCTCAGGAGAGGAAACACTTCACATTTTTCTATAGGTGTTGTGGGGGTCTAAATGCTACTGAATGCAGAAAACGTTGTGCCTCTTTCTGTATAGTTTATATAGTATGGATATATAGCTAATAAAAGGTCAACAACAAAGCTTTTCTGGTAATGTCTATATTGGATTTTCATCCCCATATTATTCTGCTACATTCTTCTGAAACTACATTGCCTGACTTTATGAACACAAACGTCTGTGGATCATTCCCGTGTCTGTACGTGTACCTTATAAGAGACAATTCTAAAACACAGAGGCCCATAAACATGCATATATTCAATAAATGTTTGAGTGGTTACAATGTTGATTCGATGACAAGAGAGTTAAATATGCAAGAGATGCAATTTATAGCTCTCAGGATGGTTAACAGTGACATGGTTCTGGAACCTCTAACACCTTGGGGCATCTGTTTGTGTGTGTGTGTGTGTGTGTGTGTGTGTGTGTGTGTGTGTGTGTGTGTGTGTGTGTGGCATGCACTAGGGGATTTAAGGTGTTTAAAAGCACTTTACATACTGCAGCATGTCAAAACAAGCAACCCAGGGTGAGCTCTTATCAACCAGTACTTTCCTCCAACCATCTAACATTAACACAAATCCTGAGCATGAGTAAAACAATAAGAAAGGTCCAGGTCCATTTAGACCGCATAGGAACCAAAAAGAACTAAATAAAAAGAAATGATTCATGCCACCATCCACCTGCTTGGCCTACAGCACAGTACAAATTTTTTTAGCTAATCTATGACCAGGTTATAATGAGGATGCAGGCTATAAGTAGATAGTCAGGCACATACAAATGCACACATTACTGTGCGTGTCTCCAGATGCATGCTGTGAACGTATATTATTCTGAGAATTTAATTTATCTCACAGAAATAGCTCATACCTGCTGTAATCCATAAGCTGCTGTTATCATATCGGAGAAGGAGCACAATGAGCCGGAAACACAAAAAGAGCCGAGAGCACAAATATTCCATGTTTACAACTGGAACACAATGATTCCCTATAGACCGAAGAAGCAAGCGGATTTGAACAACCTCATCGTTATCCATTCTTGCAGGCATATAATGGGAAATAAAGCTTCTAGAGTGAAGACACTCCTGTGCACTTGGTGTACTGTGTGTTAAAACAAACCGTAGATATTCTCCAAAAAGCTGATGCTGTCCATACAATTGACTGAGATATTATAACTCTAATGTTTTCCTTTAATGTAGAGTGTTATTATCCTCAACAGTGATGAGTTTGCTGTGTATTATGCATTCCGTTTTATTAGAATACACTGGGAATTGGGTACTTAAGCAAAACTGAGGTACCTATTTATCCAACTAAATTATTTTTGGTTGATCAAGTTCAGTTGTCACCACTTGTTAGTATCACTCAGCATGGATTATTAAAGTTTTGTTGCCTTAAGCTGTTGATAAAAATAAAATATATCTCCTAGGAATATCTGTATGTAGTCTCTTACCATCGTCCAAGTCCGGCAGGATGTTGATGCGTGTGCTGGGGTATTTAGATCCTAAGCGGCCACCTAATACTACGCTGAGGGACACGTTAAAGCTTTCCTCTGGCTCGTATAGTGAGTCGTCGATTATCACCACGCGGCAATTCTTCTCTGTCTCTTCTTTTTCAAAACGTAGGATGCTGCTCTGTCCCTCCAGTCTGGAGATGTAGTCAGAGAAAGAAAGAACGGTGCTGGGGACTGTACCTGTAGCTGAACCTACATAAAACGTACAAGACAACAGAGAAAATTCAGAAAATCACAAAAACAATACATTAAAATGGCTACATGTGTTTGAAAATAAATTCTAAATGATTTCCTCTTTGAAAGCATCTTCAAAGATGACAGTAATGGATCTACTACAGCACAGTGAATTTTCTATTCTGTTTGGTCAAAAGAGTACTTTGTGCCAGACAGATATAATGCTGTTATTTTAAAGTCCTAGCAATGTTGTTGAGAACTTATGGTATCTGCAAACTCATACAACTTATGATGTGTTAATCTTTAACAAAATATGAAGCTAATTTATACTGCACCTCAAAAGCTACTTGGCCAGACAGTGTTGATTAGCTTTCTATAAAAGTAGCTCTGACAGTATTTCAGCTACAACCTGTATAATTTCAATCACAGCCTTATATGAATGCACTCATTCTAACATTGTTCTTTTTTTATATAAACAGTGCAGGGAACTAAGAGCTCTGTGACAGATGCTCTATATAATCTAAGGCTGATAATAAAGCGTTTAAAAAAAAAAGTGCTGTTATGTTTGTGTGATTGACTGTGATTGATTAAACTAACTATAATATGATACTATATATTACTACTAGTATTATATAATTATGTTATAATTCTATACTAACTATATAATCTCTCTATACTATCCACTAAATCCACTACTCTCCGGACCTGCCTGCTTTGTCCCGGCCTGCCTCTAGATGGCGTTCTCTTCGATTGGAGGCCACACTGTGCAGCTAGGGCTGGTTTTTCATCAACGGCCTGGGGATCCATAAAATTACGGAATAAGACAGGAGCTTTGAGGTTGGATTTGGATGTACTTAATGTCAACAGTCTGTTACACTGAGTTTTTTTTTATTTAATCACCATCACTGTACACCTCAACATCATTTAGCTGTAATAAATGAACATTCGATGCCACCCAGATGAGGATGGGTTCCCTATTGAGTTTGCTCCTCTCAAGGTTTCTTCCTTACGCCATCTGAGGGAGTTTTTCCTTGTCAAAGTCGCCACCGGCATGCTCATTAGGGACAAACATACACTTATGTAGAACAATCTTACTGATTCTTTCTTACCACATTATCTCTGTAAAGCTGCTTTGAGACAATTCCCAATGTTAAAAGCGCTATACGAATAAAAATGAATACAAAAAAAATACATTGAATTAAATAAAAAAAACAAGAAATCAAAATAGACACTCTTAACAAAATATTCATGGCCAAAAAATCATACCAACTTGTCACTGATTATATTTCTATAACAGCACACCCTTTAATGGGATATTCCTTGATTAATAAATCATCATTTATCCTCTGATTACAATCTGTTAGAAGATCTACTGTGTAGCCTTTAAGTCCTGAAATGCCTCCAAAACAAAAACTACTATTTTGATCCCAGTAACAAGTATTGGATGCTACTGTGGCTTTCCAACGCCTGCACCAATCTATATTTGCTACAGTGGCACAGATGGTGAAATGTACCTTGCAGCGTGTAGCAGAGCACCATCAGCTCCTCACTCAAGTCTCCTCTTCTGTGTATCGGTACCAGCAGCTCTCCAATGTCTTCCTCGACAACAAGAGTTGCCTGGGGAATGAAGACTGTAGACTCTGCCAAAAACAGGAGAAACTGTTATTCTCCTCTCTTGGTGTGCTAAAATGTCAGAAACAGTTAAAGTGTGCAGCTGAGAAGAATAGAGTTTAAAGAACTATCAAAGATGGACTGATGATGGTTGAGGAGCCTCACTTAAACTTAAGTTAAGCATAAAAAAAAATTGTGCAAAGCCCAGATTGTTCCACATTTTATTTTTCAAATAGATTTGAGATGCCAGTATGGAACTCCCATCTTGTTCTTTCCACATTATTATTAGCCACAGTAAATGGAACTGTCAATTGAATAGGAATGCATTCAGGTTTTTCTGTTTTCAAATACCAGGAAAAGTGAACATTCAAAAATGTTTTTATAGTGCATCAAACAGATTGAGGAAGTGAAGGTCAACCAATCAAAAGAAGGAGTTTTTTTTTATATTATTACTATTCTGTGCAATTAGCAAAGTGAAATGCAAGCTATTTTCCATCTTCAACAATGGGACCAATAAAAAATAAAGTAAAAGCTCAAACTCTGCTTTCGTCCCAGATCTCCATGCTGGGACTCATTAATCCTGATCTGTCACTCACATCTCTAGACTGTTCATTACAAAGCACAGAGAGGCTAGGGGATGTAGACAGGGAGAAACACAGAAGAAACAACAATGTATAGATTGGAGATCATGCTGGTTCCTTTCACAAGGAGTGACACACTTTCTTCCAGGTCTTAACAAGCAAGAGAGCCCAGTTTTGAGACCACAATTTCCCTAGACATTATTCCCTCTCTCTTCACCTCTTTCAGACCCAACCTGATCTTTCACAACACCCCGGAGACTCAAACACTGCATTACTTACCCACCTAGTCCTACTAGAAACATTGAGATGTTTCCTGCAGATTTTTCTAGAGATAAAGAAGCCAGAGTAATACTAATTGGGCATGTTTCATTCTTGTTTTTGATTTATGTAAATATATTCAGCTCTAAAGCCTAGCACAAAATCTCTCTAATAAAACTAAACACAAAGTCCCTGATTTAGAGAAAGATCTCAAATAAGAGTAGAAATTGCCACATGCTGTTTAATAAATTCGTATAGTTAATGGGGTCATTTGCGCAGTGGATAACTTTGGGAGAAGAAACAAATTAAATATTTGGTTTTTGCATGTTTGGAGCTCCTGGAAAAGTAAAAATGCAAGTTATCTCTTATGCGTGTAATTATGCCTCAAATATAAAACTGATTGAGGGCAAACATGCATAGAATGTTTTTTTTTTCTCAAGCATTCAAAATGAGCTCATGCTAATGTAAAACCAATCAAAACACTTCTTTGTTCAGGCACCCAAGTGGGATGTACTGACCCTGACCATGAACAGCTGAGAAACTGTCTGTCTGGAAATGAAGACTGAAGACTCATCTTTTCACAAAACGCTTAATGTTAAAAAAAGAAGTATGGTTTTGTCATGGTAAGGGTACAAAGTATGTTTAGTGTGGGTTAAAATATCATTAGATCATTGTACTAGTGTGTATATGCTTCTCAAAACAGACTTCATTGCACTTATCTGGATAAGAACACGCACTAAAATGTTATGAATGTAAAATGCTAATGTAAAACCTGCCCTTCTGTAATGTCCTTGAAGTGAGATTCAGACTTGGTAAATTACACTGTGGGTGCGAAATGAATTTGTGATTAAATAAATGCATCCCAACTGTCCTGTATTCGAACTGTTAGGTTTAAATGCAACAAATTACATATGCACAATTAAACGATCAAGCAATACAAGCTATTGTATTGCGCACACACACCACCCACTGTAAGAAAATAATTCTCGAGATAATAACAAACTTTTGTTAATTCATTTTTCAGTTTCCTGAAATCATCGTTGTTTTTCTCCAAACATTGTTACAAATAGATAGACATTTCAGAAACAGAAGATTATAATTAGCACTAGGGTTCAATGGATACTGCTGAAATCAAAACCCTTTAATGTTCTTCATACAAACTACAAAACAACATCAATGTCAACAGCCAATTACTGATGTAGAAGAGCACAGGGGCTAGATTTTATCCCTGTGGACGCCGTTTTCCTTTTTCATACTTGTTCCACGGACACAAGCTATGTACTAGCAGCATGCATTTCACACCAAAAACTTTTTAACCTCAGACAAGTGCTCTCTTCTACATCGGTCACTGGATATAGGCAACTGAACCTGCAGTATAATCATGAAGACTTGTGTGTAATCATAGAGCAGATGAACTCCCCAATCAGAAAAATTGATGGAAAAACCCAGCCCAGTGGTAAAATTTTAATGTGGATAAGAGTTCATCTGGAAAAATGAATACAGATCCACACTGCCGGCTACCAAAAAAACGCAGACACTTAAAAGTGAAATTAATCCCATACATATAGAACCCCAATGGCCTACAGGCCTGGAGCATGTAGGCTAGTCAAATGTCTCTCTTCTTTCACAATCCTGACATTAGAGAAAGCCACATCTCTGCAGTATGTCAAGCTTCCCATGGGAATGTGGCCTCGGCAACAACAAACTCTGTCGTAAAAACTGGTAATTAGCTCACAGGGGATACCGTGGAGTTTTTTTTCCCAACATGGAGAAATAAGTTCACTCTAACAGTGCCACGAGCTGCATTCCGTGTGATAGACTTGAATTATAATTATCAAAAAACTCCACAAAACCAATAAAAGAAAACACACACACATACACACTGTGAAATATAAATAAGGCTTTGGTTATTCATAGCCTACCAATCTTATACATATGAAAGTAAGAATGCAAAAATCCCAAGGCAGTGGAGCAAACAATGAAGCTAAAGTCAACATATCTAGAGGCTAATTCTAGACAAAGAAAAGCCATTCGAATTACAAGGGGCTGTGTTTTTTCTCTACAACGATTTTCATTAGAAGCTGATGCCTAATCAGAAAGCAGTGGTTTGTACATACATCTATACAGCATATATAGTGTTTGTACTCATCGCCCCATATGCTTTTCCAAGAGAACTCTTCTAAAATCCTTGTTCTAGAAAAAACTCTTAATGCCTACACGTGCCATATTCACTCTAAAGTGCAAATTACCAGAACAGACTAGATGTTCTGTATTGCCTTAATGCTGTGTGGCTAATAGAATCTTGAAGATTAGTCTACTTAAAAGCAGGGAGAAAAATGAATGTTTGTAACAGCCAGCAGGGATGATAAAGTGCTTAGATAATTATGAACTACTTGAAAAAAAAACATCAGTATGAGGCTTATTGTATTTATGTTTGTACAATGGAGAGGCGGCTGGGATCCATGCTGTGCCACAAGAAATAATTTCCCAGTTATATGTGCAGTAACTCAGACCCTACTGTTATGAAGTTTGTACTGGCATTTTGGTAAAAATGCAGTGAAACGGTTGTGTTGAAAAAAGTAAAATTGTTTAATCAAAGGGAATTTATCTCAGACCTATTATTTTTCCTGAGTGATATAAGGTGTTTGCACCGAATTATTATAGTGTTTATTACTAGAATCAGTATAAAAGGCAAAAACCTGAAGGAAAAACTGTTGGACTTGTCATGTGAGAGAATTTTGCTGTTGTGAGCATTTTGCTTTCCCTTAGACATAAAACATATTATCAGAATCCAAAATTTTTCTGATTGATCACCTTAAACCTAAGTCCTAGGAGTGCTGTCTACTAGGATGACAATCTCCCCATCCACACGACATGAGGCATCGGATTGATGAGTATGAAAATTGAAATAATATGGTATGGTCTTCACAGTTTCTACATCTTAACCACTAGAAAAACTATGAGAGATTCTGGACTGACATTTTAGACAGGCCTCTTCACCACCATCATCCAAACACTTGAAGAATGGTGTTCATACCTTTACTACAGTTTCTGTGACTTTCCCGTGAATCTTTCCCCAGGGACATTTAAACAGTTCTGGTGGCTTGTTAAGGCCCAAAAACCTTAGTAAAACTTCATATCCTTGAATTTATCACCCATATATATGTGCAATATTAGTGCACTGATATGTAACGTGTATATAACTAAGCATCTTAGGAATATGTTGAATGTTTTTGCAAAATATTTTATAATCATTGCCAATTTATATGAATTACAAAAAACTATTATGAAGGATATTGTAATGAATAATAAAATTCTATCTGATGTTTGCAAATTAATTTTTCATATGCCGGGCAGTTTATACATAAGCTGTTCTCGTTAATAAAACAAATCAAGGTAATCAAAAAATGATTGAGTAGCAAAATTTCATGGTGCGATCAAAGATTTGCTAAATAGAACCTTAAAAATTCACAGCCTTAAGCTGTTGTTAAATTTTGTGTCTTTCTTACCATCTTCTGGATCCATGATCTCCACTGTGGCCACTGCTGGAGACTCCAGTGCCCCCATAACTGGCTCGGACAGAATGATGTTGAAGGTCTCAGACTGCTCATACCTCTCATCAGGAAGAATTTTGATCCTCCATGTTGCTGTGCTCTGGCCTGGGTTAAACTGCACCTGTTTCTGAAATTTCCCCCGGAAGTCTTTGTCCTTCTCAGCACTGCCGTCCAGTGTACCAATTGCTTCAAAAAGAAATAATGGAAATTGAGAAAGTGAGGAAATATTTGCCATATTATTTTTGACTTTATTAAGCTATTAAGAGATGAATAATTTATTAAGGGAAAGGATAATTTTTTCCCCATTAGCAGATCCAATAGCCTAAGAATCTCAAATTAAAAAGCATGTAATTAACACGCATTCACACTGCTTTTCAAGAGTCTTAAAATTTTTTTAAATCTGATGTTGAAATAAGAAAAGGAATCTGTGTCGCTTTGAAACACAATCTTCTTCTTCTTCTTTTGGCTGCTCCCATTAGGGGTCACCTCAGCAGATCATCCGTCTCCATACCCCCTGTCCTCTACATCTGCGTCTTTAAAACTAACTACCTGCATGTCTTCCCTCACCACATCCATAAACCTCCTCCTTCCTGGTGGCTCCATTCCCAGCATTCTTCTACCGATTTACCACATGTCCCTCCTCTGCCCATGTCCAAACCATCTCAATCGTGCCTCCCTCACCTTGTCTCCAAAACGTCCTACATGTGCTGTCCCTCTAATGAACTCGTTTCTAATCCTGTCCATCACACAATCATTACCAAAAATGTCAAATGAAATATACATTTTTCATATTGTTTTTTCATACTGCATTCAACTCCTTTAAATGACTAAACTAAATGACAAACACTTTTATATACTTTCTGCCAAGTAATCATTTTCACTGCATTTCAGTCAGGATAATGCAGAATTGTTCCACAAAGAAATGTAATAACTGTCACAATGAAATATAATAACTGTCAATTTACAAGTCCTCTATGAAATTTGGCTTAACAGACACACTCCTAATCCATCTTTGGAGTTTGTACATCTTGGCAACATTTGGTGACACAATCTACCTACCTTTCCCCTGGCTAATCCTCTCTTGTAAATTAATAAGAGAATTATTACAGTGGCATATCATAAAATGTCCTATATAAACACCTTAAAACTCCATCTGCTGAAGCTTAGATAAATACCTCTGACTAATTTTACCAACATATTTCAGATTTATTTGTGATAAGCCAGTTTTATTGCAACAAGGACAATTTTGATTACAAATTTAAAGATGACAACCATGTTATTTGAAGAATTAAACAACAAATTGTTAAATGTTAGGTCAGTGTTTTGGTTCTTAATATACAAATGCAAAAACATTATTTTTGTTGTAAAAAGATAGGCCAACTTTAAACTTACTTTAAAAAGGTACAATGGTCTTATTTTTATATTTTGACATGCTTTCTCTGTGCCTCTGTTGTAATGATGTATTGATGTGTCTTGAATTTCTGTCCATATTACGCATCTGATGCAATAAATACAGTGCAACGTTACAATGTAACGACTTAGGAAAACAGTACATCATATTAAAAGGTTAAATATAAATTCAGTTCAGTTTAATTTAATTTTATTTGTATAGATCTTTTAACAATGGACATTGTCACAAAGCTACTTAAAAAAATGAACATAATGTTACATTTAAATATGTACTGTATAAATCCCCAATTCTAAAAAACTTTTTTATTTTTAGGTAAGATAAGGTAATTTATAATTTAATGGTCCAACACTACTCGAAAAAGTGAGGACAGCGCCATGTTTACCACTGTGTAGCATGTCCTCTTCCTTTAACAACAGTCTAAAATTCTGAGAACTGAGGAGACCAGCTAATGTTTTGGGAGAGGAATGTTGTCCCATTTGTTTCTAATACAGAATTCTAGCTGCAGTTAACAGTCCTGGGATCAGAATTTTTGTTTCATGATGCACCAAATGTGAATGAAGTTCTGAAGTTCAACACTTCTCTTCCATTATTCAATTGTTGTAGATTCAATATGCGGTTTAGCATCGTCTTGCTGAAATATGCCAGGCCTTTCCTGAAAAAGACTTTGCCTCCATGTACACACACAGTACAGTATGTTACTCTAAGATTTGTATATACCTATATACCGCTGCCCATTTTTACTTCTTAGAGACCCTGCCTCTTGTTTACCCAATCATGTTAGTGACTTGTTGCCAACTAACCAAATTATTTGCAAAAAAAACATACACATATACATACTAGTACTAGTTATATATAGTCTTTTTTTGTTGCAATTTACAAGATGCTATAAGATACAGGTCTCATTCAGGTCTGTAGAACAGTAATCTTCCTCGTGGAATTTGTCAGTGTGATGTTAAAATTATAATAAATGTCACTTTACATTAAACTTGAATATATGTATTTAGACCTGCTTAAATGGGGGCTAATATGAAAGAAAACAAAAAAAAAACAAAGGTTTTAACTGGATGTAATGTTCTGAGACTAAAAGAGCTGGTCTACAAATGCTTCATTCTCAATGTGCCTTCATTCTCATTATAATCCTATTACAAAAAAGATTATTAATCAAATAAATAAATAAATAAGCCTGGAATCTTTTTTTGGTTTGGTTTGATTAAGCATTATTATAGGAATATATATTAGTTATATATTAGTAATATATAGGTTATTTCGTTTAGCTATTTACAAGTTGCAAAGTGAGCAAAGAAGAAAAAAGAAGAATCTAGAAAAAAGGAAAACATCTAAATCAAATCCTCTTTGGCTAATAATTCTTACACTTGCACACTTGGTACAATATCAGGGATGTTGAAGAATTAGATTTTTTTTAATCAGGAAGATTTTTATTCAGGTGTATGATGAACCAATTATACCAAGCAGGGGCTAGTGATCATCAATTTCATATATAGGTTAAAACACAGTCATTAACTGAAACAGAAACATATGTGAGAGGCTTAAATGGGGTAAAATACAGCCAACTATTCTACTTATATGTGGTTGTTGAAGAGAGTTTAATGTCACAGGCCATACACCATGGCAAGACTAATCACAGCAAAAAGACAAAAGTTATACTAAAACAGCAAGTTCTCTCCCAGGCAAATATTTGAAGGAAGACTAGGGTTTCAAGATGTGCTGTTCAAGCTATTTTGAAGAAGCTGAAAGACACGGCAATGTTGACGACCGTAGGCACAATGATTGGACATGGAAACTTAATGCAGCAGATTAAAGACACATCATGCTTACTTCAATCTGACATCAGAAGATGTCCAGCAGTCCTGTCAGCAAAGAACCAGTGGAACCCAAGCCCATCCATTTACTGTCTGGAGAAGTCTTGCAAGAAGTGGCGTTCATGGAAGAATTGCGGCCAAAAAGCTACACCTCAGAACTGAAAACAAGGCAACGCGATTCAACTATGCATGAAAACAACGGAAGTGGGGTGCAGAAAAATGACAGCAAGGGCTCTGGATTGATGAGTCAAAATTTGAAATATTTGGAAGTAGAGGGAGGCAGGTTTTTTTGCTGAAGGGAGAATGGTACAATAACAAGTGTCTGCAGTCAACAGTACAGCATGATAAAGGCTCCTTGTAAATTTGGGGCTATACTTTTGCAAATAGAGTTAGAGATTTGGTCAGGATTAATGCTGAGAAATACAGGAAGATTATCCATCATGCAATACCCTCAGAGAGGCATCTGACTGGGCCCAGATTTATTCTTCAGCAGGAGAACGACCCAAACATACAGCTAATGTAATTAAGAACTATCAGCAGTTCTTGAGGTGTGAGTGATACAGTAGTTCCTTGTTTCCAGTCACAAGAGTAGAACCATAACCATTATCCCTGACATGATGCCATTCTAGAACATTAGCCATTCTAGATGCAATAAGATGTGCTGGAAAATGTGTAATGCCAAGATATAAATAAGTACAATATTGTAACTGCAACTTGCCAAGGAATGATGAGCAAGTATAGAACGCCCCTCCCACTGGGCCAATCTGTGGTGAATCTGCCATAAAGTGTTTGATCAGAATCACTTCAAGCAAATTGGCTGGCAGGGTCCCTTCTGTCTTAGCCTCCTAAACAGCTGGATAGAATTACATTTCTTCAAGATACAGTTTTCATTCAGGCCTGTAGAACAGTAATCTTCCTCGTGGAATTTGTCAGTGTGATGTTAAAATTCTAATAAATGTCACTTTACATTAAACTTGAATATATAAAACATTTAGAAAAGGTTAAGTTAAATTAAGCAGTTGCTAATATAAAAAAAAAGACAAAAAAAACAAAAAAACAATGATTTTACCTGGATGTAATGTTCCATGCAAGTTATGTTTTTAAGGAAAACAGTCTGATCCACAATGAGCATGAATTATTATTAACTGAGGCTGGATTAACTGAGACTAAAACAGCGGGTCTAGAAACACTTCGTTCTGACCTTTGAATTATAATCCAATTACAAATAGATAATTTTTTAAATAAATAAATAAATAAGCATGTACTGGGAATCATTTTCTGTTTGGTTTGATAAATAAGCACCATGATAGGAATTCTGCATAGATATAAATTTAGTCTCCAGGCAGTATGAGAATCATTCCACATTCAACCTCTACTATGTCCTCTGTGCTCCCTCAACAATAGAAAATACATGAAACATGATGGAAAGAATCTTCAAAGAGGAAAGCCTTGAGATATATAGATAGGGGGAAAAAAAGTAAATAATGAAGAGAGAAAAAAAGCGAAAGAATAGCTTCACTTTCAATTCTTTTTTTTTAACAGCGGGAGGGTTTTTTGTGTGCTAAGAGCGCTGTGTGCGGAGAAAAGTGAAGAGGTAGAGAAGAGGAAGGTCGCAGGAGAGCAGTAGAAGCTGTGTGTATTGGGGAAAACAGAACAGCTGTAAAGAGCTTCTCAAGTGGCCCTTTAGCTAGGAATGAATTTAATGATGGAAAATAAGTTTAGTAGAAATCAAGCAGTTGCATATCTCTTATAATGAAAGCTTATTAAACAAATAATGCAAACTTTTTTTTTTTTTTTTCTTATCACAAAAACCTAGTGTATGTTATTTAATTTTGGGAACACCCCACTACTTAAAAAAAGTTCCTGTCTCTGAGCTCAGAGGTGTGTTGTGATTGGCAAGGATTAAGATCGATTAGAGTCTGTCTTGTGTGTTTGTTTTAAGTGCCCTGAATGTTTTCTCAAAATCTCTCAACCTGAATATTTAATGGACTGTATTCTTGAGGGCTTTTAATGGACCTGAATTCTTGAGAGGTTGATTTTTTTTCCCTTGAATTTTTTTCGGCCTGAAATTCAGTTGACAGTCAGAATCTATCATTATTAGAATTATTACAAATTCAGGTTCTGTTCCATTACCAACAATCGTGCCATAGACAAGGCATAATTATAATTGTAAATGCTTACACCCTCCTGGGTTTGCAATAAAACAATGCTGTTATAGTTACACTTTATTGGAAAGCTTTTGTGCACACCTGACCATCACACATAAATGTGCATTGTTTACACAAGAGTTAGTTTTGGTCCACTACACTAATTTGTCAACATTCAGCATTTGCAGCATTTAAAGAGGCTACATTTCTTATAATCACACTAGGACGTTTGCGGTGTATATCACAACAGTCATTTGTGCTTGCTGCATAAAATGTAATTTCCTATTTAAAAACAATATCTACATCAGTGTTAATGACATTTTCAGCAGAAAAGCTAATATTTTTCAAAATGATCTTTTTTTGTCCAAAATTTAAAGCTCATCAGATAGAGATAAAAAAAAAAAAAAAAAAAACATTTTTTTTTAGATTTTTCCGCCGGCTATACTCAGCATGAACAATAGAAATATTCATAACTACACATTTTCCATCATAACTGACACATTTGTACAATCCAATGGTTTATTTGTAACCTGCACACTTGTAAATAACATCTGAACATTCATTAAACAATATTTTGACTTCTGTATATAGTGCATTATTAAATTGTCTGTTTTACTATTTTGTTACATTTTGTCTGTATTTTTTCCTGCACTGAAAGCTCTTGACACCAAGTCAAATTCCTTGTGTGTTTAAACATACTTGGTAATAAAGCTATTTCTGATTTTGATTCTTTGTGATCTATTTATTAAAAAATAAACAGAACATTTGGCCATTTTGTCTACTTATGTGATATTTATTGTTTATAAAACTGTATAAAAGCAATATATTCGCAAAAAATATGAATTTAATTACCAGTGGCACATGGCTAATGACCAATATACAGGATAGCCACACTCTTGCTTATGCAAAAGTGCTTAACTAAACCCTTGTTCAAGACACATTCAAGATTTAAAACTCTTTTGCGTTTTTATATTCTCTGCTCTTTAGGGAAGGTTTTACACTAGATTATGAAGTGTGTGTCACAAATCTGTTAAGTTTTGTGATCAGCTGCAATAAGTGATGGGTGCGAATGCCTAGGGTGCAGTTAGCTTTTCGATTAACCTTAAAGGTTTTCATAGGTCAGGTCTTTATGCAGCCTATTGAAGTTCTTCTGATCATAGACTGATTTTGCTACCTGTAATAATGGAAATATTGGTAACTGTCGTATAGGTGCTCTATTTTTTATTCATTATGACCTTATAATACTTCCCAGATTCATATGCAGCATAAATTGCTTACCAATGGTCATGGCTAATGCTAATGCTAAAACGTATTTTTTGGAGGAAGTCATTGCTTGGCAAAACGTCTTATAAACGTTACTTTGTTAAACATTTTAAAACAGGTTTGGGCTTTTTAAATTTATTGAATTAAAAAAAAATCCTAGCATTTGCAAAGACATTCTAGAGAATTCTTTGTTTCTAACTTTGCAGCACTGCGCATCCACACGGAAAAAACAAAACAAAACCAAAACAAACAAAAAAAAAAATAATGAATAACCTGGAGTTTTCTGTGATTGTACTGATTAGGTCCTGAGCTCAGTTCAGTGAGGGGAATCACCAGTGCAGCTTTAAAGACTATTTTTAAAATACATCTATATTATGGGTATTATGGGTATGTATTTTATGTCTAGTATTAGCCGAGGAGTTGTATGGTTCTTTGGTTCTGAGAATTTGCACAATGACATGTGTATTTATTTGTTCATTAAATGCATTTAAGGTGAGCTCTCAAACAAAGAAATAGTCAAATTTTGAAGTGATTTTGTAGTGGCAGGCATGCATTGGGGCATTGGGTCATAGCGTCACTTTCGCCCAGGGCGCAGTTCAAGCTAAAACTGCCACTGAGTTGGGGGAAGAACAGCCATATGGCTGTGTCCAAGTGTCCACATATTTTTTGACAACAATTGTAACAAAAGTCGATATGAAACACTTTCTGCTACAGCACTGCATAAATTTTTGATTGCCATAAAGTGATGGCTGTGTATGCTGAATGCCTGACTGAGCTGTTTATTTAAATATGAGCTTATCAATTAAGCCAGCAGGCAGTGGACTAAATTAGACTCCAGCTCCCAAAGAGAGAAACATAATTTCATTCTTTTAAACCCCTATTAGTTTGAGCACATTTTTCTTTTCTCCAATGTTTCTGTTTATTCGTTGTCTTTTTTGTTTACTTTTTCGCTTCCCTCTCTCTCTGTGGTAAAACTGATACTGATCCCTGACCAGTAAAATAAAACAGCCACACACACACACACACACACACACACACACACACACACACACACACACACACACACATACGGGAGTGTAAAAACAACAAGCTTTCATCTCAGCCTCAGAAAAAAAATTTATGAAAAAAAATCTCATACATTGGATGATAAGGCAGAGCAATAACAGCACACACCATGAACTCAGTCTCATTTTAATGCCAAAGATTATTCTATGCTAATGACTAAAATCCATATTATGTTTTGCCGGGGTTTAGTGATTGCAGCATTTGTATCGGCCTTTCATTTGGGATTGTGGAAAAACGTACACTACGTACGCTAAAAACGTACGCAGAAAAAAAATATATATAAATTAATAAATATATATATATATATATATATATATATATATATATATATATATATAAATATATATATATATATTTTTTATTATTTATTTATTTTTTTTTTTTTAGCGTACCACTGTACGTTTGTATGGCTTGAGTTGCAAAAAAAATATCAGAGTAACAAATACAGTCCCATTTAAATGTACAGGAAAGGCAAGGTCAGCCTTTTCGTGTTCCAATGGTCTGAAAACATTTAAGTCTAAAAATCAAAAAATTTATATTAAGACAACAGACAATAAAAGTTTACAGATG
This sequence comes from Silurus meridionalis, assembly GCF_014805685.1. Taxonomy (NCBI): domain Eukaryota; kingdom Metazoa; phylum Chordata; class Actinopteri; order Siluriformes; family Siluridae; genus Silurus; species Silurus meridionalis. The sequence continues at coordinate 14,380,846 of NC_060894.1, forward strand.
TATTAAACATTGTAAACCATTTCTTTGTCTTTTCACCTAAGGTCTGGTGATTGACTTGTCCATGATGAAGTCCTTTTTTAAGCTGGCAGTGTGCTTTGACTGTCTTGCTGCATGATGGAGCTCCTCTCAATTTGATTTGATTTTATTCCCTGTGAATTGGTTGACAGAATATTTCGGCATTCTGTTACTACCATCGTGAGTCATATGATCATTAATGATCAATAAAGAGTATGTTCCAGAAGTAACCTTTTAAGCGCAAGCCATGCCACTACCTCCACTGAGTCTGACAAATGAGCTTTTGTCAGACTCAGTTGTTTTTGTTTTTGAATCATGAGCAGATCCTCTTTTCCTTCACACATTAGCATTTCCATCAGTTTGATAGGGGTACATCTTTACTTCAGAACTTTTTGTGACTTTAGTTTTTTGTGTTTTCTCCAAAACTCAATCGATATTCTATCATCACTTTTAAACAGACTGTTTGATGTCTGGTTGTTAGTACACTAGTGACTTTTTTTATGGCATTCCACATTCTTTAATGGCTATGCAAAATGAATAGGCAATGACTCAGAGTAATATTGCCTCTATTGTTATCTTAAAAATGGCCTTTCCTCTTTCCCAAAGACGGTCCCAGGTCTTCAAATAGTTTTTTAATAACAAAGACATTCAAATATATACAGTATATATATATATATATATATATATATATATATATATATATATATATATATATATATATATATATATATACACCAAGAAAAAACCAGGATCTAAAAACTGGCCCACTCTCTCCAACACTTTTTCTCTGCACATATTTTTCTTTTCGCACTACAACACTTTAAACTCTGGACTCGCACAGCACAGTGAACTTTACATTTTATACCACACCATACCGCACACAGACACTTTAAGGACAATTACATAAACCACCTTAAATTGTTTACCGATTTACTGTTTACTGCCACAAGCATATTTTGTATATTCACTTTTTTATATATTTTTATATATTTTATATAGTTTTATACTTTATTTATCTGCCTTCTTTTTCCTTGTTTTATTTTTCTCCCCATCCTATTCCCTCATGCCGGACCGTCTTAAAAAGCATTTCACTGCATGTCGTACCCTGTATGTATGTGACAAATAAAATTTGATTTGATTTTGATATATACTCTGTAAAATATTACTCCAAAATATTACTCCAGTAAAGTAAAAGTGCTCCCTTTAAACTTTCACTTGAGTAAAAGTACAAAGGTATTTGCATTCAAATGTACTTCAGTATCTATGTATTATGATTTATTATGGCTATAATGTTCCTATTATCATTTTTGTCACAATAATCTTGCTTAATCAACTAAGTTTTTGTAAAAGGACTTTAACGTTACTCTCAGTACACATCTATTAAAATTCACGAGCCCAAAATCTTCTTTTCAACTACTTTAAAAAAATCACACAAATAAGGCAACGGGTGTTGTTGCGAGTTAGAGTCAGGAGTTTCTTCTATCGTTTATTACTCTCAAAATGTTCTGTTTGCTGTTGAACTGATGCTGAACTGTATGTTTGTGCTAAGTAGATACCATCAAGCGACAATCAAAACAAGTTCAAATCAGAGCGCGCTCTCTACTTTGATTGGTGGCTTGCTGTGATTTTATCCACTCAAATAAAAAGCAACAACTGATTTTGCATAATGTAGCTAAATAAAAATAGACCTTTGACTCTGAAATGTAGTGAAGTTGAAGTAATAGTGTCCCCAAATGGAAGTAAAGTAGAGATATGCAAAAAAAAGCTACTTATGTACAAAATTAATTATATTTACTTCGTTACTGTCCACCAGTGTGTTTAAGTAATCAGTATGAGTGCTCATTTGAGCACCCATCAGTCACATGTTCCAATATATTTTTTTTATCATTTTCAAAAATAAAGTGCCGTGTTCTAGATCTAAATAACAGGAAACGAAAGCTGAAATTTTTACCTATCATTTCATCTTTAACATTTGATCTTAAAACAGCCAGCAGCCATACCACCCTGTAGCCCAAGACAACTTGCCCATTGAAGCTAAGCAGGGCTGAGCCTGGCCAGTACTTGGATGGGAGACCACCTATGAAAAACCAGGTTGCTGCTGGTAGAGGTGTTAGTGAGACCAGCAGGGGGTGCTCACCCTGTGGTCTGTGTGGGTCCTAACACCCCAGTATAGTGACAGGGACACTATACTGTCCCAAAAAAAGCACCATCCTTCGGATGAGACGTTAAACCGAGGTCCTGACTGTCTGTGGTCATAAAAAATCCCAGGATGTCTTTCGAAAAACGAGTAGGGGTGTGCCCCGGCATCCTGGCCAAAAAAAAAAAAAACTTGCCCGCTGGCCTACTAATCATCCCCTCATATTAATTGGCTATATCACTCTATCTCCTCTCCACTAATATGCTGGTGTGTGGTGGGCGTTCTGGCGCAATATGGCTGCCGTCGCATCATCCAGGTGGATGCTGCACATTGGTGGTGGTTGAGGAGAATCCCCCTTTCATATGTAAAGCGCTTTGAGTGCTGCAGAAAAGCACTATATAAATGTAATGTGTAATGTAATGTGAAACAAAATGTCTTCATTGTAAAGCAAAGCAAAAAATAAAAATAGAATTGACCTTGTCATTCTAAAATGTTCAGAGGGGACTACATATTTACTACAGACTCACCTACAAAAGACGTTTCCCCCAGGTATCCTCTACGTCTAAGCACAACCTCCAGTACCCCGGCCTGCTCGTCCACCACGTAGTGTTGTTTTTGTAAAGAGATCCAGGACCAATCCAGGCGGAAGTGCTGCTCCTTCAGTTTATTCCGACCTGAGCAGGGACAAAAAGATTTCATCTGAAATATACACTTTTACTTATGTATTCAAATGCTTAGTGTAAATGTGGTCTCCAAAAAAATCAAGATTCAAACATTCACGTGTTTTTGAACGTTCACATTTGCAATGTAGTTAGTTAGCATTAGCCAACGTGCATCATAACTTAATGATAATATAATTCACAGGTTTTATTACATTAAATTTCTTTCTTTCTATCAAATATCAAATGTTTAAACTGAGGAAAAATATGGTTTTGAGGATAATATAAGGTAATTTTAAATTTGATGACTCCAACATGTCTCAAAAAAGTAGGGGCAGGGTCATGTTTACCACTGACCCATTTTGCTGGTTTAAGAACCGCCACACTTCTGAGATGTTCCACTAGATTTTGAAGTGTAAGTTTGATTGTGATGTGTGCTGGTTCAGCCTTAAGTCCATAAGTAAAATCAGGGGTGCAATTGCCAGGGGTGCAATTCATATTGAAGGTGCTTTAATTTTATTAGACATAATATACAAAAAAAGACATAATATACAATGTGTGCCTGCAACTTTTTGGTAAATGTTCGGGGAGGAACCATATGGCTGGAAAAGTCAGGTGTCCCAATGCTTTTTAGTGCACACACACACACACACACACACACACACACACACACACACACACACACACACCATATATTTGTAAGCAAAAAATGTCGACAGCACTAAACATTTCTGATGCAAAATAAACCTATGGCACAATAAGCTTAATGCTTTTAATGATGGATAAAAATCACTGGGTTTTAAATACGATACTGGAAAAATTAGATGAAGGCTACAAAAATAAAACAAATGTATAGAGCTGTAAAAGAATAATATTCTAATCATATTGTGACATACTTAATCCAACTCAAAATTTAATTCAACTAAAGCAAATAAAATTGTAATGTTCCTAAAGATTGAAATTCTAATAAAAGTTCAACCAATTTAATTAGACCCTGGTGAGCAGTGGTGAAGGATTGCTTATAATATTTGTATTTTGGCATAACTAAAAGCTTATTCTCTCTCTCTCTCTCTCTCTCTCTCTCTCTCTCTCTCTCTCTCTCACTCTCACTCTTTCGCTTACTTATTCATGACTAGAAGTGATCACAGTCACCCACACATCCATTCATGTCATGTACCAAGCAGCCATATGTGGGTCAAGATAAACTTCTGTCCTGCTGATTTCCCATGCATGCAAAACATCTTTATTTCACTTCAGCCCTCTGTTTCATGCCAGTCCTACATTTTGCATATAAAGGAAAGCCACCATGTCTGTCCTGTGCATGGTAATTCGCTAGGCCTGCCTGCAGGCTGGGTTTTCACACTCTCAAGCCAAAATATTGTTACAGGACTCTTCACAGACTTCAAACATCTCCATAGATTCAAGCATCTTCAGTATCTCAACCACCATACTTAGTTAAACAACCTCATTAAGAATAAGTATAATATTTATACTTTTTTCAGACATTTGAAAGTTCATCTTGCAAAAAATACATTTTATATTAGTCTTATTAAAAAAATTCGCAAACTACTCAGATGATTTAAAGCTTCTTGTAAAGCATATGAGCACATGCTTTACTGCATATATATATATATATATATATATATATATATATATATATATATATATATATATATATATATATATATATATATATATGCACACAGAGGATAAACTTGCTCCAGAATAAATTGAAACTTTCTACAATATATGTTTTGAGTAATGTAAAGAAAGATGAATAAAATCTTTTAGTTCAAACTGCTATAAAAATGTTGAAGATGAAGTTCAAGTTCAAGTTTATTTCTATGTAGAAGTGAACCTGCTTTACACATTATTAACTGGATATACTTTATAAAACACCTGCGGTCTCGTACACACAATCTCTCAAACACAGGCAAAACACTTAACAATTATAAGACTCATTTCCATTCATTTTCAGTTTTACTGTATGAGTCAAACCAGGCCTACGCAATCTACTGCAAAATGTTGACCTCCGCAATGCATGACCTCCGCAAAGTGCATTAAAAGCACTTAGAATTTAAAGCTTTCACTGATGTTTGCATTGCAAAACTGTCTAAATCGATACAAATAAGCATTAATTTTCATTAGTTATTTTATATACTCTAAATCAGAAAGTAAGAAATAAAATGGTTTGATAAGATTACATTTATTTAAATTATATATATATATATATATATATATATATATATATATTTTTTAAGTTAACTTTTATTTTTATCTTTGGGCAAATTTTCTTCACTGCAAACATCAAAGACAGCTTTAATTTGTCAATGCTGGCAACTGACCATGGTGTATGTGGGATAAGACACGGCTAGTTGTGCATTACACGATTTTAATGCACTCCGTTTCACATCAGGTGGTTTGCCTCCATGTTGTGCATTAAAATCATGTAATGCACACCTTGAGGTGGATTATCTGTTATATAGCATATTAAAAAGACAAGAAGTGTTGGCTGGAGTGCTGCACTGCAAAATCTAATTAGTATGAATTTCACAAAGTTTTAAATATCCTAGAATATCAAAGGTAAACCTTAAGCATAAAATAGCACTTAAACTTGTATCAAATGTACAAAGTAAATCAATAAAATTAAAAATAAGATTTCATATATCTCAGCAAAATAGCACATCTATTCCATTTTTTGGTGAATTTGTCCTTTAGGGATAAACACAGAACTAAATCAATTAAATTAACATTTTTTTTATCCGCAATTTGATTTGCTAATCCTTAAAATCACTTTGAGTATGTGTGCAATTTGTAAAGATATGCAAGCTAAAAGTAAAAGACCATGTAAAATCCAGTTATACCATATAAAATCTATATCATGCCACTATATAAATGAGCAGGTTATCAAAATATTTACGAATTATAACCATAGAAAAAATGGTTTATTAGCTATTCACCACATTTGCACATTCGATGCCAACACATTTTTAAAAAGCATTTATTAATATACCTCATGTATATACTATTTTATTTATTTATTATTTATCTTTTTTTTTTATAGAATATGTGTCTTTTTCCTCATAAGTTTATGATTTTAGTTTTCCTGTATAACTTTGCATGATATGTATTTCAGGCAATTTGTTCTGTGGATCACCTGCAACATTCACATTCTTTATGCAAATTATTTATTGTACTGCACAGGCAAATGAGCATTCATTATTTCAGATCTTAATAAATCAGGGCCTTATTTTGTCAAGCTAATATATGGCACGTAAGTGTACCTGCTATGGCAAGTATTTTAGTATATATTAGTATGCTTGTTGGAAATAACACTATATATTGAATTATACACAGATTTTTCAGTATCTACAGTATATTAACTTTTTCATAACATTATGCGTAGGAAACTATTGTTAAAAGGCTTATTGTGAACAGAAACTTATTGGTCCAGCTAAAAGAGTCATGTATGATCTTTTCTAAAGTGGAACTGGCTCACAAAATTAAATTGTCATTCCCAAAAGACATGATTATCTATTCTATATTTTATTTTTATATAATTTTTATTTATAAGTACAATCCTTCTCTGTAATGTCTACCTAACCCTTACCCATATTAGATGCATAACATTTGCACAGAAACTAATATCCCCAAAGATGCTCATTAAATGTAAAATATTTTCATCAAATATTTTTTTCTAATTTCGTTCAGTTTTATGCACAGTGGAACTCTGGGCAGCAGAGGACGGACATGATGTACAGAATGTAATTTCTACTACTACTTCTACTACATCTATCTACACACTCTGCTAATGGTCCCTCCTTTTGCAAACTCTAAATGAGGCATCTGAAGTGTCTGAGCTACAATTCCACCAATAAATCTGATGTGTCAGTTTGGGGCATACACAAAAGCAGGGAAGCTAATGGAGCTATTTGTAATTGTTAAATAGGGAGTGGGAAACCCAGTAGGTTCTTGCCCTCTGTGTGCTGTGTTCTGACGAGTGAAACCGCTGAGAAAAATGGGTTGTGAGGGAATAAGATAAATTAGAGCAAGTGCTGGCTGAACTCTCCATCTTTAAAATAATAAAACAAACAGCCAGCTCTCATTCGCATACCTAAGTATAATTTAAGTGTTATGTAACTTGATATTTTTTTCGGAAAAACCTTTATGCTTTGTGCATCATATATCAGATTTACATAACCTCACTTAGTAAGTAACCTAATATTAACAGCATTAAGTGACTGACATATAGTGTAGCCTTAACTGCAATGTTGTTACGGCTTTTAATGCAAATCAATATGGAGAGCTTCACAACACAACAATCTGTCACTAGACTAAGGTGTTAGATAAATAATTGACAGTCTAGGCAAGTCAAAAGCTTGTGTAGGTGCATTGTACGTAGCCCTGGCACCACCTCCCTTAAGTAAAGTCCTACAAAGCAATCGGAGTATATACCACTATATCTACGAAGTAAATAATGTTGTTGTTTGCAGTGAGTTGTTTTGAACAATTGACAAACAAACAATACTTCCAAGAAATCATTTATCTAATGTGATCCCAGTCTACTGCATAAGATCTGCCTAAATTTCAGAGAAAGCAGACATCTCTTAACAGACTGTCAAATAAACCTCATCTATAGAGAGACTCCAAACTGTGTGGAATGTAAGTAGCATTCTCTGAAAAAATGAAGAAAAGAAAAAAAAAGAATCCTCATTAAACAACACTTCTACTCTGACTGTCTGTGGAACACATTGAAGATCATTTTCCTTGCCTTATTAGAGCGGCAGAGAAGACTGACATTGAATATCACTGTACATATTTCTTGGACTGTTGAGATTGTACTGCCGTATTTTGGACACAAGATTTTCAGGATTTGAAAATTAATGGCCAATCTGTGGTTATGGAAGTTGTTTTTTTTTTTTTTTTTGAGTTCACACAAATGCTAAAAGTAAGTCTTTATCCTAAGCTGAAATAAAATGCTGATATCACTATAAATTGAAGCAATACAACATATGCACCAAATGCCACGAAATGGCATAACATTGGTCATTTTAGTTAAAATGTTCAGTTGTCACAATTTTGAGATGCAATATTAAGCTTCAATTTAACATAATTATCCTCTGCTCATTTGGGAAGGTTCAAAGTTGCTGTCTTAGAGTTATTGGAACTAGAAAATACCCATTTGTAGACTCCCAACTCCAATTCATAAATCAATTAACAAGAAGTCTTTGCCTGCTACTGGTTGGCACGTCTGAAAGTTCAAAAGCTGACTGGCACTAGAGATCTCTGCAGGTATTTCTCCATGTGCACCAGAGTCCCTAGAGAAAGACTACGAGCATAAAACCAGGCACCCCATTTCCCTATTAACATCAAATATTTATAAGATATGAAAAGCAAAAGCAGAATCAAGATAAACAGTTTGGATGTATATAAAATATGCAAACAGTGAAAGTCTCACTGAATAATTAATTGCATTATTTTGGCACAAACCTGGATGCATTCTTGCTACATTAAAATTACTATTAATTCCATTTTGTAGATGCATTCAGTATTCATGAAAAATAACCCATTCAATTTTTTTTCTAAAATGTAATTGTTTCTGTGTAATAGGGTTTTAGGTTTGGAAAAAATTCCTAAGTTGTCCACAATTGCCAAAGTTGCCCTATGAGACCTATAACACCTATTAGCTACATAGCATTTTATGATACATGACAAACTAGAAAAAGCACTATCTGTCTTGATCTTTGAACTGGGGCCTCTCAAAATTTGGCTCTCAGAGAGTCTGTCTAAGAATGTGGATCTGCATAGAAGAACAGAGGGCCTGAAGCCAAATCTAGTAGCCATAGCCTGAAGCTACTGTAGATACAGACAGAGATAAGCGAAAATGAGAGAAAGAAAGAAATATGTGTGTAAGTGTTACGTGTAACTCTGCACACTTGAGCGCACAAGTGTGCCTCTTGAAATGTCACTCCACATCGACTTCAGCTGTTAAATTGCTTATGAAATCAGCTTCAGAGCTGAGAATACATTTCCCAGGACAAATGGGCCACACTGCAGTTAAGCCACTGAAAATCTTTAAAGTCCTCTAAATTGCTCTGTAAGTGTTTGTAGTGTCTGAACTGTAACTATCTTAACCTTCAGATTATAGTAGTATTTCTGAGCAAGAAAGAAATCACCTGATGACACTAGTAGTATAATGTGAGTAAGCCAGTGCCCTTTTGTACTGGTTCAATGCTTTGAAATAAAATAGATGAGAAACTTCCAAACAGTTAGGTTGCCTTCTGCAAAAAGAAATGCCCTCAGCTCTGGAGAGGTGAAGCAATCTTAAAGGCTTATAGGCAAACATCATAAAAACCCATAGGTCATGATGGAGCAATATGTAGCCTCATTACATACCAAAAGTTAAAGCATTCTTATTTCTCTAACTGTAGGCCTCGCTATATGAAAAGACACAGAGATAAAATTTCCCCATATGATGTGAATACTGTGGAAGGACAAACCTCTCAAGCAGTGGAAAAAAAGAAATAAATTCAGCCATTTAACATTGTCCTGTTCGAGGCTAATTACACTAGACCTGCAGGTGAATTAGAGAGAACTTCATAATTAGGGGCACACCAAATTCTCAAGTAAAAGGTATGAAATAATGTGTGGACAAAAGAAAAAGTAGTAACGGGTACGTTATTTGGAAAACACACCGAGTTATAGCCATCTGGTTTTGTATGCCAAAAGTATATGTTTATCCAGCAGTTCACACTTAAACATGCCCTGTAATATGCAGGGTAATTGTCACCCTGGGCAGGAAAACAGTCTCCTCTCCCACACCTAAGCTGTAATTATTTGCTATCTTGCCTCTGGTCTTAAATATCAAATGCCCTTTTGTACTGTTGGCCGTCCTAACAAGCCACCCCTCTGTCTGACTTTGTGACTCAGACAAAAGGCTAATATTGGTCTTGCTAGAGGGAGAAAAGCCACTTTCAATAAAGCCCAATTAGGCTTTTAGATTTGTTTGTTCTCATTTATAGAGGAAGGAGACAATCCGGACAAACAGATCAAATGTGCAGGAACCAATATGGTTGTTTTTTTTTGTCTGTCATCTGTTTGCTGCAAATGAATATTAAGTACGAGTTCAAGTCTGTTTGGCATTTAAGAGCTATAGGGTTGCTATTTCTAGCAATTCTACAGCTAATTAAACAAAAGCCTTAATAAATTGTATTAGATTACCCGTTTTGGGACTAGGTAGGTTCTGAATAGATTAAATTAGAGATTTCATTATAGAAATAATAGAAAAGGTCAAATAAAGAAATAATTAATACACTCCAAACAAACTTAAGGAAACTTACCATTATCTTCAACATAAAATATAAAGGTGTCACTGGTGGCATTGTTGTTATCTTTCAGCACATAGCAGATCTTCAGGTCATCAATGTCGGCTGAGAAAACAAAAAGAAATCTTAACAAGTTAATTACAGTACAAAACAAATCCAATACATGCACACCCAGGGATCTAACAGCAACATAATGTGTAATGCATGCTACTATTAATAAGAAGCTTAGCATTGAGCATTGATTTACTATTTCTATTATCATTCATAAATAATAGAATTGCATTAAATCTGTAAAGGGAAGTAGAGTTTTCACACAGTTCAACCTGGAAGACAGTTAATTTCCTGCTTTAAATGGCTGATTGACCCTTTTCTAATGACAGACCAGTCCATGAGTCTTAAAGATAGGATTCTAACACCCATTTTGTTGACAACTGCTTCACTCCATCTCTCAAATAAAGCCAGTTATCTGCAAAGCATTAATAAAATATAGGGACAAAAAAAAAAAAAAACTCAGGTTGTATGTAAGTACCATCCCCATTTCCCACTTCTTGCCATGCTGTGCCATTCCGTGCCCTATGGCCTGCATTATTGATACCACAGAAAGAAATTTCATAAAATCGTAAAGCTGTGATTTCTTATGCACACAGCTAACTTCAATTCTTATTGAAAGTAATGTGTCTACTCTCATTGCGACGGTGTGGCCTCTTGTCATCAAATATTTAATTTTATCCCTCTAAGTCTGTGACAGTGCCATGTTAGGCCAAGTGTAGAGGGCTGTGTAAATTAAAAAAGGCACTGTCCCTTCCGCTTCAATGTTTGCTCTGATGTGACAGTTTGCCAAGTCTTTTTCCCATGAGACATGCTCTAGTGTCACGCTCTTACACTATCCCACTCATGCTTAGAGATATTTGTTCACCCTACAGTTCAATAAAATTTCTTCTATTTGATTCTGCAATTTGATATTTAACACACACTGTTTGTCAGAATGTTTTTGTCTGAAATCCTGTGTAACACAATGTATTACAAAAGATATTATTTGCAACAACTAGATAATCTTTGGCTCAATTTATTTGTATTGCATTTTTGAATTTTATGAATTCCAAAATTGTTTAGTATTTCTTAGTATTTGCTAGGATGTGCTTCAGCACAAGGGAAAAAGTCTCATGGAAAATCTAACAATTATACAAGTTATCATTATCAATATCACAAACTTTGCTAAATACAGAAATGGTCTGAATAGTCTTTCTAATTTTGAATGTCTTTAAGGCTTATGATTAAAATGAATATCTACATCAAATGTTAATGGCTGAAACAACACCAATAATATATTTCTCAGTTACAATGCCTTTTTTTATAACTGTAGCTTTGACTTAAAATGGCTAAATGGTTCTACTAAACTTTCTGTGATCTCTAAATGTTACTCTAGTTTGTATCACATTATTTATCATTAGCACAAATGGCTAAAGAGTGGACATTCTTTCTAAGAAAAGACCACCAATAAAATTCACTTTTTAATTACAGGTTAGGATTTTAGATTGAAAATATTTTTCACTTAAGGTCATTGATCATATTTGGTTTTATGAGATTTTGATTACTACACACTAAAGAATAATACATTTCTTTTTTTGTGTTTGTGTGTGTTCAGAAATAGTAAAGTTTTCAAATTCTTCCGCTTTTAATATTAAAAAAGGTATTATGATATTTAAGGCATCGTAATTCTTTATTACATTTTCTTTTGGAAATCAAAAATGAATGAACTCAATGTACAAGGAACTGAGTGCTCCCGATGAAGCTTGTTTACGTTTGCAAAAGCTTTAGCAGTGAAATGTGAAAAGTGTGTTTGTTTTGGTGTTAAGAAACTCACTTTCTGTAAGAACTTAATGTGAAATTCCTGATAAAAAAGGCTCTTTGTGAACAACATATTTCAAACATATTTACAATAAAGTAAGTATTTATAATTCTTTTTGCCCATTAATTTAAGGCAAAGTCTAAAAAGAATTCCTTCTCAAGCTACAAATTCATTGTGTTCTAAGGGAAATATGCATTAATTAATTATTTAAATAAGTAAATGCTCCAATTGTCCCATCAAGTTTTTAAGCCTAGGGCTAACACAGACAATTCATTGTGGTTAATGGTTAAAAGTTAATGTTCCGTGTTTTTTAAGTGTTTTGCCTTTAAGTGTTAACAGAAAAAGCACTAGACTTGCATAGATCATCAGTTATATTAAAAAATGATTGTTTAAAAATGCTGAATTTACATAATGCACACTAAAGAAAAAAATTGTGAATATTCAATGTTTTCTCAAGAGATCTCACACACATTTACATTTTCACTTATTGTTTAAAGGAATAATTTTAGTTTTTCGTATAGAATTTTATTTAAATTTACTGTACATATGAAAATATATTTAAAAAATCTAATTGGTTTCCTTAATGCCTTCATTCAATCAGTGATTAGATCTGCATTCATAAAGTTTCACAGAAAAAATGTGAATGACAGTCTCTCAAATGATTGATTCTGAAGGAGTGAGTCTCTGGTTTGCAATCAAGCCCCATTGCATTGTCCTCTAAAACCACATTCCCTCCTTCAAAGACACACTGATGTAACCATCGATAACCTTGAAGGCAACCACTGCCTATGATTTCTCCTTCAAAAGGAAGGTTTTCCAAGTTTATTTGGTACTTCTAAATAATCATATTTTTTATGCACAGTTATTTCAAACTTCCAATCTAATATACTCTAATCTAATCTAATTTAATAATAATCAGTTATTTCTTTCTTTATTGAAAAAAAAAAAAACAATACAAAGGATGTATATCATCACAAAACCCTAATTTTAACACAAACATTGCATTGATATATAGACACTTGACCGTCATACTTATATGTGTTTTTTGGAATTCTCACTCCTTATTTAGTCCCTGCTTTGCTGTTATAATAAACTCCACTTTTCTGGGAAAGCTTTTCAATAGATTTTGGAGCATTGTTTGGGTGTAGACTGGGCCACAAAAGCATGTAGACTGGGCTACAAAAGCATTAGTGAGGTCAAGCACTGATGTCAGCAGAGCAGGCCTGGGGTGGATTTAGCATTCCATCTCATCCCAAATGTGTTCAGTGGGGTTGAGGTCAAGGTTTTCCACACCAACCTTGAAAAACCATGTCTTTGTGCACAGAGACACTGTCATGCTGGAACATGTTTGGGACCCTGAGTTTCAGTAAGGGGGAATAAGACAAAGGAATTCTAGACAATTGCATGACTAGACAATGACACCTTTGTGGCAACATTTTGGGAAAGAACCACATATGGGCACTACAAGCAGCTGTCCACATACTTTTGGCCATAAAACGTATTATAAATTAGTTCTCAAAATATTGCAGCATTTTGTCAGAATATTTTAAGTCAAAACTAAACATATTAATATTCCAAAAATATTGTAAAAAATATTTTTGTTTATGCTCAAAACCTTGCAAAATATTATTTGTGGCCCTAAACATAATTACAGTTTTTTCTTTCAACACTGTTTATATTTCAATAATATATATCCCTGATTATAACTCTGCAGGTTTTACAGCTATACCTGTTTTTTTTTCCTTTCTATGATTCTTATTGTGATATACACATTATCTATATAATAAATATTACAAAAGGCAAAAGCTCAGTCTTGAATTAACACATTTCTGCATATCAGATATAAACAAGATTTACACACAGCATCATTGCCTGAAAACACAGTGAGACAAATAAATACAAGCTGAACAATTATATATTGTATGTGACTTTACCTTGAGTGAATGTAATGATGGAATCATTCCCCTTCTGAAGGTTGATCAGGTAGCCATGCTCTGGTTGTGTGGTGATGTAAAAAACCAGGGTGTCTGGGATGCTGTCCCTGTCTTCTGCCTTCAGCACTTTGCTAGTGATAGGATAGCCTAGGTGGCTCATTGGCAAGACCTTCAACGTTTGAACACCTTTGTTCACCACAATTTGTGGTACACCATTGTCTATTGATGAAATAGTAATTTTCATGACTTGAGGCCTACGAGTTTCAAACACTGTATCAGGAAATACATAAAAATCAGTGTGTGTTCCATCAGTGACAGTAAAAGAAAAGCTGTCCTGAGTCGACTCTGTGCCATCATGCTTGTAACTGATTAGGTTTTCATTCAGGTCATGTTTCGTGAAGGTAGTAACTGGATGGCTGTTGTTAAAGAGCAGTTTACCATGGATAGGCAACTGAGTGATGGTGAACTTCAGGAATTCCTCTGCTGTATCCTGATCTTCTACAGTCAGCTCAAATGGTGTGATAAGTTTTGAATGTCCCTCTGAAACCAAGAGCTCATGTACTGTCAGGACAGGTTTTTTATTGTCAACATCAACTATCGATACACGAAAAGTGCGGAAAACAGGGTTATACCCATCAGTGACCTCAAACTCAAAACTGTCCATCTTTATTTCATCATCTGAAGAGTGAATATAGTAGATTTTACTTCCAGCCAGCTGAAGTTGAGTGAAAGACACGATTGGCATTCCAGGAGTGTCAGTGCTTTCCAAATGTCCCCTTACTGGGGCTCTGGTGATAGTGAAGACAAGGTTTTCATCTGGGCTATTGAGATCACTTGTACTGAGTAGGTCAGTGGTAAGCATCACACTTCCACCTTCTTTCAGGGATACCCCTTTGCTAATAACTTCAGGAAACACCCTGTCAATGTTGCTCACAGATATGTAGAAATATCTGTCAATTAGTGGGTTATGACCATCGGTTACATCAAACTTTATAATGTCACGAATACCTTCTTGTCCATTGTGAGTATAGAGAACATAACCATTGTCCAGTTCCATTTGTGTGAAGTTCATCCCAACTGTGATGTTCTCAAAAAACCCATGTTCTGTTTTTCTCTGTAGAATGCCTTGACCTGGACCATATCGAATTATAAAGGTAAGTGTGCTATCTTCTGAGTCTAAATCAGTCGCCTTCAAAATTTTATTATTTATTTCTTTTGTCTCCCCAATTTCAACTTCCAAACCATCGTTAATAGCCAATCTTGGAGTCTCATCATCAACAGCAATAATCATAATCATTACAGTACCTTCTACATTATGTTTTCCATCAGTGAGAATCACATTAAATTGGTCCTCTGTGCTCTCAGAATCATCATGCTCATAAATAATGCTAGAAGCTTCCCTGATTTGCTCCACAGTAAAGTTAGTAACTGGGAGAGAGCCAGTGATTAGCTGGTCAAGAATAAAACCATGTTTTGGTGGCTTTGTAATGATAAAAGTCAAATCTTCAACCGGAATATCAGCATCAACTCCAGTCAATATAGGTGTGTCAATGATGACATTCATACCCTCCATCACCACAAATTCTCTCATAAATATTTCTGGCTTCTCATCATTGGTAGGGATAATTACAATTGGGAAAATTTGTCTCTCTGAAAAGTTAACACCATCTGAGCAACTGAATGTAAATCTATCCTCAACTGGTTCAACTCTTTTATGCATGCTTTGGACATAGCAGATATGGCCATCAATGATGTCTGTAATACTAAAAGCACTAATGGCTGTGCCAGACCGGGACTTCTCAGAACCTGGTGCTGGAGAGATGTTCTCCATATAACCTGAATTCGGCTGGACAATGATAGTACACAAGATATCTTCAGTGAGTGTATCTGCATCCTTAACAATTATTTGGTGGCCTCCAATTATGTTTTTGTTTCCTTCAGTGACATTAAATGTAGGTACCACTGTTACCACAGGGGCCTTGTTGTCCACTGGGAGAATGGTGACATGAACAGACACTCCAGTAATTGTATTTCCTCCTACAGCCCACTCATCAGACATGTCAGTAAGGGTTAAGTTAAACATGTCCTCTTTTGAGGAAAACCCAATCTCACCACCTGTATGGGTATATCTCACCAAACCATTAATTATATCAGCTTGGGTGAACATGTTAGAAGGAAGTCCATTCACCAAGATCTCTCCATATGCAGGGGCATCCTCAACAATAAAGGTCAATCTCAGGTCATCTGTGTCTTCATCTTTCCCCTGGATAACACTGACTGTTATTTCAGTAGCACCATTTTCCAAGACAGACACGTGAGAACCAAGAGTTCCCGCTGGGAGAGTCAAAGTTGGCATTTCATCGTCAATTGGCTTCACTATAATTTTTACTGTAATTGGTACAACATGGACACCATCACTGACATCGAGTTTAAAAGCATCATTGGTTGTCTCATCCCCATTGTGGACATAAGAGATTCTGCCTTCTGAGATATCTGCTAAGCTGAAAGTGCTGTCTTTAATTAAATCAGCAAAGCTTAACTGGACCTGACCATGTTGCGGACTCTGAATTAGAGTAAAGGAAATCTGTTTACGATCTGTATCAAGGTCAGTAGTATCAAGCTCAGCATTTGTAATCATATGCATTCCTCGCTCAAAGACTGTGAAGCCAGTGTTAGTTATCTCTGGGGGTTTGTTGTTTACAGGTTGCACCAATATGGTGAAAATCCCTTTTACACTGTTCCCAGCAGTGTCTTCAACAATGAAATGGAACTGTGAAACATGGGCTGTGATGCCCAGTTCTATATCTGGTGGGCTGTAGGAAATCTTATGATGGTTCACTTGTGCTTGAGTGAACTCGCTTACCTCAGTGTGAGGCTGCTCTGTTAAAACTACTGACCCAAATCTGACAGGATGATTTTCATCTGTGTCTGTTGGTGGCTGAGTTATTGTGTATTTCAGATCTCTGTCATCAGAATCCAAATCAGTGTAACGAAGAACAGTCTTGTTAAGACTAGTCACCTGATACTCATGGACAGTAATCTGTAAAGATGTGCCAGGAAAAAGTTCAGGTGGAACATCGTCAATAGGGAGAATCCTAATGAAGAAGGTGTTCTCATCTGATTGGTTTGGAGGATCAGCGTCATCCTGAGCTTTAAAGATAAACTGATCAGTGACAGCCTCTGTGATGTGGGGCCCTGTGTGCCTGTAAAAAAGTTTCCCATCTGTAATGTCTTTTTGTAACCATTCTCTCACAGCTTTCTCATAAAGCCCATCTTCCATGTTGAATTTCCATGAGGATGGATCTTCTGGAGCCTCAGACTGCCTTAGCAGCACATCACCAATAGTTGAGAGTGGAGGATCGATAGTGAACTTAATGGTGGAATCTTCAGAGTCAATATCAGCTGCACTAAGCATTAGGGGTGAAATGGGAATCATTTGGTTTTTAAATACCACCAGTCCTGTGTTAGCATTTATAATGGGGGGCTCATCGTCAGTCGGAACAATCGTAATAGGGAACAAAAACTCCACTTCATTCTTGCCATCTGTCATTCTGAAAATGATGTTATCGCTGTATGTGTCACTGCCATCATGTTGGTAGACAACAATACCAACTTGCAAATCAGCGGGTGTGAAATATTTCATGCTGGAGCCAAGAATGGTGAGATCACCATGACGGAGACCATTTACAACAGTTATCCGTACACTATCCAGGTTGTCTTCATCGCTGATTTCTAAATTGTTCTGAGTGAACAAATGTCTGGACTGACCCTCATAGAGAAGCTGCCCTGCATTTTTAGTCACCACTGGTGCTAGTGTGTTCATTGGCTTTATAACGATCATAAAAGCAAATGGCTCGGAAACTCCACCATCTGTGTCCAAAACTTCAAATTCAATCTGAATTATTCTCTCAGTATCTGAATCCATACTTGGGGGCTTGTATGCAATCTTCAGGTCTTTTATATCTCGCTGATAAAAAGATGTTATTGGTAAATTTCTATCATCTGTACTCACAATGTAACCCTCCTCGAACGAGAAGGGGGTGGTGATGTTGAAAATAAGATCATCTGGATCGGATTCAGTGTCCTCTGCAGCCAACATGTCAGAAGTTAAAGCAGTCATAACAAACTGGTCAATCTCCATCATCATCATGGCTAGAAAGCTGGGTTTGGGAGGACTGTTTTGCACACCTTCTCTTATGCGGGTCATGATATGAAAGAATTCTTGCTTCAGTAGATTATTTTCTTTGTTCCTCAGTTCCACGACCATCGGAATATAATCCCGGTTTGGAGACTTTTGTATAGAAGTGTGCTTGTAGCGAATATCTGCTCGGAGAAAAGCATCACAGTCTATCGTTTTCTCCAATTTATCACTAAGTTCACCATATCTAGGGAGTGAACTGCTTGCAGCCAGTGATGTGACCTCACATTGCTCAGAGTTTCTATCATATGTAAATTCCAGGATTCTTCTGTCAATTGAATTGCTAATGCCATGGAGTTTATCTACAGTGAGAGGCATATTTTTAGTAACTATCTCCAACTGGGTGAAAAGGACCTCTATCTCCAGCATGAACGGGATGATGACCGTTTCAGTCTGAGTGTCGTACCTGAGCTGCAGCCTCACTCTGTCCGCGTTGGGGCTCCTGGAGCCCAAATGCGAGTATTTCACATCATTGGGTCCGAATTCACATGGGAACTTTTTGGGTGAAAGATGTCCAGGTCTTTGGGTCAGCGGATCATTATCCAAGACTATTAAGCTGCACTTGTCTCCCGGCTGTACTTCAATCACCAAATCGTTGATAGGATCAATGAAAACCGATCTCCCGAAGGGAACGCGTATCCTGTTGTTCGCTACAAGGATCGAGTCCTCGGAGAGCTCCGTTTTGTGCGCGTAAGACAGTCCGTGCGCGCCGGCGTGGCGTCCATAACAACCTGCCACCAAGGACAAGAAAACAAGCCCTATACAGAGTTCCATGATGCGCTTGATTGATTCAGAAACGAATGAATAAGCCTCTTTCATACAATCCACGTCTGGAAAGAAACACTGGTTAGGAAAAGTTTGGGAAACCCCGAGCGCGCGCTTCGGGATCCACCCGTGCCATCGTCGAGCCACTGGCGAGCGCGCACTGAGTTTTAACTTGGTCTGAATGGACGCGTGAGAAGCGTGTGTAGCGCGACACGCCCACCGAGTCCTTCTATTGGATAAGCCTGTTTGATTGAGAACCTGGAAGATGGTGCACACGCCCATCGCGACCTGCTCGTACCCATCCCTGATCTTGAGATACCTCATCTCTTCATCTGTTTGTTTTCCCTAACTAATGGACACTCCTTGCTGAGTTGCAGTGTGCTTCATTGTGGTTCTTCAGGACCAGGATTGGGAAGCATTGATCTACACACGTTTCTCTGTCTTTCTTTAAAACGCCTTGAAGTCTAAATCCTGCATTATTTTTAGATGCATATATTTGGTAGACATGCTATTATTTGGGTGCCACGTTAAAAACACTAATAATATTCATCATTTCTTTTTTAGAACATCTGTAAACGTTTTTTCTTTTTCTTTTTAAACACTTGAAATAAACCAAGACATATATTTAATAAGTAAATAAATAAACCAGCAAAAAAAAAAAAAAAGAACAGAAAGCCATTTAAATCCAAACGTGTGATTTCTGGCTCCACCTGCTGGTGGAGCCAGACTGGTGAAGCCAAACTTTTTCTCAGTTTATACTTTAAATCAGAGGTGGCAACATTTAAAACTTCATTGAGGGCCGTGTGCTGACAATAAATGATGTTATTATACCAAATATAATATTAATAAAATGTAAAACTTTGCCATGTTTCCTCTCATTTATGATTTCATCATATTTAAAAATAAATAAATAAATAAATAAATGAAAAACATGACTGCAATCTGCTTAAATAAAACAGTTTTATTTTCAAAGTTTTATTGCAGTAAAACTTGCAGTACAATAAGAAATTATCCAATTTATTGTACAGTACAACAGAGTTGAATGCCTATATTGATCTGTAATGTAAAACATGAAGCTGGTCCTTTTATTCAATATTTTCATGTATGGCATGACAAACGTAATTGTACTGAAAGGGGGATGGGTGATCATTTTTATAATAGTTGGTTATGATATCTTTTACTATGAAAAGAAAAAAGACCACAACTGCTGTCATGGAACCAAAACAATAAATAAACCTAGCATAGGTAATAAAGTAGAAAAGAATGCATTCATGTGCTGCCTCTGGTTTGTTGTGGTAAAATGGCAGTCAGTTTGTCTAAAATTCAGGGGTTTGATTCAAACGTCTGTGCTCTCCTTGTGGTTAGGACAAGTGTTTGATTTTTTTTCACTCTGTTATTCCAGGGCGACCTCACCAGCTGTCAGGTTTTGTGGAAGGACGTTGTTCTTTGTCCTTCCGTTTTCAGCTCCCTCATTAGAGAATGAGAGGTCACAGTCAGCACAGTGTCACCTCTGTGTGCTGGGAACTTTCCTGCAAACCTCAAATCATCTCCCAACCCTCATTAAATAGGAGTCTGGTGCCTCAGACAAGCAGGGGGCAAGAAAATGCTTTCAGCAAATATAAAATATCTATAATTATCTATAACTTAGATGCATGTCAATTGTAATCAATATAAACAATATGTATAGAAAAACCCTTCAGATGCTTTGTGATCCTGCTCATGGCAAACTAATGAGCATAAATGCAAGCAAATAATAACTTGATCATGCTAACATACATTTATGCAGTATTTATATAAACCCAATGCCAGAATGTAATGATTTGCAAATCTCATAAACCTATATTTTCTTTACAATAGTACATAGAAAACAATGGTTAACTTGTAATGTACCATTTTAAGTTAAAAATTGAGACCAGTTGCTGGAGTTTTCAGAGCGAAATGTTGTCCCACTAGATACAGGATTCTGGCTGCCTACAAATCCAGCAGTCCTTTATGTCGTGTTCTTCATTTCATTATGTGCCAAATCTTTCAACTGGTGCACCCCATATAGCATCAGAGATGCAGGGTTTTAAACTGAGCACCCTCTCCTTTATAGTCCGGAGGACACAGTGTACCTGGTTTCCAAAAAGAATTCAAAATTACAATTAGTCCGACCATAGAACAATTTTCCACTTTGTCTCAGCATGTTTTTAAATTAAAATTGTAAAGTTGTGATTCAGTGAAGATGATGTTGGTTCTGGATCACATGTCGCTTCTTCTTTGCATGATAGTGCTTTAACCTGCATTTGTGAATGACATGGCGACATCAACTGATTTTTGGAGGTGTTACTGAGTCAATGCAGTAATTCCCATTACAAAATCATGGCTGTTTCAAATGCAGTGTTAATACTGATTTCTGCCATTGTTCCGTGTGCACAGAGATTTCTCCTGATATTATGCATGGGATATTTAAAGTGAGATATTGAAAGTCTTCGCAATTTTAGATTGAGAAACATTATTCTGAGATTGGTGAACCTCTGCACATCTTTCCTTCTGAGATGCTCTCTAAGATACTCTTTTAACATCCACTCTTGTTACTGACCTGCTGCCAATTAACCTAATTAGTTGCAAAATCTTCGTCCAGCTGTTTGTTGTCCCTTTTCCTACGTTTTTGCAGCTATCAAATTCAAACTTTAATTAAAAAAAAAACAAAAAAACAAAAAACAGTACATTTCCTAAGTGTAAACATGTCTTTGCTCTATTGTGAATAAAATATAGGTTTTTAAGATTTGATTTATAAAATAAGTTATTATAAGACTTAAAAAAAATAAATTTTCTAAATCATGCAATACATTAAAACACATCCAGTTTGATTAAGGCTATTTTCCAAAAAACAGGGGTAAATGGGTATAGTGAGGAAGTGGTGCCATGGTTCTGGTAGTAAATGAATAATTTGCCTAGGTGCTGTGAGTGTCTGAGTGTGTTTGTGCACTGTGCCCTGCAATGGACTTGCATTATATCCAGCATAATGTCTCACTTCACATACAAATTTTTCCCAGAGTCCACACTAGAATAAAACAATTACTGAAAATCAGCAAAAGGATGAAGTATGCTATGTTTTGGATTGTTCATTTTGACCAAATTAGAAAATGTAAGGGATAAATGTTTATTTCGAAGTTGTCAATCGATTAAAATATTTAATTGCGATTAATCGCACAATTGTCATCAGTTAACTCATGATTAATCACAACTTAATTGCACATTTTTATCTGTTTTAAAAGTACATTAAATGAATACTTTTCATACTTTAATCAACATGGGCATGGACAACTATGGATGCTTTATGTAAATCTACTAAAACTAGACATGTTTCAAAGGTCATAGATGTTTTCTTAAAGAACTTGTTCATGTCTATTAGACACATAAAAAAAGAACATAGAAATACCAGTTTCCCATTACTTCTCTTTCTTTGCACTGAGAAATTTACTTACGCAAGCTTGTATATGTTTTAAATTATAATGTTTCAATGGCGTAAATCATCAGGACACCAAGGCAACTTTTGCTATGTTTACACAGGAGCGGTTGTAATTGCCGGATGTGTGCATCATGCCGTATTTTGGTGATTGATTTGAGACTTGGCGCATCAGTAAATTAAATGTTTAGTGATTAAAACAATTACGGTGAAGTTTTTTTTTTTTATTTATATATGAGTAAAGAAAATTCTTTTGATTAAATGCATGTTGCAGTGAAGGTTTTTTGCCTCTTTTATATTTATCTATTTATTTATTTATATTTCTTTTTATAAAAATGGTCAAACAGAAATGTGCACTGCCTTAATCGCACGTTAATAACATTTGTGCCGCTAAAATTAATTTGCGCTAATGCGTTAATAACGTGTTCATTTTGACAGCCCTAGATTATTCATACATGTGCATCTGAACATTTGGCTGATCTATTTTGAGAAAAGTAGATAGAGAGCACAAAGAAGAGACAGTGAGTGAATGCTAAGTGAGAGACTGGTTATAACAAATTTAGATTATACATGCATACATATACAATTCAATTCATTTTTATTTGTATAGCGCTTTTAACAATGAACATTGTCTTAAAACAGCTTTACACAGATAAAGTGGTGATTAAAAGTGAATATGTTCTTTATAAGTAAGTTTGTCCCTGATGAGCAAGCCGGTGACGACTGTGGCACGGAAAAACTCCCCGATATGGCATACAGAAGAAAGCTTGAGACTCAAGAGGAAACCCATCCTCATCTGGGTTGCCCCGAATGTCCATATACATGTCAATTCAGGTTTAAAAACAGATAAGCGAGTTTAGTGGGGCAATAACGAATAATGCATTAGTGCTAGGCTTGAATAGTAATGACAACAGTAATTAAGTGCCAATCTATAAACAGGAGGCAATATAAAGGTAACTATATAAGGTGTCTAAGTAAGCAGCCTCAAGAAGGTAGTCTAAAATGCCTTGGTGAAGATCGTACAAGATTCTGGAACATTATTGAAAAGAACACTTTTCTTCTAAATAATATTCTATTAGTTGGACTTTTAAATCTGGTAGTGGGGATCCCTGTCTAACAAGCGAGTCTAAAATCTCCAGCAGGTGTTTAATTAACATGACATCAGGTAACCACTCAGAGAGCGAATGTTTCTGGTTTATGAGGCAACATAATCTGCATTATTGATTCTCTCTTTCTCATAACTAGAATAGACCCACTAATTACTAAATACAAATTGAAAAAGCTGAACATTTAACATAAAAAAACAAAACAGCTCTGATAGTTTACAGAGTATATAATTTAATGATCTGTGTCCTCCATATAATTGATTTATCTGTGTATTTATTTCTGCAAAATAGTGTTAAAACACTGGCCATAAATCAGACAAACAAGCAAAAAAAAAAGTGCAATTAATATAGACCTGCGAATGAGCAGACTCAATAGATGACTCACTGTTGCCTGATGTAACTGATTTTGAAATACATAAATACAAAAGAGCACACCTCCAGTAAATCACTAGCCATTATGTGTTGTCTATTTAACTTTAAGACAATTAGAGTATAAACAAATGGGTTAAAAGTAAATTGCTAAAACTCCATCAGTCCTAAATGATTTTCTTGTATTGTACAGACAAGTATTGGTCTAATTTATCTTTTATCCGGTTTGGCTTCTTCTCTCTTCTTATCATCTGCAACTCCAGACACAATGCAGCCTCACTTGTTTTGTGCCTAAAGCTGGGCTGAAGCAACATTTACTGTTTCTGAATTCATGTGTACAATATACAGTGCACATTCCCCACCAATTATCACTTAACATGTCTGATACAATGCTTACTATGAATTACTAACAGAGTGATCCTCTGCATCGTCTTATTGTGGTTTTTCTTTTATTTAAATAATTATATTTATTGATTTATTTTTACAAAATCAAAACTGTAAGACAAAAAGTTTTTGACACAGGGGACACACAATGGGAATTTTGTTTTTTGTTTTTTTGGTGTCTTTACAGCTTTTTAATGCAATCCTTCCTTTTTTGAACAACCATACTGGAAGTCAGGTTCATGTTAAAAAAAAAAAATTGTGATAAAGTTGCCAGCTGTTAGAACTTCTTCAGGATTGCCCATAAAGTCCTTTGTTCTTAACCATGACATTTTCAGTTGCTCTCTGTAATTACAGCACCAGTTACAACACTGTAAAACTGTGTTCTCAGACGCTATTCAAAAATCCTTGTCTTAAATTGTTTTGTACAGAACATTTTTGTGTTGTTATAATTATTATTAATATTATTATGTGTGCACTAAACTTTATTCTAAATTATATTCCAAACCACTTATAACTAAATTCTGTTGCATTTCTAAAATTTACTCAGGATTTCTTTATATAGTCACAAAAGTGACTATCTAACGACAAAGAATCTCATGCACTTTTGGTGGTTTTGATCCTGATCTTTTATGAGATTAATGAGATAACTTTTTACTTAACAAAATCTCATAAAAGCTATCTCATTATTCGTAATAAAGATCAGGATCAAAACCACCAAAAGTGCATTCGATTTTTTCTGAATAAATTTCCTGGTAATTTAATGTAAAATTCAAAAATATTACCTGATGAAAGCACATGGATAAATGATTTTTTGCTAAACTCAGCCATGCTTTTGACACCTTAGAGGTGCTAAAAGCATCCAAGGAGAGCATAGCACAATCCAGAGGCCATCAACGAGTTTTCAAATGCATTAGGTGACTTATGGTAGAATGATATTCGTACAATTCTTGCATGCGCAAGGTAAAAAGATGAGGAAACATTCATTGTTTCTTTTTGTAACACATCCATTTAATGAACAGGCGTGTGAGCAGGGACAGCGTGAGAACTCACTACCACCTTGAACAGTGTTGGTTGTAATCACAAGTACAGTCTGCTGCAAAGTAATGACAGACAAAATAATGACTGCTTGGAGATGCCCACTGCTCTGTAGTTAACCCATCATCACATTGTCTATTGCACTGGAATTTATGTCTCTCTCGATTGACTTTCTTCCTTCCTCTTTAAAACTGCCTGTATGACACATAATGTATTTGTGAGCATTGCTTGTGTTCATAACTTCACATCCTAAGTGTAGAGAATTCCATTGATGTAGATTTGAAATGTGTTCCAATTTCAGGAAGGGAGTGAAGTGTGACTTGTAAAACAGAAAAGAAAACAAGAATAAACAGAAAAAGAAGAAAACCACTGAGCTACATAAAATCCCACACAAAACTCACAAAGCAAAAACAATTTATATAATAATGTGCAAGTCTGCTTATTATATCTAGCTCAGGTTCGAATCAGGGACTGTGGAGCTGTGAGTGCTAGCTTCTGCACTACTGTGTCTGCCAAGCGACTATAAATTCTGTGTGCCTCTCGGGTAATCTAGAGCTGATAAGAAAGTTGAGATAGTCCAAAGTACATACCAATGTGCTGAAATGTCACTTACATCATTTTCACTAACACAGAAACACTCCCAATGCTTATTTTTAGTGCGGTGTGTATTTGTGTATTTATGTCACAGGGGGCCATAGTGTGTATTTCATTATTGGCTGCGAATTAATATTGTTTACTTAGGATGCATTTTACTTGTCCTTTACCTACCACTGAATGTAAGGCTCCTTGAAAAACATTAATTTGTTTCTTACTGAGAACAAGGATGCAAGGCTGAATCTCAATAATTCCACGATCATCTGTGCCTGAAGGTCTAAGTGAGGATAACTGCTCCAGTTCACTGGGTGAGAAGGATGGGTTTTTTTTTTGCATTCCCTCTGCTTATTAGTGTAACTCCAGTCAATTTTATAATGACAAGCAGTTGGTAAATCTCGTCCAAGTGTGTTGGATTAGTAGTATTTCATAAAGTGCAGTGGGTGGCTTCATGAGTTTTTCACTATCCTAGTTTTAATGGCTGCCATGCTTGAGATGGAGTCCTAAAAAATAGAGTTTGTGCCTGACAGCTGCAGGGTCCTGGCTCTGAGGTCCACTTACTGTCTATGTAGAGTTTCTTACATTCTCTCTATGTCCATGTGGACTGCCTCTAGGTTTACACTATATGAAAAGAAGCATAAAGGTATGTAAAAAATAAAACATAGGCAAATGTAATTGTAGGCAGATAATGTGATTACAGAGTTGACTTGGTATGAAGCTAAACAACTGAACTTATCCATTTCTGTTTTAAACAAGAGGTCTGGTACTATATTTTTTTATTTAAATGTAAACCTTTGCATGGAATAATAGTGTTGAAGAACTTTGAAAATGTAATGCAGATCTCAAAACTGACAAAGACAGCTTTGGTAATTTAACATTTAAGGACAGAAATGTATTTGTCTAAACATTTTTTTTCATTTTTCTTTATAGAAATGTTGAGAATTAAATGTAATAATAACAGAAAAATTGAATCTTAGTGTCTTTGGATTATTGCCACTACTACTATAAGACTATACACTAAATAAAATTTTAACACTGGGTGTGATTATACAGTGAGATCCAAGAGAATCTTAAAGGTTTATTTATTTATTTATTTATTTATTTATTTATTTATTTATTTATTTATTTAAAATGTCCGTTGTGAAAAGCACTATAGAAATAAACTTGAATGTGGACCTCAAAATAGTGCAGAATGTTAAATGTTAAATATAAACTATAAAGTTTAATAATATATATAAAAAATAAAAAATAAATATATGAATACATTTACTTAATTGTTTAAAATGTTTCAAACATTATTTTTTATTTCATATATATATATATATATATATATATATATATATATATATATATATATATATATATATATATATATATATATAAATTGTGGGCTCAGACTTTTGGACCCCACTGTATAAAAGGCTGATATGGGTTTGTACTGCGAGTTCTTTAGGTACTAATTACTCTAAATGATGTAAAACAGTACCTAAACAACCAGAAGATGGCAATGTTGTACTGTGGTGCCTCCATAATTACGTGGAAGATAAAGATGTAATCATGTAAGCATGCTGGCTTTTACATACTTCTCTTACAGCTTTCCCACAAGCACAAAAGACAAATAAAGAGCTTTTGAGAGTAGAATAAAATGAACTGTAGGTGGAAAAAAAAAAGAACAGAAAGAGCAATGAAACAAAATAAAATAAAAGCTTAGCACTTCTGTTTTCTGAGTTGTCACTCAGCATGTGGAGAAACCACAAATTTCCATCAGAAGCAGCTATCTAAAATAAAATCTAATTGAGTTTGCATGGAGGATGGGCAGATATGGCTGTTGCACATGCAGGCTCCACCTGCAAGCTCAATGATATTGGAAACGAGCAGAAAACTGATCGTGTTTTACTGTTTATCAAGAGAAGACGGTGTGAACTGAGAAGATTATGTGATCCTGGGCTCAATTCTACTGTGAAAAAGGCAGATGGCTGTCTATTACAAGAGAAGAAAAAGCATACAGAGGAAATTCACCGAGAATAGAGAAGAAAAGTGCCAAGTGTGGTAACTCTACATTTCTGACCCCAATAATGCAGTCTTCAAGGCATCCTTCTTTTTTTTTTTAAACATGTATATAAATTCACAAAAAATGAAGTCTGTTCAATGACTCAGTAATGTTCAGGACATTATTAAGAGCACATTCCGTATGATTAACTTAATAGCAGATCAATAACCATTGGTAGCTCAATAGTCAGTGAAATGTCAGAAGATCCAGTGTAGTTTTTTTTCCCAGCAGTGTGAATGAAGATAACATGCAGTATCAAGCAATAATCAAATACACTGCAGTGTTAAAATGAGCAAAACATTGCACAATAAATACACAATAAAATAAATATTACAGACAGTGTAAACTAACTAAACAGGACAACAGGACAGATATGGATTGAAGAAACTAGTGAATACATTCTGCAAACTGTGACGAATAGAGAAGCAGCAAGTAAGAAAGTGCTTCATACCAGCAGCAAATGTCCAATAGAATCAAAGAATGCAGGTGTGCATTAATGCTTCTATAATCGCAGGTCTTGGGAAGGGTTTGATTAGTCCAGGTGGGTGTTTGAAGGCAGTAGTGTGTTGAGGAGTCTGATTGCCTCAGGGTAAAAGCGGTTTCAGAGCCTGATTTTGATGGCACAGATGCTCTAGTAGATTCTGCCAGAGCAATGCTGCTAACCTTACAGATGCAGCATTTGTAGTAAGAGGTTTTAATAGTGGCTAGCAACACCCCAAAGAGTATTTTCAGCTGTCCTATACTGTAGGTTCTAATAATCTGTGAATGTGTAGTTCCAATATCAGACAATAAGAAAGCTTATTAGGAAACTCTCTATAGTTCATTATGAAATGTCTTCAACAGTGTAACAAGTCCAGTTTTCTAGATTAAAACGACTGGACATTTAAAATGCTAGGAACCCATTCATTGTTACAGGATTACTGAGCTATCTGGATTGCATTGTTAATGATTTGATGTGGTTCTGGAAATTTTTAACAGAGCAACACAGCAAATCTTTTAGTGCAAACATGTTCAGGGTCTGGTAACAAGATTAGCTAAAATGATTAGAAGCATGAAATGTAAATACGGTTTGTCCATTATTTCATATTTCATTCTTTTATGATTCAAAGACCAAATTAAACACAACAATATTAATAAGGATGGAATCAGCAAGACCCAATCTATACACTTAATTACACCAAGGAACAATTTAGTATAATTCAATTCAATTCAATTCAATTCATTTTTATTTGTATAGCGCTTTTAACAATGAACATTGTCTCAAAGCAGCTTTACACAGATAATGTGGTGATTAAACATAAATATGTTCTTTGTAAGTATGTTTGTCCCTGATGAGCAACTGTGGCAAGGAAAAACTCCCCGAGATGGCATAAGGAAGAAACCTTGAGAGGAACCAGACTCAAGAGGGAACCCATCCTCATCTGGGTTGCACCAAATGTCCATTTGAAGCAGATATACAATGTTGTGGGGTACAGTGATGATGATCAGAAGCAAACTGCACTCCGAGTCAGTGCAGCAGACCGCCGACACCAACTACAGTCAATCCGTCCTCAAAGCACCCGTTCTACTCCGGAATTAAGAGACCGTCCCGAGCTGCACAGAAGTGTGAAGATCCAAGGAGGAGAGGGGCAGGAACAGTGGTCACTGGAGCCTCAGGAGCATGTTTAACTCGACCGAAGAGAGAGAGAGAGAGAGAGAGAGAGAGAGAGAGAGAGAGGGTGACGGGAAGAGAAGGATATGGATTATTAAGTGTAACTATTGGTGTATGAAAGTTAATGTCACTGTGCAGTTTGGACTCCGGCAAGACTCGCTATGGCAGCATAACTAAAAGGGAGAACCAGAAGGTAACACAGACATGAGGGATCTCTGGGATGAGGCGACCCACCACACCACCGTCAACAAACCTGAGTGAGCGTGTGAATGTGAGGGACGACAGCATACAAATATACCAGTTCACCAAACACTCTATATCCATGTTCCCTCCAGATCTGTGCCTTTACCTAAGAGAAATCTACTGATAAAAGGCTTGACTAAATAAATACGTTTTCAACCTCGACTTGAACACTGAGACTGTGTCTGAGTCCCGAACACTGATTGGAAGGCTGTTCCATAACTGTGGGGCTTTATAAGAGAAAGATCTGCCCCCTGCTGTAGTCTTCATTATTTGAGGAACCAACAGATAGCCAGCACCTTTTGATCTAAGTAGGCGTGGAGGATCATACTGGTACAGAAGTTCACTCAGATACTGCGGTGCGAAACCGTTAAGTGCTTTATACGTCAGTAGTAATATTTTATAGTCAATGCGAGATTTGATTGGGAGCCAGTGTAGACTGATTAAAACAGGGGTGATGTGGTCATATTTCCTAGATCTAGTGAGGACCCTTGCTGCTGCATTCTGGACTAACTGAAGCTTATTTATGCACTTACCGCACACCCAGACAGTAAAGCGTTACAGTAGTCTAATCTAGAAGTAACAAAAGCATGAACCAGTTTTTCTGCATCCTGTAACGACATCATATTTCTAATCTTAGCAATATTTCTAAGGTGAAAGAAGGCGATTCTGGTGATATTATTCACGTGAGACTCAAAGGAAAGACTCGGGTCAATAATCACACCAAGGTCTTTGACAGCCGCACATGCTGAAACAGAAACACCATCCAGAGATGCTACGTAATCGGAAAGTTTACTTCTAGCTGCATGTGGTCCTAGTAAAAGTACTTCCGTCTTATCTGAGTTGAGCAGAAGAAAGTTATTAAGCATCCACTGTCTAATGTCCTTTACACACTTCTCAACATTGTTGAGCTGATCTCTCTCATCTGGCTTTGCTGAAATATACAGCTGTGTGTCATCAGCATAGCAATGGAAGCGAATCCCATGTTTATGAATAATTTCGCCAAGAGGCAGCATATATAAAGAGAAAAGCAGTGGGCCTAAGACAGATCCTTGAGGAACACCAAACTTTACCTCATAGAGCGTGGAGAACTCACCATTTACATCCACAAACTGATAGCGATCAGTCAAATAAGACCTGAGCCAAGAGAGAGCTGTTCCCTTTATTCCTACAACATAGCCACTCCACCACTGGAGAAAAGGCTAACTAAGCAAATTATCTGGTTCACTTTCATTACATACTTAATTGTATTTTATATTTGCCTCACTGCTCATGATATTTTGTAGATACACACTAAATCTAGGAGGGGAATTTCACTGGACACAGCTGCATGAATCTATTGGTTGAAAGTTTCGCCCTCCAGCATAGTGGCCTACCATTCGGTATATATTTTTTTAACACTATTGATGATGCTGTTGTGCTCAGTTCTACAAACGTCCAATCTGCTTTAAGACATCTGTTGCCAGTAAATAATCAATGTTTTTAAAAAGTCGGAGGAAACAAGGGAACTTGGATCCCACAGCTTCCGCTCGGATCTCGGCATGCTTGACAGACATATATTCATGGATGAGTGAGTGAGATTGTGTTCAATCTGCCCAAGTTCCCCCACACCACCCCACTGCTGAGCTCCCTTTACTGGCTTCCAGTAGCTGCACGTATCAGATTCAAAACACTGATGCTTGCCTACAAGGCCAAAAATGGACCAGCACTATCTTACCTCAGAGACCTCATCACATCTCGCACTGCACCACGCTGTCTGAGATCCTCCAGCACTGCTCGACTGGTACCACCTTCTCTCAGAATGAGAGGTAAGTATACTTCAAGGCTCTTTCTGTTCTGGCACTGAGGTGGTGGATTGAACTTCCCCTAGATATCTGTACAGCCAAATCTCTGGCTATCTTCGGGCGACGATTCTAGAGACTCAATGCTCTTTTGTACGTCGCTCTGGATAAGGGCGTCTGCTAAATGCCGCAAATTTAAATGTAAATGTAAATAAAGACAAAGTAAACATGTACAATTTCATGCAAGATTAAACAAAAGACTTTAGGTAAAAGATCTTTGAGGCTGCAAGATCCACTGCCCACAGTGTTTTCTGTTCTTCCTTATGGAAATATTGCAAAAAATTATCTGAAATGTATCTGATTTGTTTTTGTGTTGATGCTTTTTTGTTTCTGTGTTGCATTCATTGACTTCAAATTCTTCAAACACAAAGGCCTTTAATTTTCTAGTAACAAAATTAAACTATTCTAATCAAGTTTGCATGTGTGGTTGATCAAAGATATAGCATATATATTTACTAAGCATTTGCATTCACTTGTAAATTGTGGCCATGAAGGGATGCACATTGTTCAGCAACAATACTTAAATAGTCTGTTGTATGCAAGTGATGATTGATTGGTATTAAAAGACCCAAAGTGCATCAAGAACACATTGCTAACATCATTATGACACCTCCACCAGCCTGGACTGTTGACACAAGGTAAGTTCTGTGCATAGATTCATGATTCTAACACTAAATTCTCATTCTACCATGTCAGTGCTTCAGCAAAAATAGATATTCAATAAACCAGGCTACAATTTTCCAGTCTTCAACTGTCCAACTTTGGTGAGTCTGAACCTACTATAGCCTCAGGCAGACTTCTGTGATTGAATGTGTACATTCTAAGATTATTTTTTTTACAGTCTGGTAATCTGACTTAGATAAGACTTTTAATTCAATTTGGTTTAATTCAATTCAAGTCGTTTCAGTTAAATTCAGTTTTATTTGTATAGCGCTTTTAACAATGGACATTTTCTCAAATCAGCTTTACACATATAAAGCGGTTATAAAAGCATGTATAAGTTTGTTTCTTAAAATCGTAAGTTTGTCTCTAATGAGCAAGCTAATGGCAACTCTCTGAGATGGCATGATGATGTAACCTTGGGAGGAACCAGACTCAAAAGGGAACTCATCCTCATCTGGGTGGCACCAAATGTCCATCCATTACAATTAATCATTGCTAAGGTATGTAGTGAGAGGTGACTAAATGCAACCTCTGGTCCTGACCCATTATAGTAGACTGTCCAACTCCATCCTTACATTTCTTGTGTTGCTCAGTAATTTCATGGATCTTTGGGCTGTTTTAGGCAGCTTAAACCTCTCTGGCCATTCTCTATTGACCTGTCATAAGCAAAGGCCTTTGTTTTAAGTGGCATCCAGATGTGTTTTCCTAATTGCAACATTCCAAAAATGCTGGAGACAACTGTGTGTGAAAATCCCAAGCGATCAGCAGGTATAAAAATTCCAAACCTATTCTAATGTTTAATGTGAATATTACCTGAAACTCTTTCACTGTCTGCATGATTGTCAGGATCTTCTGGGCAACGAGCATGCATTTCCGGTTCCGCGGCGCGCGCTTCCGGGGCGGCAGCCATCTTGCCATTTTCCCCACGCCTCCCGGTATTTAAGGACACACAAGACTTTAGCTTGAGGCCAGATTATATCACCGGCTTCATTTAGTCCCTGGGATTATTCTTGCCACGCGGTCTGCTCTGGATACCCGTTCCTGTTCGTGTTCCTGTTCTTGCTCTGGCTCCTGCTCCTGATCCCTGTTCTACTCTGTTTTGGTTTTGGTTTTGACCTCTGGACTCGTTTTTGGTTTGTGTTTCTGCCCTGCCTATATTGGGTTGTTTGCTGGCTTTTTGGATTGTTTGGATGTTTTGGATTTTGGTTTTGGTTCTCCCTGCATCGCCCTGTGTGCCTGTGTTTCTGACCCTGGACTGTTTTTGGACTGTGTTTTTGCCCCATTACTTAATGTGCTGTTTTATTAAAGCCTGTTTTCACCTAACCCCTTCTCGCCTTCCTGCATTTGGGTCCTCACTCACCTAGTCACCCGCATTCACTGACTGAAAATCTAGCCGTGCATTGTGTCCCCACCCCTGTTCACTGACATGATTTTATGCACCAATGTCACATGGTTGGCTGATTAGATCACTACATTAATGAGTCAGTATACAGATCCTCCTAATAAAGTGTTCAACAAGTGTATACCATCTTCAGAAATTCAGCTAATATTAGTGTTTAAATTTAGTCTACTTTTAAATTAAAGCGATTCAATTGAACACATAATCATGCCGTGAATGATGTTGCTTTGTTTACTGTCATACTGACAAATGAAGAATGAGTGTTTTGTGACTTGTTTTAGTTCAGTGCTTTTTTTTTGGCTAATGTTTCACAAAAAAACACAAATAAACAGCTATGAAATAAAAACAGTGATCCTGCTCATGGCAATGAGCATAGGAAGTAAATAATAATTTAATTATAATAAATTAATAAATAACATACATTTATAAAGCATTTGTTTATACAGTACTGTTGTTACATTTGTGTCTGATGCAGGATTCTGGCTGCTCAACTGTCCTGGGGCTTCTTTGCCCTATTTTTGTTTTATGATTTAAAAATGCTTTCTTCTTCTTTTTTTTCTTCTTCTTCTTCTTCTTCTTCTTCTTCTTCTTCTTCTTCTTCTTCTTCGGCTTCTCCTGAACTTCACCTTCTCCACCTCTTTTCCCTGCAACCGTACCACTCCACTGCCCTCCCTCTCATTCACACACATGTACTCTGTCTTACTCCTACTGACTTTCATTCCCCTTCTCTCCAGCGTGTACCTCCACCTCTTCTAAACCTGCTCCCTACTCTCACCACAAATCACAATATCATCCGCAAGCATCATAGTCCATGGAGACTTCTCTCTGACCTCGTCCATCAACTTGTCCATCAACACTGCAAACAAGAAAGGGCTCAGAGCCGATGCTTGATGCAGTCCAACCTCCACCTTGAACCAGTCTGTCGTTCCTACTGCACACTTTATTGCTGTCACACTGTCCTCATACATGTCCTGCACCACCCTCACATACTTCTCTGACACACCTGACTTCCTCATACAATACCACAACTTCTCTCTTGGCACCCTGTCGAACGCTTTCTCTAAATCCACAAACACACAATGCAACTCCTTCTGTCCTTCTCTATACTTCTCCATCAACATTCTCAAAGCTAATAATGCATCTGTAGAGCTCTTCCTCGGCATGAAACCTTTCTGCTGCTCACAGATGGTTACCTCTTCTATCAGCCTGGCTTCCACTACTCTTACCCATAACTTCACAGTGTGACTGATCAACTTTATTCCCCTGTAGTTACTGCAGGTCTGCACATCTCCCTTATGCTTAAAGATCAGTACTAGCACACTCCTTCTCCATTCCTCAGGCATCTTCTCACCTTCCAAAATCCTGGTAAACAATTTTGTTCAACATCTCCATGCTTCTACCCTTATGTCAACTGGTCCAACTGACTTTCCACTCTTAATCCCCCTAATTGCTGCTCTCATTTCCTACTTACTAATCCTATCCACTTCCAGCTTTACCATCTCCACACCATCCAACTTTCACTCTTCAACGTTCATCAGCTGCTCAAAATACTCTCTCCATCTTCTCAACACACTCTCATCACTAGTCAACATATTTTCATCTCCATCCTTTATTGCTCTAACTTACACCAAATGCTTTCAATTAGTGAAATGTCTGGACAGCAGGCAGGCCAGTTCAGCATCCAGACTCAAACTACAAAGCCATGCTGTTGAAATTGATGCAAGTATGCAGTTTAGCATTGTCTTGCTGAAATATTTAAGGCCTTCCCTGAAAAAGATTGAATAGAAGCATATGCTACTCTAAAACCTGTATATTCCTTTCATCATTGATGGTACCTTTTCAAATGTGCCAACCGCCCATTCCATAGGCACTAATGCACACCCATACCATCAGAAATGCAGGCTTTTGAGCTGAGCGCTGATTACAAGTTGAACTCTCCCTCTCCTCTTTAGTGCAAAGGATGCAGCATTTGTGGTTTAAAAAAATCCATTTTCGAATCGTCTGACCACAGAACAGTTTTCCACTTTGCCTTAGTTCATTTTTAAATGCACTTTGGCCCAGAGAAGATGGCAGTGTTTCTGGATAATTTTTACATATGACTTTTTCTATGAATGATAGATCTAAAATTTTCATTTGTACATGACACGGAAACTGTGTTCACAGACAATAATTTCTGGAGGTGTTTCTGAGTCCATGCAGTGATTTCCATTTCAGAATCATGCCTTTTTGAATGGAGTGCTGTCTGAGGGCCCAAAGACCGCAAGGATTTAACATAGATTTTCACTCTTTTCAGATGTGCACAGATATTTCTCTGAATCTTTTGATGATATTATGTACAGTAAATGAACAGATATTCAAAATCTTTACAATTTTATATTGTGGAACATTACTGTGAAATTGTTCCACAATTTGTAGATATAGTGTTTCACACATTTCTGAACCTCTGTTTATCTTTACATCAGATATTAAAATACTTACTTAACTTACTTTAGATATTCTTTTTGTATCTAATCATTTTACTGACCTGTTGCCAATTAACCTAATTAGTTGCAAAATGTTCTTCCAGCTGTTTCTTTTTTAGCAACATTTACTTTTCCAGACTTATGTCGGCCTGTCCCAACTTTTTAATTGACGTGTTGCTGGAAACAAATATTTTTTTGTCCTTAAATTGGTATATTTTTTCTCAGTTAAAATATTTAATGTTTTCTATGTTTTATTGTGTATAAAATGTGGGTTTATGAGATCTGAAAATCATTGAATTGGGTGTTATATAAATTTGCATAGCACCCCAACCTTTGTAATGGTTGTATGTTGAATGTAATTGCTTGTGATCACACTGCATGTGCAAATGTTGTTTTTTCCACCGAATAAGCTGCATTTCATGACATAATTTTTTTTCTCTGGCTATAACTCAATTATTTTATTGTGTTGACTATGAAAGATTTTGATTATCACAGTATCAAAATAACTTTAAATTATTATTATGGTATAGAGTTACACGGTAGTTTCTGTGTAATGGTCATTAATGCTGAAATGTGAGTGTTCTGGTTGTCAAGTGGCTGCCTGTCTTCCCACATCCCCACTAACCTCCCTCTCTGGAGGTTACCGACAAGGCTTTGGAAAGGCAGCTTGGCTCTTATGCTTTCTGTTAAACTGTATTGAGCCATTATAATTGACCACATTTTTCCTGCAGAGAAGAAAAAGAAAAAGAAAAAAGGACTCTAAGTCTCATAAACTGTCTTGTGATATCTTGCAGCTATATGAAAAGTAAATATATAAAGTATACACATAGCCTTTTATGATGTGTGAAAAAGTAAATAAAAGATAACATTTTCTCTGATTTTCCCACATTTAATTGGGACAGGGAGAGAAAGGGGGTGTCAGTACTTTGTTAAATCACTCTTTTACTTGTAATACAGCCCTCAAGTCAGACAACTTGATTTTATTATTATTAAATCTTTCCTTTTGAAAAATTCAATTCAATTCAATTCATTTTTATTTGTATAGCGCTTTTAACAATGAACATTGTCTCAAAGCAGCTTTACACAGATAATGTGGTGATTAAACGTAAATATGTTCTTTGTAAGTATGTTTTTCCCTGATGAGCAACTTTGGCAAGGAAAAACTCCCCGAGATGGCATAAGGAAGAAACCTTGAGAGGAACCAGACTCAAGAGGGAACCCATCCTCATCTGGGTTGCACCAAATGTCCATTTGAAGCAGATATACAATGTTGCGGGGTACAGTGATGATGATCAGAAGCAAACTGTATTCCTGAGTCAGTGTAGCAGACTGTTGACATTAACTACAGTCCAATCCGTCCTCAAAGCACCCGTTCTACTTCGGAATTACATGGAACCACCCAAGGTGTTGATGAGAGACCGTCCCAAGCTGCACAGAAGTGTGAAGATCCACGGAGGGGAGAGGGGCAGGAACAGTGGTCACTGGAGCCTCAGGAGCATGTTTAACTTGACCGAGAGAGAGAGAGAGAGAGAGAGAGAGAGAGAGAGAGAGAGAGAGAGAGAGAGAGAGAGAGAGAGAGAAGAGGGTGACGGGAAGAGAAGGATATGGATTATTAAGTGTCCCTATTGGTGTATAAAAGTTAAAAAAAAAAAAAGAGAGCTGAAGATGTTTAGGTTTTCGTTGGAAGTGACGAGGATGGACAGGATTAGAAACAAGTTTATTAGAGGGACAGCGCATGTAGGATGTTTTGGAGACAAGGTGAGGGAGGCAAGATTGAGATAGTTTGGACATGTGCAGAGGAGGGACATGGGGTATATCAGTAGGAGAATGCTGAGGATGGAGCTACCAGGAAGGAGGAAAAGAGGAAAGCTAAGGAAGCAGTTGTTGATGTGTTGAGGGAAGACATGCAGGTAGTTGGTTTGAAAGAGGCAGATGTGGAGGACAGAGGAGTATGGAGAAGGATGATCCGCTGTGGCGACCCCTATTGGGGGAAGCCGAAAGAAGAATATTCAATCTTTCCTTTTATTCCACTCTTTCTTGTAAAAATTAATTTGTACATCTTTCAGGAAAATTCAGCTGTTTAAAGAAAGCCGGCAGGTTTTGTGCCAAAATGGATTGCTATCAATGGTTCCCCATATTGACTGTAGAACCTCAGTTCGAATTGAAGAAAAGCAGCCCCATAGCATGATGCTCCCATGATGCTTATCTGTCTTGTGTTTTGTTCCAAACATTTTAAATGAGTAAGCGATTTTGCTTGAAATGTTCTAAATTGATGTAATTACATCAAAGTTGTAGCCCAATGGTTAAGGCTCTGGGTCTCTTGGGCCCTTGGGCAAGGTCCTTGAACCTCTGTGCACCATGGGCACTGTACCATGGCTCACACTGTGCTCTGATCCCAGCTTCCTATCGCTGGAATATGAAAATAAAATATTTTACTGTGCTATATTGTACATATGACAAGTAAAAATCCCTTTCATTTTGCCATGTTTTGCTGTTTAGTCGTGGTGCCTAAAAAAAAAGAAAGAAAATAACATAAAATTTTAACCTGACCAGAACGTAAAGGTTAAACATGCAAAGCTGAAACATTATTAAGATATTTCAGGGCATGTCAGTAATGCCAAGAAGTAATTATGTGCTATTCATTCACTCAGGCTTCCTAACTGTTGCATTGCTTGAGGGATTATTGGTATCTGAGGCACATCAGGTTGCTAATTTTTTGGTGCTGGATTTTATGCAGTCACATTCTTGAGTTTTGTGTTTGGGTGTCTTCTGTAAACCATTTACTGCTTTTCAATAGGGATCTTAAATCAGAACAATAGGAAATGTAACCATGTAAAGTCTACCCCTAACCTTAACTTTTTGGTATGTGTAGACTATTTTTTTTATCAAAGCAAAACAGAAAAAAAACATTGTCCTCATGGGGACATGCCTGGTGTTTTTAGAAGGTAAAAAAGTCACATATTCCTACTCTTGTGTGGATATCCCTACCAAGATATTAAAACATTGTCACACACACACACACACACACACACACACACACACACACACACACACACACACACATCACTTCACCCAAGTGGCTCATTATCACCCACACATTCACAGAACCTTCAGTCTTCTTAAAATGAAGCTTCTGTCACACTTTTTCCACTGATCTATAACCATCCTCTCAACCCCATCCACAAACTCCAATTATTATTTATTAGGATAAAGCCCACATCCAACCTCAGATCTCAGTTTTACTGCGGCAGAGGCCCCAATACTGTGACATGAAGTGTAAAATTAAAACCAGCCTGCAGCTCTGAAAAGCACCATCACACTATGGTGACATTTTCATCTAAACGGATTTAAACCAGGTCAGGACATCTTAGGAATACAGAAATAAAGAAAAAAAAAACACACAGGAGGCAGATTGGAGGATTTCTTTCATTACTTCAGGTGGCTGCTTAATATGAAGTGCTAAGACGAAGCAATCAGACCATGATAAAAGAGACAGGGCATTTAATTAATGAACACATTTACCCTTCGGTGATGGAGATTTTTGCTAGGAGGATAACTGCTGGAAATTTCCTGAGCATTGATGATTTAAAAGGCATGTATTTTGGACAATTGAAGACCAAAACTGAGCATCAGGAACAGAAATTTGTGCACCTTCAATAAAAATACAGATACCTACATAAATGAATTAATTGCCTATGAACATCTTTAAAATCTTTATTTAAACAATTTCTTTGGTTTAAATAAAGTTCAGTGTCACTCATTTAACACAAACTTACTAATTTTGGTAGGAGTAAATGTCATGAATGTGTCCCAGTTTGTTCTGCAGAGAATCCTTTAATTAAAATGTGCAGTCACTCAGTATGTGTCCACTTCTAATACAAAAGCACAACAGCTTAAAAGCCAAACTCATTTCAGGGCAAAACAGTTTGCTTCTGCTAAGATTGCATTTCCTTTTATTTGCATCTCTACCCAAATTGCCAAATTAATTACTGTTCTGAAGTCAAGAAAACAATTCTGCGGGGGAGCACAAAGCGAAGAGACAGGTTATAATCAGGCCACAATTTTCTTCCTGAGCGTGCATGGATGCAAAATCTGCATGTGCAAAGGGTGATATTTTTTATCTACATTGTATTCAGACCCTATTTAATCCCACAGTGATGTCTTATAGTATTGGAAATTGTAAAGAATTTAGTCTGATATATTTAGATAAGTTCATATTGAACACCAAAAAGAGGATATTTAGTTGTAACCCACTGTAAGTACCGGATTATATTGACCATATGGGTGGATAACAAAAGAATATATCTTTTTTTGTTGTTTACTGTTGTTCAAAAATGAAAGGCTAAGCTATAAAATATTTTGTAAAACTGAATTGGGATCGACAGAGTGATGAGAAAAGTAGGCAGGAGTACAAGGTGATGCAGCAGCAGGTAAAGAGGGATTTTTTAGGTCATTTAAAATCAAATAAAATCTTAAGATCTTAATCTCAAATAAAATCTTCATGTACGTCCTAAAACTAGATAAAGAGGATCAAAGAGAATTTTCCAAATTCCAAGAGAATATCAATCAGCTGTGAGTTTACATAAACTAAAGGATATTAACTATCACCATATGTTGTTAAACACACATTTTTATTTGCCAAGTCTCTATCAAAGAAGATACTTGACGACCCCAAAAACCATTTCTATCGTTTCAAACCGTTTCCAAAGAGTTTGGCTTCCATTGTGAGGCCAATAGTATACAAATAAAGGAAATTCACTACTTGTTACTGTCCCAAAAATTGGTCAGCCACTCCAAATCACTCCAAAGACCAGAATCTACAAAGCCATTCTTGCATTGAGTAATGTCCATGTTCCAGCATGCACTAGTGTTTAAAACATTACTCTATTAAGGAAATCATTACTTTTCTAAAAGAAAATATATCCTATTTGAAGTTTACACAAGCCCACATGAACAAGCCAAAAGCCTTTTTGAAGAATTTCCTGTGGACTGTGAAATCAAAAGTGTTATGTTTTTTGTGAAAATTAACAAATGCATTCCAACATAAGAACTTCATCCCAACTGTGAAGTGGTGGCAGTATATTGGTTAAGAGATGCTTTGCTACCTGGGAGTCTAAGACATTTTTGCCGTCGATGGACCTATAAATTATACAGGAGAATGTCAGTGGGGAGTGTGGATAATGCAGTAAGACAACAATACACGAGAAAGCCTTGTCTCGTATTAGTTCATATATGAAGTTCTGATTACATTTCAGGACAAAAATGTCTGTATTGTTTAAAGAAAATAATTACACTCTTGATGTCACCCAAATGAGGATGGGTTCCACTTTTGAGTCTGGTTCCTCTCAAGGTTTCGTTCTCATGACATCTAAGGGAGTTTTTCCTTGCCACAGTCGCCATGGCTTGCTCATCAGGGATAAATGTACACCATTCACCTTCACTGTTAATTTCTGTAAAGCTGCTTTGAGACAATGTCTGTTGTGAAAAGCACTATAGAAATAAACTTGACTTGACTTGACCTGTCTTGACTTGACTTGACTTGACTTGACTTAACAAAATAGTGCAGAAAATATAGGAAATTCAAAATGGTTCACAAACAGTCTATCAGCATGTAGGTTGTACCTTCCTTACCCTGACATGAATCTGTCCTTTTTTTTTCTAACAGATACTGTAATAAATAAGTGAAGTGACAGTCTAGACAGCTTTGTAGTTGCTGTAGAATGACTACTAGTTCTTCAGCAATAAAACAAAGTATGTGACTTTGTCCTTTCCATATTTAAAGCAAAAGCATAGAGTTTATTTTTGCAGTATAGAACATGTCAAACTACACTACAGTTAGCAGCCATACCCTTGCTACATTTCTATGCTTTTTAATGCAACCTTGAACTGGCATATTCTGCTCTGATGCTCTGAAGAAAAAAAAACAAAAAAAAACAAATTCCAACCTTTTTTTTGATCTTCTGCAGCTGACTCTAGGATATGCTTTATCTTGCCTAAGACATTTTTTGACTAACAAAGTACATTTAGCTTGTTTTCTTTGCTATCTTGACTGCAAAATTCTGTCTGTCTACTTACCTCCACAGACTTACTAGTCATCAGCTCCTCGCATCTGTGAATTTATTACTTACCTAGGTGACCATTAGTCTGTACAACCGTAGGTGGAAAAAAATTCTGTCAAGCTAAATCCAATGGCAAATACAATTAGGCATGAAATGTACATGCAAATACATTCACTTACTAATGTGGTTAGCTATCGATCTGTGATGTGAAACATATCACTGCAGTGTGACTTAATTTTGGAGGATTACATTTATCTTTAAGTGTACAAAGAAAAGAGCCTCTATTTAACTTTAGCATGTACTATGCAAACCAGAATCAGAGGCAATTAACTCTAAACATGTTCTCTATGCAAATGCTTTGGTAGCTCTTTGCAAGCAGTTCATTTTAAACATGTAAACATTAGCCTTTAGAGTTGCTTGTCAAAGATTCTTTTAAATATGTCTGTCAATCAGCCATGGCTGTTATATCATGCAAAGCAAAATGCAAGCAATAAACTCAATGTGGGGAGAAAAAAGTGAAACAATGAAGTAAATAGATAGCAAGCAAGGATAGAATGCAGGTAAAATGGCAACAAAGACATAATGATAGGAATTATATCTATTGAAATCAGTCTCTCAAACAGTATGCAGGAGAGGGAAGTAAGTTGCTATCCAAGCATGAGATACTTCAGTGGTATAGACAGGTGTTAGTTTTAGAGGTGAAGACATAAGGTAACTAATCACTAAATAAATGATATATGATATAGGCATATGTCTACCACAGAA
Organism: Silurus meridionalis; assembly: GCF_014805685.1. Lineage (NCBI taxonomy): Eukaryota > Metazoa > Chordata > Actinopteri > Siluriformes > Siluridae > Silurus > Silurus meridionalis. The sequence continues at coordinate 14,423,794 of NC_060894.1, forward strand.
GATGTTTATGTGTGTTTTACTGGCATAAATATTGGCATTATGAAACATGTAAGACTTTTCCAAATGTCAGTAACGTGTCATCATATTTGCATCTGTGTTCTATCAAGAAATGCCATGCCTCTTCCGGTTTGTCCTGCATACACAAATGTGCTATTCTGTGCTTTTTTTTATAAATAATGGTCAGCCTAATAATTGAATCTAAAGAAAGCAAACGACAGGGTACCAAAAGAGAAGTTGTGGTATTGTATGAGGATGTCAGGTGTGACAGAGAAGTATGTAAGGGTGGTGCAGGACTGGTGCAGACTGGTTTAAGGTGGAGGTGGGACTGCATCAGTGATCGGCTCTGAACCCTTTCATGTTTGCAGTGGTGACAGGTTGATGGACGAGAGCAGACCATGGACTATGATGTTTGCGGATGATATTGTGATTTGTGGTAATAGTGGGGAGCAGGTTGAGATGAGCCTGGAGACATGGAGGTCTGTGCTGGAGAGAAGGGGAATGAAAGTCAGTATGAGTGAGACAGAGTACATGTTTGTAAATAAGAGGGAGGGCAGTGGAGTGGTGTGGTTGCAGGGAAAAGAGGTGGTGAAGGTGGATGAAAGTAATGGAGAGTGTGTTAGAGAAGTGAAGAAAATAGTGCAGGCAGGGTGGAGTTGAGAGTGACGACGATGGACAAGATTAAAAATTCATTTAATAGAGGGACATCGCATGTAAGATGATTTGGAGACAAGGAGAGGTGCGATTGAGATGGTTTGGACATGTGCAGAGGAGAAACATGGTGTATAACATTAAGAGAATGCTATCAGAAATAAGGAAAAAAGAAAGGCCAAGAAGGAGATTTATGGATATCCTAAAGGAAGATATGCAGGTAGTTGGTTTGGAAGAGGTAGATGTAGAGGACAGGGGGGTATGGAGACAGGTAAAATAAAAAAAAGTCAGCCTAATCATAGACATAATGAAATTTGGTTTTAAAATAATAAAGGCTCTTCAAGTTATTTGTATTGTTACCAATATAAAATATAGAAGGCAGATCTGGAGGGAATATGGATATAGAGTGTTTGGTGAACTGGGATATTTGTATGCTGTTGTCCCCTCACTCTCACGTGGTGGGTCATCTCTTATCCCTGAGATCCATCATGTCTGTGTTACCTTCTGGTTCTCCCTTTTAGTTATGCTGCCATAGCGAGTCTTGCCAAAGTCCAAACTGCACAGTGACATTAACTTTCATACAACAATAACGACACATAATAATCCATATCCTTCTCTTCCTGTCACCCCTCTTCTCTCTCTCTCTCTCTCTCTCTCTCTCTCTCTCTCTCTCTCTCGGTCGAGTTAAACATGCTCCTGAGGTGACCATTGGTCCTGCCCCTCCCTCCTCCGTGGATCTTCCCACTTCATCCAGGCCTGCCTCTGGATATTGTTCTCTTCGATTAAAGGCCACTCTGTGCAGCTTGGGATGGTTTCTCATAAATACCTTGGGTGGTTCCATGAAATTCCAGAGTAAGAACGTGCATTTTGAGGATGAATTAGACTGTAGCTAAAGCCAACAATCTGCTACATTGACTCTGGACTTCTTTTCGCTTCTGATCATCAACACTGTACCCCGCAACATTGTATGCCATCTTGGGGAGTTTTTTTCTTGCCACAGTCGCCACCGGCTTGCTCATCAGGGACAAACTTACTTATAGAGAACATATTCACTTTTAATCACCACATTATCTGTGTAACGCTGCTTTGAGACAATGTTCATTTTTAAATGCGCTATACAAATAAAAATGAATTGAATTTATTTGTATAGTGCTTTTAAGAGACATTGTAACAAATCAGTACAAAACAACAACCATATCATATTTTTTTTCTTCCTCCAGTAGACCTCCATTACTTTATTGGCTTTTACTTCAATATCCCTGTGCTCAGTGACAGAGTGTAGTGTAAACAGGAAAAAAAGCATTGATCCACATTGTTCAATTGTATTTCTCACCAGAGCGGCTAAAGGACAATAAAATGAGACTAAACAAACTAGAGGATGTGTTCATTTGACATTTAGGGTGCTTACAATAAATCATATAGCATACTTTGAAATGTTTATGTGACGGCTTTCCTGTTTTACAAGATGAGATTAAATAAAACTTAATTGGAGATTCTGATGTGAGGAACACTATTCATTATTCATTATCCAGAGATAGAATTTGAAGACTCTTGGCAAAATACAATGACCAAGAAGTGAAAGAATTGTTTTTACTTTAGAACATAGTAAATATCAATAAACAAGGTTTTACCTGAACAAGCTTTCTATGTGTATGTACATTTTTCACTATTGTAGAGATCACACACAGCACTAAGAGGCGATAAGTGGAGGAGGAGGTAAAACTAGTTTTTTTACTATCACTACTGTACACTACGTATCCCTAAACATTTATTTTTTTACTTTTTCTTCTTTGCTTATCTTAGTTTTCGTCACAATCTTCTTTTTCTGGCTTCGCTTCGCCATCTAGCAGCGGCGTCTCGAGCTCGTACCTCAATGTATTGCTTGAATAATAAAGCAGAAAATCGACAGAGTGACTGCTCGTACCTCAGAAAACTCGTACATTAATGCACTCGTAGGTCAAATTTCCACTGTATTCTATGAAAAGTATTTCCTATATGTGATCATTGACATAATAACAATGCAATATGTTTTGCAATGATCGTAAACATAATCAGGAAATACACTAATGATTAAACATAATCTTTTAGTGAGCAATTTTCATTTTGTCCCAATTTATTGACAGTACGTGACGATTTATCACAGAATTTCTGTTAAGGCCTAAATCCTCTGCAAGACCCAATAACAACCTTAACTGACATACTTTAGTAGCACTTTAGTGAATGGACATGCTTTTACATTGAAAAAATCGCTTTTTAAAACTATAAATAATTTTACATGCTTGTTATTTCTACTTCTTTTAACCCTACCCGCTGGTGGAAAAGTACAAATAAATGTTAAATTTGGTGAAACAGGGCAGTCAGTGTAGCTGATGGATAACTAAAAAGAAAAGGGCATATTATAAAGCTGATGCCCTACTGGTCTGCTGAACAGAGGCAGTAAAGCAGCACTTTCTAACCACATAATTAAGGGTAATTGCATAGAAAGTCTAACCCTTTAAATAAAAGGTTTCTTGAACATAATATGCAAGAAGCAAAAGCACAAACAATCCAGCAAAGGAAATATCATTTAATTCTTTTTATTTAGAGCATTCTACACATACACAGAACTACATAGATGTTTTAGACCAGGCCATATCAAAGGAGGTCTAAACAAACAGACAGACCAGTTGACTTTAGGACATACAGGTCACTTCTTTTACAAGTAACATGTAAACTCACATCCAGGGAAAGGGTAGAAGGGTGAACAATAAACAAAATTGAGAAAATAATTTTATAACAATTATATACAGTATAAATAAATACAAAGTTTTGTAGGTAGCCATTTAACGCTACTATATAATCTGCAGCTTGTTCATGCCTCTGTCAATGAAGGTCAGTATTAGTTGCTGAATATAATAATAAACTTGTTTCTAATCCTGTCCATCGTTGTCAATCCCAAAGAAAACCTCAACATCTTTAGCTCTGCTACCTCCAGCTCCACCTCCTGTCTTATACTCAATGCCACTGTCTCTAAACCATACAACATCGCGGGTCTCATCACAGTCCTTTAAACTTTCCCTTTTAATTTTGCAGATACCATTCTATCACAAATCATTCCTGCCACTCTTCTCCACCCACTCCACCCTACCTGCACTCTTTTCTTCACTTCTCTAACACACTCTCCTTTACTTTGCATAGTTGATCCCAGATACTTAAATTCATCCACCTTTACAACCTCTCCTTCATGTAACTGCAGCACCCCACTGCCCTCCAACTCATTTACACACATGTACTCTGTCTCACTCCTACTGACTTTCAAGTTGGCCACATTCAGAACGCTGCTACAAAATGCCCTTGTAGGAAAGCTGTTCACACCAATCCTACTGAAAAACCCATTACATTGATAAGTAAACAAAGAACACAATATTTTCTTGCAACATTCAGCAGCAGAAGTCAGTAAGTTATTTCAGAGAGTCAAGGTGAGAGGTGATCAGATAATCTAAACAACCTCCAAACCAAACAAACAAAGCAAGACTTAGTTTAGACTTTAGTGTTGACAGACTGTGGATATGTTTTGGTGACGTCAAGGTCTTTGTTCATAATGTGCCTATAAGTAATGGCAGTAGAATCAGCAAAAGCTAATGTGATGTTCAAGAAGTGCAAACCTCCTTTACATAACACAGAATGTGAACTGCATTAATTTCTCTGAAGAAGCTAAATTGTGCCTCTCTTTTTTAACTGAATTTTTCAAATACTTTCATTTTGTTCATTAGTTCTTTGGACAGACTATGCTCATATTGTTTCATTTTATTTTAGCTGTAAACTCATGCTTACATTTTTAAGTAAGAATCTGACTTAGTTACAGAAAAGATAGGCTCTTAGCTTCTTGGATAAGAGAAGAAAGCAGCCTGTAGACTTGAATTCATGGCACTGAAGTGTAGTGTCTGTCGGCCACTGGATGAAATGCCATTTACACTATGGATAGATAATCGGTTAATGCCTTGTGGAGTATTTGGATGCTTGTGAACAAAGCTGGTTTACTATTCATTTGATTTTTAAATACCTTCCAGCATTGGAAAGGACCCAATTAAACAGAGACCTGTTAGCCCAGTCTGTGAGCCAAGTCAGGGAGGAATCATTTAGTTGAATGAAACTGAAGTAACTGAGCAATGATGGCATTTCAGGAAGCTCTCTGTTGAAATGTTCAGTCACAACAGATTAATCTTAAGATTTATGAGTCAACACAAACTAATGAACAGTATTCTTTCTTTCTGATGCTGTCAAAATGATGTATAAAGAAACAAGTGCAGCTGGGTTAATGCAGAGTGTACAACCGTTTAGATCATAAACACATTATTAACTTCCTGTCATTTCTAAAGTGACTCATTTTTTTATCTATAAAAATAAAAATGTTTACAAAAGAAAAAAAAAAAGGAAAGATGTTTTGAAGACATTGCAGTTAAACAGTTGGACAGATTGAAGGTGCAGAACAATGCTTTACAGAATGCTGGGATGTCAATTTCTTATAGAAAAATCTGTAGTTTCTTCTATGGGGAAAACTAAAAAGCTAGAGATGAATAAGGGGAATGCATGACTTGCTGGACACCAAGCAAGGGAAAAAAATAATTTTAGGTATTGTATAGTGCATGATATATGAGTATATAGTGCTGTCTGAGATGCATCTTATTGAAATCTGCTGAGACAGCTGTCTGAATTTCAATTCAAAGAATAATAATCGGACTTCAGTACCGTACACAACAATGGTCAAGGTGCAGATTTTTAAAGCAGCCTCATTGCAGAACTACTTAAACTGTAACTGTATGGGGTATCATCCCACAGGGAATTGGGAAATTAGCTGAATGAACACTTTGTGATACACTGTATGGAAAAAGGTTTGTAAACACCTGACTATAAGGTGTGTATGTGCTTTTTGAACATCCAGTTTCACATTTAGTCCCCATTTGCTGTTATATTAAACTCCACTCTCCTGGGAATATCTTCCACTAGATTTTGGATTATGGCTCTTTAGATTTGTACTCATATAACCACAGTGGCATGAGTAAAATCAGGTACTGGAGTAGGATGAAGAGCCCTTATTCCAAAGGATTGAGGTCAGAGCAGATCATTCAAGATCTTCCACTCTAGCCCATGCAAACCATATATCAAGTCTGCTTGTGGATATTATGTTCTAGAAAACAATCAAACAATCAATCAATGTGTCACAAGGTATGACACTATGTGGTAAACTTTGCGGAAAAGGATGGTACAATATGAGCACATAAAAAAAGGACATTCGCTCAAAAGTATACGGTACAGCTAATAAAAGGCTAAAAAGTATAGCCTTGGCTTGCATATAGTAACTTTGCCCAAGGAAAGGCTCTGCCCCAGTATAAGTGTGCCTCATACACATACATGCGATTCAGTCTGAATTCATTTGGCTTCTTATTTGTGCTTTCAGAAAGGATTTGGTGACAAAACAGATGGCAACCCAATACAATTTGAGACGCTTTCTACTTTCTGAGGACTCGCACCATTTGTCACAAGTCTGAGCTTTCTGACAAACTGTGTAGCCCTCACACACAGAACACGATCTCACAAAAACGTTTCACAGCAGCATCATATTGCTCCCTATTAAATCTATTAAATGCAAAATCTTATAAATATTCATCAGTTCCATGCATTTGATTTGCATGATTGAACTCCTAGAGTTGACCTGAATTTTTATTCACAACTTGCGTGTGCAAAATCCAGGATGTTTGTATGTGGCATTCATGTTTTTTTCTTTTCTTTTAATTCATTACATGAAACAACAAGATAAAGTGTATGTACTGATTGCATGTCCTGAAATACTGAACAAAAGAACTAAACACCACTGCATGGCACACATTGTTTCCAATATGCCTCCGTTTTATCAGTTTAAGTTAAAGCTTTCTATTTGTAGAGCGCAACATTTGCAAACACCTGAGCTGTGTGAGCGCATGCCACATTCCCCTGGCTAATGAAAGAGCCGCAGCCGAAGCAGAGGCAGGCGCACCGAAAGCAATGGTTTCTTAAACGCAACAGGAAGTACATTAGAATAATAGCAGTCCTGCTGAATCCATAATGGCCCCCTTTTTTCCCTCAGTAATGAGTGGCAGGCAATGGGCACTGCTCACATTCTGATTAAAACAAATGAAACATCCATTATGACAAGCTATTAAATACCAGACCCGGCCTTTAATGGAGGGTGAGAGCGAACAAAAAGAAAAGAAATAGCAGGAGATGTCATTTACTAGACAGGCCGTGCACTTATACGCCTTCATAAATCATATACCTTGAGCTGTAATGCGTGCAAAAAATGCTATGGATAAACTTATAGACTGTGGATGTACAGTATGTTCTGTTAGAATTTAATACATAGGTAAGGATGCATAAACTGGTTGATTTAAACGAACATGCCAATAGTTTTACATGAATGTTATAAGAATATAGAGTAGCCTTTATTTGTCACATATACGTTACAGCCCAGTGAAATTCATATTTCGCATCTTCAAATGTTATTACAGTACAGAATATGTTTGTACTGTTTATCACCAAGGCTTTTATATTTTTTACTTCCAAAATCCACCATCCAAACAACCCCATTCCTGTCATGCATCTCTTGCTTTGACTTCTTTTTCACACAATGTACTAATACATATGAAAACACTAAACACTGTTTGGTGGTGGGATTGTACTCTTTATTATATATTTTTTTATTCTCTTTAAACCTTCTGTTTGAGCAAAGAATGTTTCTGCAAGACTGCTAGAATTTCAATACAGCCATTATTTCAAGTAGCCATGAGACCACAAGTACACCACATGCAAAGTGCTCTGAAATACACTGCCTGGCCAAAAAAGGCACATTATAATATTTTGGTGGACCACCTTCTGCTTTGATTATGGCCCTCATTTTCCTCAGTTTCGATAAGCTTATGCAACAGTTATTTCCTTCCAGAGTTGCATTCCTCAACAAGATCTTGTAAAGATGACGGGAGAATTAAACTGCTATGTAAAAGGTTTCTCTTCTTAATAGAGACCATCTGACCATATAACCCTTTTCCACTGTTCTAGAGTCAAATGTTTATGCTCCCTAGCAAACTAAAACCTCAGCGATAAGGAGTTTTCTACAGGCTACACAGCTCTTTAATCGCAATCCCCTGAGCTTTCCTCACATTGTTTGTGTGCAAATGCTCTTACTTTCACTATTAAACATAGCCGTGAGTTGTATTCTTATCTATTTTACCATTCTTCCGGGTTTTAACAATGCGTTGGACAGTGTTTAACCCTATTTTATCTCCCTAGCTGTTTTCTTTGCTTGATGCAAGGCAATTTAGATCCTTTTGAAATAGAGAAACATATTTGCTATAACCACAGAATGTCTTCTCAGATGGTTAAGAAATTAGAAGCTTCTAACTGCAGTTAAAAATAAATAATGTTGCAGTAATTCTCCAATTGAAGGCTTGTACCTTTTTGCTTAGTTAAATCCAAGTGGTGACTTTTTTTGGCCATGCAGTGAGTGACTTTAAATAAATCTGATCAATGTTACAAACCTCCAACATAAAGCTGACTCAATACAGACATAAAGACTGAAATACAGGTCACATTAAGAATGTATCAAATTAAGCGAATAATGTGCCAAAAAAAGTGTTTATTTAAATTATTAATGGACAAACTGAATTTTTTTTGGGAAATCTTCTGTCCAGTAAACATGAATCACTGAGAGGGAGAAAGTCCACATGAATGGATGACAGAGGAGGGATTTTTTTTGCTTTTGTTTAAAAAAAAAAAAAGCAAACTAACACCTCATGACTGGGAAATAAATAAACAAGCATGTTTGTCTTTTCCACGATGATGAATAATCCCTGATTGCTCAGACACTCGTCGGACATTGACCTGCTCCAACTCTATCTCGAGGAATGATTCGAAGCTCCGATCCATGTTTTAGGAAAACGTTTCCTACCAAGATGAAGACAAAAACAGAAAACATGATTTGAGATCAGTTATAAAACATTTTAGTATATTACAGACATTTTATTTATAAAATAAATACACACTGATCAGGCATAACCTTATGACCACCTGCCTAATACTGTGTTAGTCGTTCTTTTGCTGCCAAAACAGTTCTGATCCATTGAGCATTAACAGCATTAACTTCTTCAGCTACAGGAGCTCATTTATGGACCACAAAGGTCAGCCTTAGTTCCCCACATGCATTTAATGAGCCTCAGGCACCCATGACCCCGTCACAGGTTCACCACTGTTCCTTCCTTGGACCACTTTTGATAGATACTGACCACTGCAGACCCAGAACATCCCACAAGAGCTGCAGTTTTGGAGATGATCTGACCCAGTGGTCTAGATATCACAATTTGGCCCTTGTCAAACTTATTCAAATCCTTACGCTTGCCCATTTTTCCTGCTTCTAACACATCAACTCCGAGGACAAAATGTTTACTTGCTGCTATTATATCCCACCCACTACCAGGTGCCTTGATGATAATCAGTGTTATTCACTTTACTTGTCATGAAGTTATAATGTTATGCCTGGTCATTATAAATATATGTACTTAATCAACAGTCAAGTAAGTTAAGTTAAGTCAGGTAAATCCCAGAATTTATTTTATTTTTTTTTTTTTTATAAATTTTCAAATGAGTTCAGGTTAGAAATAAAAGTGGATGAAAATAAAGTAATAAAATAAGGACATAGACCTTTAAATAGAATAATAAAATGCATTTCTTCATGATGTCAATGTATTTAAAACTCATCTCTGCCTTATCTTAATTACAAACTTGTTGCTTTTCGAAACACACTAACATTCATTTGCCAGTTGAAATACAAATAAATAGAAAAATGCTCTGTACAAAAATCAAGCAAAAACAAATATTCAATGGTCTTCTTTGTCTATGCGTAAACGTAGCTATATCTTAAAAACCTATTGAGTGCAATAGCGAGATAGATGCAAGACTGCCTTTTAACCTTATAATACTGTGCTGAAACAGATGCAATCATGAAATATTTGACAGAAATTTACTGAGATTTATTTAGTTGAACAGCCTGTGTGCAGACAGAACTGCCAACTCCAAGAACTTGTAGTTCTTACACAGAACGCTTGTTTGTGTGTGAATGTACAGGGTATCACTGTAACCACTACGTGTTTAAAGTGAAAAGACTGTTGTATGCATGTTTGTTTTGTTTTTTTAGATCTAATATATAGGCCTTAAAAGTTTTACTATAGGCCTCCTTAATGATTTATACATGAAATACATCTATATAAAAGATATAATAAGCATATACACTCACAAAATGGAGTTTGCAGGAAAAATATCTTTTAGAGTCTGAGGTCAAAATATCCTTAATGACACTGCACCAGCACAGAGTTAATGGTTTCAATTTGAGGGATCCATCTATGCCATTATTCCATAAATTACACTGTGCACATGGGTCAGAACTCTGGAGGAAATAACACCACAGGGACACAGCTTCATCACGTTTTAGGCACAGGTTTAAGTACAATTGCTTTTAAAAAAAAGTCTAGAACTCTGACCAGAGAGGAAGAACTTCTAAAGATATTTAAAAGTAATAATGAAGGGGTCTTAAGCGAATTCATAACTTAAATGTAGCGTTTTTTTTTTCTTTCGGGTAAATGTGAAATCTATGAAAAAAGCAGAGCTATAAAAGGTTTTTTACCTTGTAATGTTCTACATGCACTCAAGGATATGACACATTTTTAGTTTTCGAATTGTGAAAATCGTACATCTTCAGTTGCATTGTTTAAATATGGGAATACATAGAGACGGCGCATTAGCTTGTTTTTAGGCTTACAATAAAGTCACCTTGTTAGCTTGAGTGTTTGTTTCTATTAATAGATATTTAGACGCATTTCTTCAGCTTATTAAAAGGAGCTTTGCAAGTCTTCTTTCATATTTGATGATACCGCATATAGAATGACGCCATTTTCGTTATAATGGGCCTTAATTATAATAATAATGATAATTATTCTAACACGGTTATGACACAAATTTAGTTCACATCATAGATTTTTAATTCTAATGGAGATACTGAGCTTCTGTACTTAAAGCTGAACTTTAACGCCGACCTGCATGTATCTCAAATGTAAAATAATAATTCTCACGAGGGAAATGATCTCATAACAGGAGAAAGAGGCACATCGCCTTCTCAGAGCACAGCATCAATATTCATTGTGTAATATGTGAAATTTACATAACAACCCCCATAGAGAACCATTCTTTCAGTCTGCTCTTCCTAAGGGGGAGCTAACAGAGGCCTGTACCCAGCAGACTAAACGGAAAACACTGTCTGTTTCCATGAACTACATTGTCACATAGCTCAAACAATCGAGGTAGGGGGGTTAGGGTGAGGAACAGGGGTGAGGGGGCAAAAATCCATTTCTTTATTAGCTTTGAGGAAAAACTTATTCTACAAACAGAAAGCATAGAAGGCTTCAGACTGTGCAACTCTACATGATGAGACAAACCTGCTGTTTGTGCTGGATTGATTCCGATGCCATCTGCACAGAAAGAAAAATTAGGAAATCATTAGAATGGCGTTTATGTGAGAAAAGCTATCAGACTGGAAAGCAAACAATATGTCAGTAAAAGACAGACTGCTGAGTAACATTTAGAATACTGATTGTATTATTACAGTACATCTCTGCAGATCCTAAAGCTGTGTGTACTGGACTACGACTGGATGTCACTCGACACATAACTAGTACGCAGCTAAACAAGCGTGACCGCGTGTGCTCCTTTACGTACCCCTTGTAAGATTAAATGCTCTGTTCACTAGGGGGCAGTTCAGCGCCAAACAAACCAGCATGGTAGGGGGAATCATTATGGTGGTGGTGGTGGTAATGTTGATAAAATTGTTGGTGATGATATGCAGAACTGCGGGAGTGTTGTTGTTATTGTGATGGTCATAAGGTGGTAATGATGATTGTGGTGGTGACTGGGGAGAGGTAATTATCATTGTTATTCCTAGTAGTGGTAATGAAGGTGTGATGTTACTGACAACATTAGTTGTAATAATAAATGTGATTATGATAATAGAAGGTAATAGTTGTGGGGGAATCATAAGGGTAATGATGTGGTGGTGATGACTGAAGTGGTGGAGGAGTCAATAATGATGGTAATCTGAACATGGCAGTAGTTACAGGGAAGTTAATGGTGGTAATATGGACGGTGTTCAAGGTAAATATGGTGGTAATGACTGAAGTGGTGTTATAAGGACAATGCTGGTGGAGATAATGGTAAAAACAATGATTGGGTAAAAATGGTTAATAAGTGGTAGAGATAACCATAATGATGATAATAATAATGATAATGGTGGCATAGCGATGACTGTGATGGTGATAAGGATGATGTGATAGTGGTGGTTAGAATGGTGAGGGTAAAGATGATGTCATGATAGTGGTGCTGGAGATAATTATAATGGCGGTAATTATGCAAGTGAAGATAATGATAATGTTGGTAATAATAATGGTGGTAAAAACCGTGGTGGAAAGTAAAGAAGTAAATGTAATTTGTTTCTGTATCTAAATAGCTTTTTCGCATATCTGTACTTTACTCTAATACTTCCATTTGGGGAGACTTTTACTTTAACTTCACTACATTTCAAAGTCAAATATCTACATTTTGCTAAATTAGTCGTTCCTTTTTATTTATGAGTGGATAAAAATTGTATTATTACTATTAATTGTATCATTTTATTAACAGTGTAGTTAAGCTCTAGATAATCGAGGATGTACCGCAGCTTTAAATAAGAGCTGGAAAAAAAAATTAAGAAATATTGAAATAAAATTATGTTTTTGCATATTTCTATGCAAATAATATCTAATATCTAAATATTAGGGCTGTCAGTCAATTCAAATATTAAACCTCGATTAATCGCATGATTGTCATGAGTTAACTCGTGATTAATTGCAACCTAATCACGAACCTTAAATTAATACTTTAGGTTTTTAATACTCTAATCAACATGGACATGGACAAATATGGATGCTTTATGCAAATGTATGTTTATTATTAGTGAAACCATACTGAACATAAAGACAAAATATTCCTGTAAATGTTTTAAAGCAATTATAGTGGATAATTAAACTTTTGCTATGTTTCCACAGGGACGGTAAATGAGGTGATACCGGAGAAACTGTACCTCTTCTAATTTTCGTATGATTACATAATCCAAAAATATTTGAATCAGAGAAAATGGTTTATGTGAATTGGTTTATTTAAAAGTAGACATTTCAAACTTTCTATACATATATTTATTATACCTGTGAGGAAAGTATTCTCTGAGATTCAGGTTGTTGTATTTGTGTGTCTGTGCAGAGAGATGACAGGCACAGAAATACTAATAATTGACAGGGATAATTGTGATTCACCAGAGCTGGAGTGGAGCTATGAAGAGGATGATGATGAAATAAATGGATGTGTTTTTTTTTTTTTTTATATGTATATAATTAAACCTAAGATAGACTTAATCTAGGTGGACTTACTATTTAAATCCTCTCCATCCCTGCTAATGTCTAAAATTATGCCAGATTCTTTTTTCTGCTTGCTTCTATTTTATTGGCTCAGTTGTGGTTTCCTCCCCCTACTCCCCTAAATTTAAACTACCTAATATTTTCTAAAATGGGATGAAATACAGTAGGGGGTTCTATTAAAGAATGACCCAAGTTATATGTAAGGAAACAAAGCTTGTGTCATTTCCAGACTCAGTAAATATTGTTCTCTTAAGGCTACAAAGGAGGGGTGGGTGGTGGTGGTGTCATTTCTACTCACCATTTGTAATAATAGCACTGGTTGCGGCTGGCACTTTAAACTTTAAGGGGGAGAAGAAAAAAAGAGAGAATGAGAAAGGGAGAGGGGCATATGTGAGAAAATTGTTACACATTCCAACAGCCACTCACAACAGGATAAATACTGTCACTAGGCGCAGCATGGCCTCTCAGACACAGCAAAACAGGTAATCTGTGTAGGTAATTGAGGTCTCTGACAACTGAATGAGAGACAGACGGATACAAAAGAGGTTCTCAGGGTTTAATAGTGAGAGCAAGCGATAAAGAAAGGGAGAGAGAGAGTGCGAGAGAGAAAGTGCGAGAGAACAAGATGCATTTGGAGAAAGTGAACTCTCAGTCAGGGGTCCTCGAAAACACAACACAAGTCACAATGACATTTCAGCGCGAAGCCGGAGAAACCAAGGGTGATGACTGCCTGCTGGCTGCCTCTCGCAGAATCTGAATTCAAACTAATGCGTAATCATTTGAGATAATTCCTGTTTATTTTTAATGAAGTGTGTGTTTGCATGTGCAGGGTGTGTGGGTGTGTGTGTACATACATGCATACATACATATATGTACAGACACACACACACACACACACACACACACACACACACACACACACACACACACACACACACACACACAGCTACCCTTCTGGGACAAAAGAGCCTCCAGTCTCCACTATACACTTTCCCCTGAGACTACTGTGATTCATTCAACCTTGGCATTTGATTCAGGAAGCACTGGAGAGAAGTCATCAGAATAAAGTGCTCCAAACAGCATGCAGAGCTGTAGCACTGAAGGAAGTCAAAGGAAGCAAGTACAGTACAGGCCAAGTGCAGAAATGGCAGGTGTGGTTATTGCAGGGCAATAATTTCCTTTTATTTCTTGAACAATTAATAATTAATGAACTAATTTCTTACATAATTATAAATACATTGGCGTATTAGTTTTTCATTTTCTATTTATTAGAATAGACTACAAAATGTGAACAATTTGTAACACTACCACCATCGTCTATAAATATTACATATGTCTTTTATTACATAAACATCCACCACAACAAAATCCATGTTTCTTCCCTGTATTGTACGGAATGATGTCATACCATGGCTGTGCAAGCAACAGAAATAAAGGAAATACAGCCTCAATTCTAAAAACAGTTGGGACACTATGTAGAATGTGAATGAAAACAGAATGCAATGATTTAAAAATTTCATAAACCCAGATTTTATTCACAATAAAAAACAAATGCTGAAACTAATAAAAAAGCACAATTTTAAGAATATAAAAAATTGTTTCATTTGATGGCTGCAACACACCTAAAAAAAAAAAAAAAGTTTACCACTGTGTAACATCCCAGTATGTCTGGGAATTGAGGAAAGCAGTTGCTAGAGAATTGGGAGTATAATGCTGTTCCATGTATGTCTGATACAGGAGTCTAGCTCAACAGTCCTAGATCTTCTTTGTCGTATTTTTTGTTCAGAACCCGGACTCTTCTACTGCAAAGCCATGCTGTTGTATTAGATGCAGTACCGGTGATGCAAGGCCTTCCCTGAAAAATACAGCGTCTGGATGGTTGCTCTAAAACCTATATATATCTTTAAGCATTGTTGGTGCCTTTCCAAATGTTAATGCTGCAAAGGCAGTAATGCACCCCATACCATCAGAGATGCAGGCTTTTAAACTGAGCACTGATAACAAGCAGGGTGGTCCCTCTCTTCTTCAGTCCAAAGGATGAGGCTTCCTTTAGGGCCCGAAGAGCAGGGCATCCTATATTGATTTTTGCCCTTGTCCCTTGTGCACAGCGATTTCTCCAGATTCTTGTAAACGTTTGATGATATTATGTACTGTAGATGGCGAGATATTCTTTTTTTTTATGTTAAGGAACATTCTGAAATTGTTTCACAGTTTTTTTTAAAGCATCTGCCTCTCTAAGATACTCTTTTTAATACCCAGTCACGTCACTGACCTGTTCTGAATTAACCTAATTACCGTATTTTCCTATAAGCGACTATAAGCCGCTACTTTTTTCCCCACGCTTCGAACCCCGTGGCTTAAACAACAAAGCGGCTTATTTATGAATTTTTCCTGGGTTTTCCCGGTTTCACAAACACCAAGCCAAAAAACTGAGCGCCAAAACATTAGACCAATGAAATTGCGAGCGGGTTCAGGTGAACCAATTAAACTCTTAAATCGTGCTCCCACTAAATCGGCCCGCACCAAATCATAAATATGGATGAGGATCCTCTGACGTTTGACCTGCCGCTCACTCGGACTGTCAACAGGAAATGCTGAAAACAACCGGGCATGAAAAAACACACTTTACCTGTGTTCTGAGCTGCACGGCATCGGGAAAAAAGCTTCACCGATTGTGATACAAGCCGTTGTAGCGCGTTGAGTCAGGGTCATGGGATAGCTCGCTAACTCCAGTTGCAACAGAAATCATATAAGCACAGACAGGTTTCCAAAACTCGTGCTTTTTTTAATTTTTCTTGGCAACATCGTTACGGGTTAGTCAAAGAAACTTAGAAATGAGCATCAGAAAATAATAAGGACATATTCCTCGGTCTTGCACACATGCAGTAATACCGGAAAAAATGCGGCGGCAGGCTATTCCCAAAATACCGCTCTGCTCTTAAAGGAGCCACAACATATTTCACCCGTTACACCGTGTAACAGACACTGTCTTTCATTAAAGCCTGTGTAAAGTTCATTAGTTTCAATGTAGACACTGCGGCTTATAGACAGGTGAGGCTTATTTATGTTCAAAATAAAAATCTTAGCTCACTCAGCTTATATTTGGGTGCGCTTAATAGTCCGGAAATTACGGGTAGTTGCAAAATGTTCCTCCAGCTGTTTCTTTTTAGTAACGCCTGCTTTCCAAGACCTTTTGCTGCCCCTGCATTTTAGATATGTCACAGCCATCAAATACAATAATGACCTTTTTTTTTTCTTAAAATTGTAAATTTTTCTAACTGAAATATATAAAAGGGGTGAAAGCAGTAAAGATGTGAGCATAAAGAAAACCTTGGAAGTTAGTGCTTAAAGAACACATGTTTGTATTGATAATCCAAAGGCAGCTTGCTAGCCATTATAATAAATGCTAATATGGAAGCTAGAAGAACAATTACATCAAAGAAAATAAAACAAAAACTAAGGGGGATTTTGAAGGCCAATAAATGAGCAAGGGATTTAAACAAAAAAAGCCTACTAAAGCTACTCTATTTAGCAGACAGACAAAATAAAAAAAAAAATGTAAAAAATAAACAGCAGCAGCAAAAACAAAGAACCCTACATTTTGCCTGTTAGACAGCTTAAAGCTTGCTGTGTGTGTGTGTATAGAAGGGTTTATTGCAATTACAGTATATGTAAGAGACGAATGTAAAAGCAGTGAATCATTAGGCTGAGAGGGATATGATCAACATCTTTAGCAAGCTTACCACAACCAGATCAAATCAGCAGGAAATTACAGTGTTTAAAAATAAAAATAAATAAATAATAAAAAAAAAACATAAAAAAACACAAAAAAAAACCAAAACGAGAACAAAATAATAAAATAAAACATGGAACATGATTTGATATTTCCACAACCCATTACTGGCTTTTGTATTCAATTCTTTGTCTTGGAAAATTGATGGACACAAGCAGGATTTTATCCAAATAATAAAAAAAATAACATTGGATCTTTAAAAGAAAAAAAATTAGATCTTAAAAACCAGCTTTAGTTCACAAGTGTTGCATATTAATTTTTCAGAGTATGATCACACTGCTGTTATTTCACTTCCAATCCACCACAATGTTTTCTAAATTAAAACAATCTCACCTCTTCTGCTGCAAACTTCAGCACAGCGGTGAATGGCGTACTGTCAGGTACACTTAATCTGAAACATACAATGAGAAGAGAAATTGTATCTTCATTATGGCTAAGATGCTTCATGTAAAATGGTTATGGCAGGTACAAATATAATAATATAATAACTCTCCACTACACTGAAGGCTTTACAAATTATAGCAATGTGCATAACACAAAGATGCAATCAGAACTGACCATAATATTACACACTGATTCGCTATCTAGGAACCAGCAAAAGAACATACTGCAAATTCAGAAAAGTGCACATACAGAAAGTAAAAAAAATCTAACCGATTATTTGAATATACAGTAAATATATACAGCGACACTAACTACTGCTGTTATGACAAAGCATAGTTTTTGTAATTTTCTGAAATAATCCTGAACCGCTCAATCAAGATAAACTCTAATTTATATAATAATATATCTGGGAATCTTCTGGGAAGCTGTTCCACTACATTTTAGAATGTGCTTATGGATATTTGTATTTATCAGCCACAAAAGTGTTTCAAAAGGCTGGTAAAGGTACTGATGTAGGTGAGGAGGCCTGGCATGCAGTCAGTGAAAAATCACGGCCTGCTACAATGACCACAACTAGCTCAAATAAACATTCACCTCATATTATCTCAACCCCGATTAAATAATCATAACCATCTTAAATACAGAGAAATCAGCTCAATTAATCTGGATCAAATAATCCCAATCATGTACTTCAAATCAGGTCAAATAATTTCAAACAAATAATTATATCAAATAATCCTAATTAGTTAAAATTGTAGTGGTTGCCTTAAATCATCTCGTTCATCTGGAATAATTCTAAACAGATCAAATGATTCTTCTTCTTCTTTAGGCTACCATTAGGGGTCGCCACAGCGGATCATCCGTCTCCAGATCAAATGATTATGGTCACTAATTTATTGCAAAAAAAAAAAAAAAAAAAGTGCTTTAATATTTTCCTGCCCCTATCGCCCAAAGACACAGGTATAAATGTGAATATACAATAAATTACAATGTTGTATAAATTAAAGAAATTTCTACTACACAAACCTTATTTGACAGAATATGAAGGCTTATGGTGAGACATTTTAGGTGAGATTTACAGTTCTCAGCTCATATTTAATAATAACTCACTGGTGTGACGGAGTTGTGCAATGGCTCATGTGGATGAATCTCCAGAGTCTTCAGGGTGTGGAAAAAGCTGTAAGTGTTATTCTTTTACTTTGTTTTAACTGTTTCTCAATAAAAGGTTTAGCCCATAATTGTCAGGTTTCCATTGAAAAGTGGGGCACAGAATGTTTTAGTTTAATTATTCTAGAAATGTGCAATTGTGTGAGGTGACAAGGGTCCCCCCCTCCCGAAAAAACAAACAAACAAACAAAAAAAACAATAAAAAATAAATAAATAGGTTTCACTGAATATTTCGATGAGTGTGAAAGAGGACGAACACTAAAAGGTTGTCAGCCAAACTCTTATTTCGTCCCTGATAAAGAATCCAGTTTAGAACTTGTAATTTACACTGCAGTTTCTCACATGGACCAATCTCTAAATAAATAACTTCCTGCTTTAATTACCTTATTTCTTATGCAAGAATTTTCCAATTCATTTGTTTTTCATATGGATTTACATTTGCTGTTCTGGGAGAAATTGAGTACACATCATGGACTTAATATCACGCTATTTATACGCTTATTTCATCATCAAATATTGTGAAAATAGGTCTGGTTTCACTACAGCCTCAAAAGCGTTCTGCGTTAACCGCAGAAAAAGACTGGAATTTCTCTGCATACAACATTTTGATAAAATTAAAACTTAAAATAAAACTTAAATTAAAAAAAATGGCACATGGCAGTAACACCAACAGCTTCGTTATTAGTAGAGCACAGCACACTATTAATTAACATCAACTACAATGAATGTGACACTTCTTTATCTCTGTGTATAATTTAAAGCTGGCAGAATTATAAATTCCTCTATCTATAATCATGTAAAAATGAACAGTTCATGAAAATGACTGCAGACTGCTATTCCTTGTCAATGCTGATAAGTGACCATGGCATAAGCTGAATAGTCAATAGTTAGAAGCTGCTGCTATGACTTTCATGCACAATAACCTCTAGATTTTACACAGAACGGTAGGAAAAACTATAAGCATCCAGTGAGCAGCAGTTCTGTGGTGGAAAATCTTGATGATGAGAGAGGTCATAGGAGAATGACCAAACTGGAGCTGACAAATAACCATAATGAGCAGAGAAGCATAGAACATGGAGAAACTTGAAGCATACAAGCCACAACAGCAGTAGACCAGATCGGGGCTCCAATCCCATCAGCCAGGAAGAAATCACAGGCTCACCCAAAATACAAGTAGCCTCATCTAGTTCTAATCATCAACTCTCCAGCAATGAAGTGTAAGAAGCATGCGTACACCATAAAGATATTTCCCATTTCTATGACTTATCGAGAGATCACTTATCAAGTGGGAATAAAACATGTTGACTCCAGATGCAACATTACAACAGACATATGAGTCATTACATGTCAGATACATGTCTAAAACTTGTTTTAGCCTTTTTCTATTTGTGGCATGTGACAAACACCACACTGTCCACTCCCCTGACAAATATAAAATTAATAAATACAAAATAAATAAATAAGATCTCCAGAAATATTTTTCCCGGTTACATAAAATCTGCCATACATCTGGACAAACAATTCAATTCATTTCTTTTTTATTTGTATATTGCTTTTAATAATGGACAGTGGCCTAAAGCAGCTTTACAAAAATAAAGAGGTTATAAAAGTTAGAATGTTTAAGTTTAGTGCCTATAAGTTTGTTCTAGAAGGAAGAAACCTTGAGAGGAACCAGACTCAAAATGCATCCTCATCTGGATGGCACCAAATGTTTATTCATTATATTTTTATATATTCATGCAAACTGCGGTCCTAAGCCATTATAGCAGTTTATATTAATTACAGTCTGAATTCATCCTGATAGTTCTTGAGTTGCCCAAACATATTTTAATGTGTCTAAATACTTCAAATTTACCAC
This sequence comes from Silurus meridionalis, assembly GCF_014805685.1. Lineage (NCBI taxonomy): Eukaryota > Metazoa > Chordata > Actinopteri > Siluriformes > Siluridae > Silurus > Silurus meridionalis. The sequence continues at coordinate 14,444,147 of NC_060894.1, forward strand.
AGAAAGCCGGTTCTTTTCCACTTGAATTAATAGACACTAAAAGCCACAGCATTTTCTTTAGCTTTGCCGGACGAACGAGAAATAGGATACAAAATGTTGACAGAATTAAAAGATAAATTTCACATGGCTGGAATTAATATTTTTAGAGGGATTAAATTCTAAAAATGGCTCCCCATATGGGATTTCTTTTTTTTAATTATATAAATTAATTATATTTTCCAGAGGCATAAGTGGCATAAGGCTGACAACGAAATAAAGACTTCTAGAAGTTCTTATGTGGGTACGATGAGAACTCTAAAACTCACAGAGCTCCGGACTCTGGACTGTCACTTCAACTCTGGACTTGAACAGTGCACAGTGCCACTTTATATCACACCCCACTGCACATGGACACTTTAAGGACAATCACACACTAAATCATTTTAATTTGTACTTCCAATATCTGCCATACTAATTCATGTATATACATATATTTTCATATATCACTTATAGTTTATACTTTTTATTTATCTACTTTATTTTTTTATTCTTAAATTCTATACATTTTTTCATGCTTATATAATTAGACAGTCGTACAGGATAACATTGGACAGTCGTACAAAGCATTTCACTGCATGTCGTACTCTGTATGTGTGTGTATGTCACAAATAAAATTTGATTTGATTGATTTCTGTAGATTTTGATTCCTAAACATTGCTTCCCAAAAAACAAAACAAAAATTATGTAAACAACAGATTTAAATTAAATCATTAGAAATCAGCCAAAATAAAGACCCCATTTTTTTGTTTTACAAAAATATAAATGGACACAAAATGACCCATACATAATTCCACATAGTATGTAATTCTAATATCTAATCCTGTCCAAATGATACACGAAACACTGAAAGATACCGATTTATCCCACGTTGCCTCTCGTTGTTAAACATTCAGAAAATGCACAGTACACTGAAATATGAAGGCTGTCTCTTTGACATAAGCCTGACAATGAAATAAAGACTTCTAGAACTTTTTACATGGGTACAATAAAAACTCTAACACTCACAGAGCTCCCAATATAAGACCAAACCGAGTGTGTGACAGATTTGGAAATGGAAACACCTTGTTGATTAGAGATCAGAGGAAAATATCCATCTGAGCTGCCAAGCATCTTGGCAAAAACCGTGAGGTGGCTATGTTATAACAGCAAAAGACTATAACACACACACAAACTGGATTACAAAAAAAATCCTCTGGTCTTTTCCAGTCTTTGACTGTCTGGTTTGGGTGACTGTGCTCAGCCTCAGATTGCTCACTGAACTGTGATTACTGTTATACACCGGCTTCAACAAGGACTGAGGTGTTGTGTTGTGAGATGTTTTTCTGCACACTATGGTTGTACTGAGTGGCGTCCAATGACTTCTCAGACCAGTCTCAGACATTCTTCATCTAATCTCACTTATCAACAAGGTGACGTCTCTCATCACAAGATACATGTCTATGTGGGACTGCAGTAACGATAGTGTAACATATAACATCTGCGCTGCTATACAGCTGGATTACAGGCTAGCTGCTAACATCTGGATGAAACGAGGGAGCAGTACAAGCTTGTATATTTCTCAGATGGTAGATCATCTATTCGAGCAAGTGAATATAAGACGCAGTGAAAGACTGACTGTTAAGTTGTTTACTGATTCTTTAATGAGTTGATATGCACTGAGCTGAATGCTGAGCTCACACTTACACTTTGTAGGGTAACCGAGGATCCGACGTCAGGGTAATTTTAAAAGTGACTTTAGACCTAAAACACAAACACATACACACATTCAGTTCGGTATAAATCTCCACAAGTCACACAATCATTTAACTGCACTACACTTACATGTTTTCAACTTCAGAGACCACAGCAATGAGTTTATGCCGAACCGGAAGTAGCGGGGTCCTGATGGAACACGTCAACCTACGAACAGAGACTTTTTTTTTTTTTTTTGCTTTTCAGTATTATTTCCATCTATTTCTCCCTTCTTTAAATATTACTTATTTTCTTTGAGGACAGCCTAAACACACTAACACATGAAACGATCAAATAAAACTGAATGTGTAATTACAGCCAGGCAAGTTCTGGAGACACCTAATCGCTTACCGTAAACACTGTATTCCCTGTGCTGGGAAAAAAAAATCAGAAAAACCCATAGCACATTATCCGAAATGAACAGACCCTCTAAAGAAAACAGATCGGTTCTAGTTCCAGTTTATTTATATCTGTTTAACGGTGTAAGAAATTACTATTCTGACAATGTAGCTTTATATAAATTCAGTTGGTTTAAAACAATAGTGAGCCAAGTGCCTGTTATTTATTTATTTGTTTGTTTACTTATCTATCTATCTATCTATCTATCTATCTATCTATCTATCTATCTATCTATCTATCTATCTATCTATCTATCTATCTATCTATCTATCTATCTATCTATCTATCTATCTATCTATCTATCTATCTATCTATCTATCTATCTATCTATCTATCTAAATAACATTGTTTGTGTCAGCTGCATTCGCATGTATTTTACACAACCAGGATCCCACAGAGCTGATTTCTATAGGCTGGCAGATCATTTTGATGCCAGGAACACGCCAGTCAGTCAGTCTGTCTGTCTGTCTGTCTGTTTACAAAATCACTCAAAATAAATTCCGTAAAATTAGTATAATCAGAAAATCAGTAAAGAATCATACAGAATTTATCAAATGCAATGTTTTTTTTTTTAGATATGGAGATATGCTTCATCCAGAGAAAATACCAGGGTCACAATGCAAATGTTAATGGCAGGCACGCAGCTTAGGCCAGTTTCATCATGATAAGTAAACAGTGTAATATGTAGCTTAAGCCGTCACAGATGGTTGAAATAAATACTGTGATTATTGTTGTCATTGTTCTCCCCAACACAGCATACTCTCCACAACCGAGGACTGATAAAGTGTCCTTCCAATATTATGTAAAGAACCCACTAGGTATTTTATCATCCTATGACATTCTTTCCATTCAATTCTTTCTAGATTACATGCATCAGGTAAGTATATAAATGTATAATTGTAAGTATATAAATCTGTAAACAAAGAGCTTCATTTAAAAACTAAACTCCAGCTTCACCACAACAGACTGAAGCAGCAGCAATATCATTCTTTCACATTTTTCTTCTTGGAAAGAAACACAGTCTTGTACTTTGAGGTCAAATTCCAATTCCAAATCGATTTTCTTTTTAGCTTAAAGACACTGGCCTAGATCTTTATGCTATATGGAAGTGGCACACAATACCAATCTTGTCCAGTGCCTTCAAAATTTATGGGAATATCTTATCTTTCCCATCAGCTTTGCTAGGTTTTGGACCAAAACAATCCAAAACAAAGATGAGCACCAGCGAGTTCTTCCATTGCCCAAATAAAATATTTTAAAAACCTTTTGCCACAACTGACTGTGTTAAACAAAACACATGGCCTGTCATTGTGATTTCTGTGTAGTTATGCAGATGCTGTTAACATGGCCGCAGAGTGGGGGCTGCATGAGATGCATAATGAGCCTTACTGATTCTGCCATAGCAGTCAGAACAAAAAGGAGATATTTTTGACCAGAATAGAGCATGACTAAGCCTGAAAGAGTTGGGGGTTTTTGATGTTGTTCTGAAATAAAGTGGTCCGCTATAGGAGCATTTGAAGCACAATTGCTTAAGAATAGAACCAAAAAGAACAGTGGATAGTAAATACAATCTACTGGGTTATTCACAGTCCACATCATTATTGATCCTGACTTTATGGAAATAAAGTTAACACTAAAAAAGATAGCAATAGAAATGTACCAGAGTGCCTGAGCAGGCTGTTTTGAGAAATTTCAAGATTCTAAAAAAGTGAAATCCACTCCAATGAGTTAGAAGAGACATTTATAAATGACTGTGTGTGATGTGTGTGATGGACAAACACAATGCACTTTCCAACTGCTGTGGCGCACATGTGTTTTCTCTGCTTTCACAAAAGCAGCATGAAATCGTAATTCCTAGTCATTCTCTTTGAGTCATCCTTAGCACCTGAAGTGTTAACAGAATGCGTGAAAGGTGCTCTAGAGCCAATTCAGTGCCAGTGTCTGTGAGTACTCCTCTATCTGTAGGACTGTATATCATGTGGACAGTCTTAACAAAACAAATGACTTATAAAACAATGCACAAAAGTGTCATAACACACCTGTACTGATTGTATGCATGAAGATTAATTAAATCCAGATAATTTTTGTTAATGATTTTTCTGTAGGAGTTTGTCAGGATCATATTTTTTTTGTTTCTCTTATTAAAAACATTGCTTTTAGTTCACTGATGTTTGGGTTCATTCATTCAATCACAAATCTTCTTTACGCTCCAGCAACAGGATTTGAATGGAGCTAAAGTCTGGACTTCAGCTTGGCCAATCCAACATCCGAATTATTTATTATTTATTTATTTTTTGGTTAGGGTGATTGTCTTGTTGTATGATCCTTTTCAACCCATTCTCAATCCTAACTCTTTACATATGGATGTTTGGTGAGAACGTGTTGTTCTTTGTTCAGTTGTCCCAAATCCCAAAGTCCTGTGGCTACAAAGCAAGCCAAAATCAATGAACCTCATTTCTTGACAGCAATAGGTGTGTATTTGATTTTACCAAACAGAGTGAATGTGCATGATGACCAAACATCTCCACCTTAGTTTCATTGGTCCACAGAAAATAGTGGATTTTAAAAGGTTAAAGATGGCCTCATAACCTTTGCCAGTTTAGTGAGCAGCCACAATTGCTTCTCCAAAGTTATCCTTACTGCCCCTTTTCTTTATGATGGGCATACACTGAGTGCTCCAGAACACCAAACTGACATTGAAATGTTCCGCTTTTATAGTGGTAGTCACAAGTCCTAATGATCTGTGACTTTTGTTGTCACCCATGTTTATCTGTTTGTTTAAAAAAAATAGTTGAGAAGCAAACAAACAAACAAAATTAAATGAGGTTGTACCTACTTTTCTTTTGACTATTAATTGAAATGGGAAATCTTTTCACAGCATTAATGTGTAGCACATCATAAAATAAAATAAAATTAAATTAAATAATGCAAAACTCTGTTTTACAATATAGTGCATTTCTGTAGAACACTCTTCTCCTTTTAATAAATAGAGGTTGCTAAAACTTAATATGTGACCTCTCCTTGTCATTACCAATTCAGTTAGCAAATGGTCAATCTGTGACCAGAAGCCAATCTATGACCATGAATTAGACTTGAGCATTAAGTGTTGTACAATTTAAAGATGTTTTAATTTTTAATGATCCTTGAACCTGAATTTACCCAAATGGTATAATGTGGCATATTTGTTAACATACAATGTACAATAAACAATTTGTTAGTTATTAATAAAACGATTTTATACTTTAAATAATACTGTGCAATTTTGTTTCAGTATTTCTTAACTTCATGAAACATAATATTAAGAAATGTATTTTCTTTGTTTTCCTGTTTATCATTGAACTATGGCCATTCAATTTTAGATATATAATAAGCTTGTGTTTAATTATTTAATTACTTACCTCCTTTTATTTTTTGAAGAATAAATTACAATATAACACTTGGAGATAAATCTCAATATAACTTTTTATTAATATGTTCAGATATACAGTATATAATGCGGTGTGGTTGCAGGGAGAAGAGGTGGAGAAGGTGGAGGAGTTCAGGTTCCTGGGGTCAACAGTGCAAAGTAATGGAGAGTGTGTTAGAGAAGTAAAGAAAATTGTGCAGGCAGGGTGGAGAAGAGTGACAGGAGTGATTTGTGATAGAAGGGTATCTGCAAAAGTGAAAGGGAAAGTTTATAAGACTGTGGTGAGACCTGCAATGTTGTATGATTTTAGAGACAGTGGCATTGAGTAAAAGATGAAGGTGAAGCTGGAGGTAGCAGAGCTGAAGTAGAGATTTTTATTGGGAATGATAAGGATGGACAGGATTAGAAACAAGTTTATTAGAGGGACATGTAGGACGTTTTGAAGACAAGGTAAGGGGACGCGATTGAGATGGTGCAGAAGAAGGACATGGGGTATATCAGTAGGAGAATGCTGAGGATGGAGCCACCAGGAAGGAGGAAAAGAGGAAGGCCAAGGAGGAGGTTTATGAATGTGGTGAGGGAAGACATGCAGGTAGTTGGTTTGAAAGAGGCAGAAGAATAAGAATCATTTGAAGAAGTTAACATTAAGTGCGCAGTGTAAATAGGTAATATTTGAGGTGTGAAGGGACTTATACTTACCATTATATTTGGATGAAGATGCACACATTTGGAAAAACCAAGGAGTTTGACAGGTTGTTTGACAGTCACTGTGGAAGGATGGTGGTTAGCTTTTGAAAAAAATAGAGGATTTTTTAAAATATATTAACAAGCAGGGTCTAAACACAATTCCACAATTTGCGTATGATTCAAAATTGATTACATTTGTAATTAGAATTGATTACAAACTTTATTTATCCACCCAGTTCCTGGGAGGTGGTTAACTCTAACAATACAATCATTTATTGCCTTCTGCAGTGTGGCAGGGCCAACTCCTCTGCTTGTGTATATTGCTTTGTAGCACTCCACCCACTTTAAATGCCTTAGCTTCTTGGATTAAAAAAAAAAAGAAAAAAACTAAAATATGACTAGGTATAAAATTAGTGATCAGAGTAGCTATAAGCATAAAAAATGAAAGAAATTGGCTCTATTTTTTTTTTTTATAAAACATTTTTTTACATTTACATTTACATTTTGCAAATCCACAGATTTGAAAGAATAGTCATAAATTCAGGTTATATATTACTACCAAACATCAGTTTAAGCCATATAACATTTAAAACTCAATGTGTACACCAAATATAATATATGTATTTCAGTTGAGATGGCTTCAAATACAGATTTCATGGAATACCCATTGACTATTGTAATACAAATAGAAGATACTTTTGATTTTATAGGGAAAACATGTAAAGATTTGTATTTATAATGTATACTATTCTTTAAAGGTATTTAGGTATTTTATTATTATTAATAATAATAATAATAATAATAATAATAATAATAATAATAATAATATTAAAAGAAGAAGAAGAAGAAGAAGAAGAAGAATAGGACTTAAGTATAATCTTAATTATTTTTCTTTGTAGGTAATTAAATTTATTTGTAGTAAATAAAATGTATGCAGTACCTAAAATGTAACACACTGTTATAAATAGATCTGTAAATAGGGTATTGTCAGGCGCAAAGAATGTTCTGAGACCGATAGAATTCCAAAAAGGGCTTTTCTTTAATGAAAAAAGCAAAATGGGCAAGGCAGAAAACACAGACGAAACACACTGAAGCAAGTAAGCTGGAACACAACTATAACTGAGTAGTTTTTGGGCAGTCCGGTAGGTTCATAAGCCTAAGCTGTAGAACGGACGGTGGGAATGTGGAAAAACAGGGTCTTTATAGTGTGGTGACTGATATGGACCAGGTGTGGATGATTAGTAAGTTGGTGAGCTGCTTGGAGTGATTGGAGGGGTTGATGTGGGTGTGGCTGCTGGATCCCTGACAGTACCCCCCCCTCCAGGGGCGGCTCCCGACGCCCTGACCCTGCGCCTGGGACGACCCCGACCCCGGGGCGCAGGACGAAGTGGACGAGTGGCGTGGAATTCCTCCAAGAGCGCTGGATCCAATATGTCCCGCCGCGCCACCCATGATCGTTCCTCGGGGCCGTAGCCCTCCCAGTCCACAAGATATTCCAGGCCCCTGCCCCGACGCCGAGAGTCCAGCACTTCCCGTACCGAGTAGACCGAAGGCTGTTCCAACACCTCCGGCGGAGGGGGCCTGACCTCGCCGGTACGTTGGGCCGGAGATGGGGTATACGGTTTTAGAAGCGACACGTGGAAAGTGGGGTGAATTCGGTATCGTGGTGGGAGTTCCAGCCGATAGGCCGCCTCGTTGATCCGCCTCGATCCTGAAGGGTCCGATATACCTGGGACTCAGCTTCCTGCAGGGGAGACGAGTCGCAGGTCTTTAGTGGACAGCCAAACCCAATCTCCGGGGCTGTACGAGGGGGCCTCCAACCGCCGTGCATCCGCATGTCGCCGGGTTTCCCTTATCGCCCTGCGCAATTGAGTGTGTGCGGCCTCCCAGGTCCTGAGACTCTCCCGAAACCAGTGATCTACCGCGGGTACATTGGACGGCTCATCAGACCATGGAAACAGTGGGGTTGAAAACCCAACACGCATTGAAAGGGTGTGAGTCCTGTGGTGTCTTGGCGCAACGAGTTCTGCGCGTACTCCGCCCAAGGCAGAAACCGACTCCACTCCCCTGGTCTTGGTGACAATCGTCCTCAAGTACCTCCCAGCTCTTGGATCTTCCGCTCGGTTTGGCCGTTGGACTGGGGGTGGTAGCCGGACGACAGATTGACGGTCACTCCCAGCAGCTGGAAAAACGCCCTCCAGACATGTGAGGTGAACTGAGAGCCCCGGTCTGATACTATCTCCTCCGGGAGGCCAAAGTTGCGGAAGACATGGTGGAAGAGCGCTTCTGCTGTTTCCAAAGCCGTGGGAGGCCTCGGAGGGGAGCAAATCTGCAGGCCTTGGAGAACCAGTCGACGCCCACTGGAATGCAAGTAAACCCCTCCGACCGTGGCAAGTCAGTCACGAAGTCAATGCCGATGTGTGACCATGGCCTCTGTGGAGTAGGCAGGGGGATGAGTTTGCCCACCGGTAAGTGCCGAGGAGTCTTTGAGATGGCGCAGATGTTACAGCCCCGGACAAACTCGGCCACCGTGTTGCTCATTCCTGGCCACCAGTACCGCCCCTGCACCAGACGTAGAGTCTGCCTTCTGCCCGGTGCCCTGAGCCGGGACTTCATGAACCGCCTTTAGTAAGGCCTGTTGACATTCTCGAGGAACAAAGGTTCGGTTCCTAGGACAACCAGGGGGTGCCGGTTCTCGTCGTGTGGCCGTGCGAATAGCCTCGTCCAAATCCCAGACGATGGGGCTCAGAATGAGCGCCGGAGGCAGGATGGGTCCGGGCTCGGCGGGTTCCTCGGGCCCATAGATCCTGGAGAGGGCATCAGCCTTACAGTTCCTTGTCCCTGGCCGATAGGTAATGCTGAAGTTAAACCGCGTGAAGAAGAGAGCCCACCGTGCTTGTCGTGGGTTTAGTCGCTTGGCTTCACGGAGGTACTGGAGGTTCTTGTGATCTGTGATTACTGTGAAAGGATGAGCGGCTCCTTCCAACCAGTGTCTCCATTCCTCCAGGGCCAGCTTGATGGCTAGGAGCTCTCTGTTCCCGATGTCATAGTTCTGTTCGGCCGGGACAGTTTCTTGGAGAAATAGGCGCAGGGATGGAGCCGCGGGGGGGTTCCCGCCTGCTGAGAGAGGGTGGCCCCTACGCCTGTGGACGATGCATCTACCTCGACGACAAACGGGAGCTGGGGGTCTGGATGACGTAAAAGTGGGGCGGCACAGAACCTCTTGCGCAACTCCTCAAATGCCCGTTGAGCCTCTGGGGTCCAGGAGAGGGTCTTGGCTTTTCCCCGCAGAAGAGACGTAAGTGGAGTGGAAACCAGGCTGAAGCCTCCAATGAACCGGCGGTAGAAGTTTGCGAATCCGAGAAACCTCTGGAGCTCCTTTATTGAGGCGGGAACTGGCCAGTCCCGTACGGCAGCCACCTTCCTCTCATCCATCCTGATGCCTGCTGCGTCGATGACGTAACCCAGGAACTGTATCTCTGAACGGTGGAACTCACACTTAGGGAGGTTAAGATACAGTCGGTGTTTCCGAAGCAGTGCCAGGATCTGGGTGACGTGCTGATGGTGTTCTTGCAGCGACCTCGAGTAGACCAGGATGTCATCAATGTAGACAATCACAAACCGATGGAGGAAGGGGCGGAACACCTCATTCATGAAATTCTGAAAAACCGCCGGAGCAATGGAAAGGCCATACGGCATGACCCGATACTCATAGTGACCAGAGGGGGTAATGAACGCCGTCTTCCATTCATCGCCTTTACGGATACGCACCAGGTTGTATGCACTACGGAGGTCCAGCTTGGTGAAGATGCGGGCCTCACGTAGATCTTCTAGAGCTGCGGGACCAGTGGAAGCGGATACGGAAGCGGGGAGATCAGTGCATTGAGGGCCCTGTAGTCGATGCAGGGGCGTAATCCTCCGTCCTTCTTTGACACAAAAAAGAAGCTAGAAGCTGCCGGGAGGAGGACTGGGTGATAAATCTGGCGACTGGATAAGACGATTGGACATGAGGAGAGCCAGCATGTCTGCCAACAAGATTAGTGTCTTGGGTGTTCACCCTGATTAACAGACTAAACAGTTTCCTATGCCATTTCTTATGAGGTATGGAAATCTACATCTTGTAAATAGCCAGCCTAAAAGTGCTGACCGAGGTCATTCTTCTTTTGGCCTAGAACAGCAGATGAGAAAGGAGAAGAGAGGAAGCTGACCCTGAAATTGAGAGGTCTATGATCTCAATGTAACTGATCTACACCAAAGTCTTAATTTGAGGTGAGTTTTGTTTGCAATATATTGGTTTATTTTTTGCAATAATATTTTTTGCAATATCCAGCCTGCCCCTGCAGTTAGTTTGACAATTCCAGCCTGCCCCTGAGAAAAGTTTGATTAATTCAGCCTTTCTCCTGCAGTAATATGGTTTGATATTCAAAACATTAATAAATAGCTCTTTCAGTCCACAGCAGTGTACAATAACATATGAATAATATGACTAAATGCAACAAGTAATGTTATTTACACAGCACACACCCTTGTTAATCAATGTGGTGCAAACTGAAGCTCGTGATTTGTTCCATGACTGTCTGTAAAAAGCTATTGAATTGACAACCATAGATATAATAATTCAATATCTCCTGATGATCTAAGCTTGATGCATGTACACAGCTGTCCTCTTGATGACATGAATTTAGGAATATATGCGTTATGGAATCATTGATTGTGCATCACAAGAGAACAAGAAAAAATTTTTTATAGAAAAATCTGAAAAAATGAATGTTTTATGCAGGAATTAATTCAGGCTAGAGAGGTAAATATTTTTACAGATTTTTTGTTTTTAGCATTAAATATTCAGGGAGATTATGCGTATCATAATTATAAACATGATGAGGCTTACATCATGGTCATTGATCAATTTATGGTGAATATGTTGAAGCAAAAGCGTTCTTAAAGGCTATTTTTAAAAAAACACTCAAGTTTATTGAATTTCATTACCCTGCATCTTACATTTCTGCCTAATTCCAAGCAGTTAGGCTCAATCTTTTCATTTCACCAGGAAATGTATATTGTCTCCATAATAAAGCACACACATACAGTGAATTGATTTTACTGCAGATTAGGTAGATTAACTCAAATATGAATGTAGTTTGCCTTTAGGATTTTTATATTATTGTTAACAACACCCACTACACTGTGACTTTTAGTTCTTTTCACAATTTAAATTATGGCTTTTGATCAGAGACCTGAAGGGACACACCTCCCTATAAGCTTAACTTTTGTTAAGGCCTCTGAAATATTGACCAGGTGAATAAACACTTTTTTTTAGTTTTATCATTAGTTTATGTGCACTTCAGGCCACCCTTGATTGGACTTATTTTATCCACTTAATCTTGAATTTGCAGAAAATGCTGAAGCAAGGTAGGTTTCCTTCAAGTGTTGAACCTTGGTCTACCTCTACCATTGTTACGCGGCAGTAATGGAGGCGGAAGCCAGAGTATAAGCGAACACAGTTTATTAGAAGAAATGCAAAACCAGCAAAATACAAGCAGTGAAGAGGAGCCTGTGCGGGAATATCCGTGGTGCGCTCTGGGAGCGGGCCACAAAAGTCCCGAAATAACGAAACGTAGTCCGTGTAGAGAAATTCGGCGAGCGCCTCGGAAGTAGCGCTCGGAAGTAGCGCCGGGTCCAGCACGTCCTGACAGGCCACCCAAGATCGTTCCTCCGGTCCGTACCCCTCCCAGTCTATTAGGTACTCGAGGCGACCCCCGCGCCGACGGGAATCCAGGACCTCACACACAGCATAGGCACCGGGCTGATCCACTTCCTCCGGCTGGGCGAGTGCCACGGGGTCACCTTGGGGGCGAGACACAGGTGAGACACAGGGCTTTAGCAGAGACACGTGAAATGTGGGGTGAATGGGGTACCTTGATGGCAACTCCAGCCTGTAGGACACATCGCTGATCTGGTCGGTGACCCTGAAGGGCCCGATGAACCGGGAGCTCAGCTTGCAACAGGGCAGCCACAGCTTTAGGTCCTTCATGGACAGCCACACGAGGTCCCCTGGATGGAAACACGGGGACTCCAGCCATCTCGCGTCGGCGGGTGTTACGAATGGCCCGTCGCAGCTGTGTGTGCACCGACTCCCAGACCCGGTTGCTCTCCCAGAACCAGAAATCCACAGAGGGCATGTTGCACGGCTCTTCCGACCAAGGGAACAGGGGTGGTTGGAACCCCAACACGCACTGAAAAGGGTTGAGACCCGTGGAGTCTTGGCGGAGCGAGTTCTGGGCATACATGGCCCACGGTAGAAAACAGCACCAAACCCGCCTGGTCCCGGCCACAGTAGGTCCTCAAGTACAGCTCATGGATCTTCCGCTCCGCCTGGATGTTGGACTGTGGGTGATAGCCAGACGTTAGATTGACGGACACGCCCAGGAGTTGAAAGAAGGCCCTCTAGACCCGAGATGTGAACTTGGGCCCGCGGTCAGAGACTATTTCCTTCCTCCTGGGCCTCGTGGGTCCACCTCAGGGTTCTTGCCTTTCCTCTGAGGAGAGAGGTGAGGGGAGCAGTGATCTGGCTGTACCCCTGGATGAACCGACGATAGAGGTTGCCGAAGGAAACGCTGGAGCTACTTTATAGACTCTGGGACGGGCCAGTTCCTCACAGCTTTTACCTTCCCCTCGTCCATCTGGATCCCCTCCGCGCTGATGACGTAGCCCAAGAAGCGGATCTTTGGGCGTTGGAATTCACACTTGGAGAGGTTCAGGTATAACCGGTGGGAACGAAGTACCTCCAGGATGTCACAAACGTGTTTCTGGTGCTCCTCCAGGTCCCGTGAGTAGATCAGAATGTCATCTTTGTACACCATGACGAACCTCTGTAGGTATGGCCGAAACACCTGGTTCATGAACCCCTGGAAGATTGCGAAAGAGATGGAGAGGCCGTATGGCATGACCCCATATTCGTAGTGTCCCGAGGGCGTAATGAAGGCGGTCTTCCACTCATCTCCCTTTCTGATGCGTACCAGATTGTGGGCGCTCCGGAGATCGAGCTTGGAGAACACCCTTTGCCTCCCTTAGGTCCTTCAGAGCTGCTGGTACAAGCGGGAGGGGGTAAGGTAGGGGGAGCAATTTGGCAGTTCAGCTGCCTATTGTCGATGCAGGGGCGAAGACCCCCGCCCTTCTTTCCCACGAAGAAAAAGCTTGACGCTGTTGGGGAGGAGGAGTGAGTGATGAAACCCTGGCGGAGAGCCTGCTGAACGTACTCCTCCATCGCTTGTTGTTCCGGAGCGGACAGGGGATACACCCGACCCTTGGGAAGCTTAGCTCCAGGAAGCAGGTTGATGCAGCAATCCCAGGGCCGGTGAGGGGGGAGACGAGTGGCTGCCTGTGCACAGAACATGTCCTTGAAAACCCGGTATTCCTCGGGAATCACCACCAGTCCTCCACCCGGGTGGCACCTACCATGGCCATGCGGCCCTGATGTGTTGCTGGGAGAGACAGTGCTCCTTGCAGTGAGGACTCCACTCCAGGATGTTACAGGGGTCCCAGAAACACTTTGGCGTGTGTTGTTGCAACCACGGCCTCCCCAGGATCACGCTGACCGTTGAGTTCTCCAACACCATAAACCGGATCTCCTCCCAATGGAACAAACCCCACCTGCAGCGTGACAACTGGTGTGTGAAGTTCCCAGCTAAAAGTCGACTAGAGCGCGCACGGAGATATAGAAAGCGGGGGTTAGGAGAGTCACGGTGAGTTTGGACAGGGGTGAAATGTCGGTAGGGAACTCAATGGTACTCACCGCAGGACAAGAAGGGCGTGTGGGGCATCTGTTTATGGAATGACCCGACAATCCACAGTACAGGCATCTCCCAGCGGCCAGGCGGCTGTTCCTTTCACTCCGGGACAACCTCTGTATACCCAGCTGCATTGGTTCGGAGTCAAGGATGGCTGCGGATCCAGGCAGAACACCAGTGTGAGGTGGAGTTGGGTGGCAAGCCGCCAGGCGTTGTGAAAGCCCGATGGACTTTTGTATGAAGTCCTCCAGCCCCACGGTGTCATCGTGCACAGCCATCGCCTGTTTAATTTCTGGAGCTAGACCCAGCCTATACACACCTAGTAGCGCCACCGCGTTCCAGCCACTAAATGTCGACAGGGTGCGAAAATGGAGGCTGTATTCGGTGATATTTTCATTCCCCTGATGTAAGCTGAGCAGCTGGTCGGCCGTGGTGGGGACCCCGGAAGCGGCACAGAACACCTCTAGGAAGTGTGTAATAAACTGGGCATAGGAGTTTGTCAGGGGGCTGGTTGCGTTCCACAGCGACTGTGCCCAAGCCAGTGCTCTCCTGGAAAGGAGGGAGATTAGGAAAGCCAACTTGGAGCGTTTAAAGGGAAACTGCTGTGGTTGCATTTCGATGTACAGGTTTACCTTTAGAAGGAAGCCGCGGCATTCGGCGGCTTCTCCCAAAAAGGCAGCCGGGAGCGCCATCAGGTTGCCGGTGAGCGCGGGCGGGTTCTGGCGAGCAGCGGCGGATGGAAAGGTGGTTCAGAGGGCGGAGACGAAATCCCGAACCATGTCGGACGAGGTGCCGGGTTGTGGCTCCATAGCGAGGTAAAGCTGGTTAATCCTTCTTTAATTTACTTGGTCCGTTATTCTGTTACGCGCCAGTAACGGAGGCGGAAGCCGGAGTATAAGCGAACACAGTTTATTAGAAGAAATGCAAAACCAGCAAAATACCAGCAGTGAAGAGGAGAGTGTATGGGAATATCTGTGGTGCGCTCCGGGAGCGCGGTCTACAAAAGTCCCGAAATAACAAAACGTAGTCCGTGTAGAGAAATCCGGCGAGCGCCTCGAAAGTAGCGTATCGCAGGATTGGAGGAAAAGAGTTTAGCCGCAGAACGGACGTACGGGGAAACAATAACAGACGCCGGGCAAAGGGTAAGTGAGGGATTTATATGTGCATGTGAAATGAGTGCCACGTGTGGGTAGTTAGTATGATGGCGAGGAGCTCCGTGCGGACGGGGCAAGCACAGGAGAAGAAGCAGGGTGCTCCCTGACAACCATTCTACCTCTACCTTTCTACCTCTAACTGATTTTGAGTGACATTTTCAGTCCTCTATCTGAAAAGGCTACAAACAACCATCCTAATCTTTTTTATCAAGGACATATATGTGTATTTATGTCTGGTAGCCTATTTTTGTGTGTGTTTTTTTTTTCATTTTATAATGTGGACAGTGTCTTCTTAAAATTAATAGGTTAAATGAACCTTGCATTTGTTTCCTGCTTTTTTTCTATACACTGCTTTCCAAAGATTGTGCCAGGCTTAGTTATTTATAACTTGCCACTGACTGTCATAAACGAACCCATTTTAAAAACTAAAATAATAATGACAAACTGTTTTAATGAAAAAAACGATCTAAATGTATATACTAAGTAACATCTACATAGCCTTGCATAACACTATTAATTATCCTTTATATTATATAGCAAAGAACAAAGGAGCTATTTTTTACATATTTTTTTTATTAGAAACTGGGCTTAAAGGCTCATTAAACTACCCTATTAATGAGTTTGAAATTTCCCCCTTCGCACCCCCCCCCAACCAATTCTCCCACCCGTTCCCTATCCATCTTTCTCAAGCTTGTTGCCGTAGTGATTGGGAAAGCACTGGAGACAAACATAAATGTAAAAGGCAAACAGCTGTGACATGACTCAGCTATCTACCAAATAAGGGACCAAACTTCAACTGTGCATGCTGAGCTTCTCTAAAAATAAGCTCCTTCAAACCTACACATTTTTTTGTTATTCCTAGATTTCATTCCAGGTTTCTTATTGTTGTGTGTCTTGAAGCTGCTCCCTTTATGTGTCCTTTAAGCAAACAGGTGAAGGAATAGAGCTTTGTAATTGACGGTGAAATGACTGAGAACTTTGAGTCGAATTCATTACAAAATCTTGCTGCTGATTGCTACTAAGCAACTTCTTATATCAGAATATTTCATAGTCAACAGAGAGTAGCTGGAAGTAACAATGAGGTATGCATTGTCAGTTTTGTAGCATACTTACAATATGTGTTTCCAAGTTTAGGTGTTTTTTTTTTTTATTTAAACCCTTCATTCCTTCAAACATGACAGAAAGTACAGTCTTCTGGATTTTCTAAAGCAGTAAATACTTTTGAGTATAAGATCTGAGTTTTCAGGTCAAAACAGTATGATAGCAGTCAAAACCATGACAGAAAGTTTTTAGGTGGGACACAATGAGGATGAGGACTGAGGATGAAATTGCTATAAATATATCAGACAGAATTCTTTGGCTCAGACATGCCATCTTGTGAATGCTGCATTTATACATTGTATACACCCGTTCACCACTTCCACCAGTCTGGACTGTTAACACTAGGCAAGTTCCGTCATGAATTCATTCTGTTGGTGCCAAATTCTCACCCTACCATCTGTGTGCCTCATCAGAATTCGAGATTTCCTCAGACCAGACTACATTTCAAGTTCAGTTGCCCTCAGCTTTTAGTTCTTGGCTGACAGAAGTGGAACACAATGTGGTTTTCTGTTGTTGTAGCCCATGCACCACAAGTGTACAGACATGCTTTTTGTTTTCAGATTGGACCAGTTTGGCAATTTTTTGTTGTACTTGCTAATTTCTATTACATTAGAACTCCCAGTCATTAGAAAGAACAACTCCAACCAGCCCGTCTTGCACCAATAACCATGCCACAGTCAAAATCACTAAGATCACATTTCTTCCCATTTCAAAGGATGATGTGAATATTACCTGAAGCTGCTGATGCATATCTGCTTGATACCATGCACTCACACAATTACCTAATAATATAAGTGCATGACGGAATAGGTTTACAATTGTTCCTATTAACGTGTTCAGGTAGTGTATTTACAAATAAAAAAATCCCTTTAGCAGTAACCAGCCAGTAAAACAAATAATTATCTCATGTTGTGCATCCAATCAAATTGTGTCAGCTTTTTTGCCAGGTAATCTGTAAACAACGGGTGCTAAAAAACAGGGTGAAATTCCATATCTTCCACCAAAGAATGGAAACAGCATTGCAAGGGAAATTTACATGAAGTATGACTGTATTGCACAGAAGACATGCATGGTTTGTGCAGACCACAGTATGTTTTTTGCAGTGAGTTAATGAGTGTGGGAAGCATGAAACCGTTAAAATTCAGAGGATATTTAGAGACAAACTCTTAATTGTGTTCTAATCAAGAGAAATTTACCTGGATAATCAAAAATGTTTAGGAGCAAACAGATTGTGCATCGTACAAACTCATTTATTGCATTGCAAAATGCAAAAATACCTACATAGTTCACCCACATAAAAGGCTTTATGATGTAGTCTATGTAGACTTTTGATGTAGTTTACATGATCAGAGAAAGACCCTCTGCACAAATCTGCAAATCAATTGAATGAAATCTCCCTTTGGCCCACATGGAGGAGAATACTAGATATGCCTAAGAGTATAAAGTAGCAGACGGTACCACACATTAAAGCAAATGACTACTTTGCACCCTGACTAGACAAATAAAAATTTTCATTATCCTTTATTAAATGTATTAGTCCTTTATTTTTGTGATCATTAGTTGTATTAATAACTTTGGTATGCAAATGATGTTCTACCACAAAAACAACAACGAAATGTGTAAGCTTGCATCAGGCTAGCTCATATTTTAGGCAATATAACTAGGTTTATTCAATCCCACTTGGTCCAGGATTTGAAGATATTTGTGTAAACAGTTGTGCAAAACTTTCTGTGAACTATGTTTTGCAATCTTGAAACACAGCATATTGAAATTTGTAGAGATATAATGTTATTTATTATTAAAATAATTAATAGTTTAAAAAAAATAAAAAATAGTTTTTTTATGTGTAACTAGATAAACATAAATTATTGTAAATGTGCTTCATGCAAGTGCTTCATTAAATAGATGGTTGTTGCAAAATAGGTTGGACTGTAGGTTTGGCTCTTGACTGTCAGAAACTATTATTGCACATGGTAATTTTAAAGCTGAAATATAACAAGAGTCTCAGAATAAGAGGTGAGGAATCATTATTATTTAATATCTGGGGTGGGCAATTTGCACGAAACCAACTTTTTCATTATGCTCTTTTCCCCACTGAGATGACTTAGATATCAAGAATTCAAGCAAGCAATTTAAATGTATTGTATTTAATATTAAATGTAATGTATTTAAAAAGGGTAAACTTTAACTGTTGACCAGGCCTTATTCATTGTATACACATATGAGCATAGGAACAAAACAGACATAAATTACTCTAGGGACAAATTAGTTAATCACCAGGTTCTGACACTAATCTTTGTACACACTGTCCTCCTTATCTTAGTGTTGTATATATATATATATATATATATATATATATATATATATATATATATATATATATATATATATATATATATATAATTTTTTTTTTTAAGACAGGGGAAACTAAAAAAACAAGGCAATACATGAGAGAAAAAAAAACAACAAAAAAACCCCACTCTAATTTTTTTTTCTTGCTGTTCTGGATTCGATTTCCGGGTGGTGATTTTCAGAGTCATGGCCTTGATTCTGTAGCAGCAAGTGTTTGCAGTTTTCAACAAAATCTACATTTTCCAAAGGTTACCATACTAGGACTAATACATGCTGTAATGCATATTTTCAATGTAAACAGAAAAAGTGGTAAAATGTTGGATTGCTACTCTCTTCATGTGCAAGTACATGTGAATACACTATTAGGCTCTGCAGGTTTATAAAAGGAAAACAGAACTGTAATCATATTAATTTTGTTAAGTATTTTCTTTTAAAAATAATATTGTCTTGTGTTGTAAAGTTATTATATTCACAACAGCCATGTTCATTTAAAAAAACAAGGTTTAATGTATGTCTCTCCAACTCCCTGTCTCTGTTTCCTTTTTATTCAGCACTGGAGTCTAACAAGGGAAATACATGTTAAAAAAATCTATTTGATGTTTTTCAGGTTTTTATCTGAAGTAAGAGAACAGACGGGTTTATTTGGCTTTAAACAGTGAGTTTTAGAAGAAAGTGATTATCATAAAGTTGAACTTGCTTTGAAAGCCACCCCCTTAAAGTCCTCTGACATGGTGAAACAAATAGAGCGCAGCAGAAAAACTGTATTATATGCCTGCATTGAATTGCTGACAAAAATAATACATGTATAAATTGATAATGGTGCAGGGATTAGGTAGAAAGTGGAAACAAATGTTTAGAAAAAAAGCCAGCCTCGTCCCTTAGTTATCTTTTTCAAGTCAAGTCAAGTTAAGTCAAAAAGCTTTTATTGTCATTTTGAACATATACTGTATAGCTGTACACAGTCAAAGAAGAAAATGTTTCTCCAGAACCCTGGTGCTACATAACAAATTGTGCATTTAGCTTCTAAATGTTTTTGCATTTTTATCTGCTCAAAACCAGAGTTGTCCATTTATTCATTCAGGAAGTGTGGACTACATATTGCAGCCCACACAAATTGAGAGCGGAAATTATAGTCACAATGTTAAAAAAAACAATGACAAATCAGAGTGTGGCAATAGAGTGGACTGGATGATGTCAATAGCAGGCAGAATGCTAAACAAGATTTAACGGAATATCCCAGAATACTTACTAATAGAATCTCAGTGTGAATAACACAAAAAGTCTAGAAGAAGACAAAACTGCAAGTTAATTTACTGATAGACTTATCTATGAATACAATACTATGAATACTATAAATACAATGAAAATTTCACTGAAAGTATAGCTGCTCAACAAAGTCCACCAGGTTCCTTCAGAAGTTCCATGATGTTGCTCAGACATATAGCCCACAAGGGCACAAATAAGTGTCCTTGTCCCCCTATTATTAATTCATTATACATATTTGTGTAACGGCGTGCTACAAGATTTAATCCTAGACCTGCAGAGAATCGGTGGGATGTCTGTCAACTTTAAACCAGATGGCAACTTCTTTAATATTCACAGAGTCAAAGACTACAGGCTTTAAGTAAAATATGTTCTTGTCACTAGAGGTGGAATTGACAAACACTCAGGCTTCATAAATATGTAATTTCACTCTTGTTGCAATACTTTAATGCATAGTTTACTACATAGTTATTATTATTATTATTAATAATAATAATAATAATAATAACAATAATAATAATAATAATAATAATAATATTAATATCATAACCTTGCTTCTTTCAAGTTTGATCACAATTACAAAGTAAAAAAAAAAAAGTGTCTATATGGCTTTTAACCTCATGTGAGTTTAAACCAATTAAAAGACAGTATGAGCAAAATGTAATATATCTTTTACCATATAAAAGCAAAATCTTAAACGTACAATGTTACTTTTATGTTTTTCCCCTTTTAAATATATTTTAATTGATGTGCGTTTATAGCCTATATGTATTGATCAGGATAATGCATAAGGGGGGAAATTTAGCTATGCAACTGGAAAATATATAGCTGGAAATACAGTATGTGTGAATTACCAAAAGCGAGCTAGCTTTTATATTGGTAATATATTACATATTGGTAATATTGGTAATAATCATGATGTCAACTTTTCATGCTTTTCCACTATTGTGCATTTGATGTTTCTATTTACGGTATGTGCAGTAACAACTTTCTTTTCCAGCCTTTCGTTCCAAAGTTTTTGAGACATGTTGTGTCATTGCCAATTATTATCAAATGTAACAAATTCAATAACAAAATTAAAATACCAAGTAAAAGAAACAAACTAAGTTCAGGAACCAGGTGGTTGTGTCAAAGAAGAAGCTTTTAGTCAGCAGAAAAAAAGCCAGGCAGTTCCATAGAAGTACCTTAAAAACACAGTTAACACACAATCTTTAAATATTCTCTTCTGCACATCTTTTTTGCTTTCCAATCATTCCCTTATCCTCTACAATTATCTTCAAATGCCCAGGTTCATTCCAGTTAAATTATATGGGCGGAGCCTATCCATTATTATTCTTTAAAACGTAGCATGGGATTCACTTATGGCTGCTTCATGACCCTCTGTTCTGGACATCAATTCAAATCTTGCCTATTTGTTCTTTGACACACTTATTACTCTTGACAAATCACCCATTAAGAACAAAATATGTTAATGCTTTAAGTGTGCCAGTTCTAACCACACATTAATCCCTTACTGTGAATATACTGATTTGTAATACATGACAGATCGGTAAGTGTTCAATTCACAAACTATACCTATCTTTTCCGGTTTGTCTAAATTGTCGGTGTTTCCGGATTTGTTATTTTGTTTTTGCATTTGTTATTTTGTTTTCAAATTTGTTAGTGTTTTCTAATTTGTTAATTTGTTTTCCGATTTGTTAATGTGTTTTGCACTACACAGCCACCGTAGATGTTTATGAACTTTATACAGCATTCCTTTCTGTTTTTATTTACATTTTATATAGTGTTCCTTTTTTTGTTTTTTTTTATTTTTATTAGGGTTGTACATAACACTTTAAATGAGGAATGTTTTGCATGTATTTTTAGATTGAAAGTAAACCGCATCTTAATCCCTTATTAATCTTTTCTTGTGTTTATATTTTGCTTACCTTTTACTTATCTTTATTACATACAGTACTTTGTTGATGTGCTAAAGAGAAAGAATAGCCTTTTAATTTTTATTAATGATTCCTTTGATAGTTGGTGCCCATTAGCTCACACAGTCACAAACAAAAAAGTCAAACTCAGTGTTGCACTGTTCTGCTCGATTACAGCTGGCATGTCACACTAATATTATTGTTCTGACATTTTAGCTTCTTGCCACAGTACATATAAATATGCCATTTGTTAACTAGACAGAAACATTGTTCTGTTACCACTCATTTATTGTGACTCCTTATTTCAGTTACAGCCAAAAAAATATTCTCTGTTAAAAGATTCTGCTTTATGTTTGGGATTTCCTAAAGGATATCCATTAGATACAGAAATGCATACATACCCTGTAGAAATGGCAGGGGTTTATGATGAATAACAGCCAAGATGAATCATGTCAGATCTTCTTCCATAATGTGATATAACAACCAGCAAAATTATAAAAATAAATAAATAAATAAATAAATAAATAAATAAATAAATAAATAAATAAATAAATTAATAAATTAATTAATTAATTAATTAATTAATTAATTAATTAATTAATTAATTAATTAATTAATTAAATTTTAAGGGGGGGGGGGTTTAAAAAAAGCAATTATAACCTAATTGCAAAAGTGAAAAAATCCCAAAATGAAATCTATGGATCTATGGAATTGTGAGGAGATCTTCTGTGCATACCTCTTCATGTTTAGACTAGATATTCTTCTTCGGAAGCCATTTCTTTGTTGACTTGGATTTGTGCTTTGGCTTTTTATCTTACCAGATGTGAAATTGTTCTTCAGCCTGCATGTTTTGTGCCAAAATAGATTATTTCCAAAGCTCTACCTGAGTCTATACATACAGTCAAAAGTTTTTAGAACACCTCCCTTGTCCAGTTTGCATTGACATTTAGGTAGTTAAATGTCTCTAAAGGATCTTTTAAAGTATGCTGAAGTTAAAGCTCAAAAGAGAAAATTGGACATAAAGAAGAAATCAAGGAATCATTCCATTTAGCAGAATTTAATCTAAATTTTTGACTGATCATTGTACCATTTGCAGATATAGCAGCGATACACTCCTATGTCATCCATTCTACAACGAAATTCAAATCTTGTTCGAAAAGGTCTTCCAACACTATTGCAAAATTCCCCACAAATGTGTTGCGTTTGTAGGTTTCTTTGCTTTTACCCTTCAGTCCAGTTCATCCCAAACTAGCATGATAAGGGTGAAGTCTGAAGACTCTTCTGGCAGTTCTAAGGCAGTTGTGATACAGTCTGGAGGTTGGTTTGGGTCATTAGCTTGCTGTAGGACAAACCCCTGATGAGCAACTGAATGTAAACCAGTGGGTATTGGGGTCACTTACAAGCACAAAGACACACAGCCATCCATTACGCAATTTTATTTTGGACGGTACTGTAAGCTTTCCAGTATATAGGAAGTAACCCAGTTACTTAAAATGTCCAGAGAGTGTCTCACTGCATATGCAGAGAAGAAAATTAGGCTTATTTGCCAGATAATTACCTTCAGTAGATGGCAGTTGGTGGTGTGCACAAGCTCAAGCTTCCTTATTAGACTTACATGAATTTTTCACCTTGGACCACTTCCCAGGGTTTAGGTTTAATAGAATAAGTTCAGGGCTGTTGCTCTGGAACACATGTTAACACATTGCAGTGTTAAGCTACATTTTTGAAGCAATATGTTCAAATGTGTATCATTCCCTGATACATGTTGGTTTGACCCCTGTAGGTCTTATTTAAAAAAGATCTTTTCTTTAACTATATTACTTACAGAATAATATATGTTTCTCCAAAGCCACAATGAATAATTGCTTCTGAATTGTAACCACTTAATGATGCTGCAATTTATGTAATTCTTTTTTTCTTATGTCTTAATTATTTTCTGTAGTGTTTCAAAGTGTAATGTAAGGGTATTTGTTGAAATTAGAGAATTCCTGCAGTGGCATTTTTATATGAGTTTTTTTAACTGAGATTGAGAGCTACAAAAAATATCTGAGAAATCTCAGAAAAATGAAAAGAAGTTGGTTGAGACTGATGAGTTAGTGAGACATGCAGCAACAAAATATCAATAGTCACCTGTATAGAAATAATTAATATTTATCAATAATATTTATCAATAGAAATAGAACTGGTGAGATTCCTTTACTATCACCACAGCTGCAAACATGATTAATTTAATTATTTATGATGTTATTAATTATATACACTTATTAATTCCGCAATAATCATTGATCCAAAAGAAAGACTTATCTATGTTTTGTTGTTCAAATTTTGACCTCTGCTCTAGATTAAACAGAGACAATGTAATTTATCTTATGCAATACAGGAATTTTATTCTTGACAGTTATGAACACAAAGATCATTAAGATAGTTTGTTGTTTCTTTGACACATTTATTCCAGCTAAAATATCCTGTAGTCATAAGCATTCCATAATACAAGTATTATTTGCTGATAAATAAATGCTAACTCGATGAATACAATGTCTTCTTTTTCTTCTTCTTCCAACTTCTCCCATTAGGGGTCGCCACAGCAGATCATCCGTCTCCATACCCCCCTGTCTTCTACATCTGCCTCTTTCAAACCATCTCTCACCACATCCATGAACCTCCTCTGTGGTCTTCCTCTTTTCCTCCTTCCTGGCAGCTCCATTCTCAGCACTCCTCTAGATGACTAAAATATAATGTAAATGTTAAAAATGCTTCATTTTAACATTATCAAAACTTGTATTAAGAACAAGCCACCCAAATAATTGTTAAAGGCTAGATGCCTTTAATCCTGTCAACTATTAATAGCAAAGATAACTGAAAATTGCATGTTATAGTATTTTTTGCACTTGCATTTATTACATTTTGCCTATGATTTCAAATTCATAATTTTTCTTATTTATAAATGCGAAAAGACAATGTAAACAACTGAATGTTTAGGCTCTTGCTCTTAGCATCCAACAGTTGTACTGTGACACATCTGGTACATGCAATATTCATATTTGCTTACATATTATTCAAGATGTCAGCAGCAGGTGTGTAATAAAGTAGCATTTTTTCTTCAGTATGTTTGTCTGTATGAAACAGACTTCATGGTGACTTCATAGTGCAACAAGTAACAGAGTGCCAGGAGTGGAGTATAATAGTTTTTATAGAATAGTTTTTATTAGGGCTGTCAATCGATTAGAATAATTAATTGTGATTGTCATGAGTTAACTCACGATTAATCACAACTTAATCGCACATTTTTATCTGTTCTAAATGTATACTTTTCAAGTTTTTAATACTCTAATCAACAGGGAGGCTTAATGGAAATGTATGTTTATTATAATCAAATCCAAACTCAACATAAAGCATGAACACAAATATACCTGTAAATGTTTTTAAGTGATTATGATGTTTTAAATTACTGAAATCATCAGGACACCAAACGGAAAATTTGCAATGCTTTCACACGGACGGTTTTAATTGATGGATTTGTGCACCACAGCGTTTCTTTGATCTGGGGACTAGAGATATAAGTCCCTGATCTATTACCACAGCTGATGCCGGTAATGCTCTTCTTAAGAATGCGAACCACAAATAAAGAAGAAGAAGATTCATCAACATTCTATATGGTAGAGATTACATTCCCTTTGTGGAATGGAACTTCTTTAACAGTTATAACAAAGGCTTTTAAGTAAGCACACAAAAAGCTGAATAATTCTGCATGGCATAGCATATACAAATCCCTACTGAAGGAATTCAGAAGTACGGCACTTTCTTTTGAACTTTTGAACTGACAATCCATTTTAACACGAAAGTAATAGTTTGAATGTTGTATTGTGCAACAGAAATATTAGTTCTGTATTACAACCCCAATTCCAAAAAATATTGTGATGCTGTGTAAACTATAAATAAAAACAAAATGCAATGATTTACAAATTTGAAAAAAAAAATTATTCAAATTAGAAGAAAATATTAAATGTCTAAATTGCTGAAATGTGAAATTTAAAGGAAAAATGTCATTTTAAATTTGATGGCTGCAACATATCTCAGATAAGTTGCATACATTTAGAGACAGTTCGTATATCTGGGAAATGAGGAGAGCAATTGCTGGAGTTTTCAGAGAGTATTGTTGTCCCATTGGTGTCTGATGCAGAATTCTAGCTGCTCAACATTTCTGGGTCTTCTAAATAGTATTTTTCATTTTATGTTATGTTCTGAATTAGAGAAAAGTCTGGACTGCATCTAAGCTAGTTCAGCACCATGACTCTTCTACCATGAAGCCATGCTGTTATAATAGATGCAGAGTTTGGTTAACATTGCCTTTCTGAAAAAGAAGCCTTTCCAGGTGTGCCAGCAGCCCAAATTACACATTAGAGATGCAGACTTTTGAACTGAATGCTGATAACAAGCCAGATGGTCCATTTTATCTTTAGTCTGAAGAACACAACTTCCATGGTTTCCCAAAGGAATTTCATTTTTAATTCGTCTGACCACAGAACATTTTTCCATTGGCCCTGAGAAGACATTTGTGGATCTTGTTCACGTATGGCTTCTTCTTTGCATGAGCTTGGCACAGCAAATTGTGTTGACAGAAAATGACTTCTTGAGGTATTTCTAAACCCATTAATAATTGCAGAATCATGCCTGTTTTTAATGCAGTGTCATCTGAGAGCCTGAATAGCCCTTCGTATGCAGATATTTCTTGGAATATTTTGATAAGATTATGTACTTTTGATAATGAAATATATTTAAATTGCAATTCGATGTTGAGAAACATTACTCTGAATGTGTTCCACAATTTGTAGTTGCACTTTTTTGCAACTACTCTGCTTCTCTGAAATCCACTTTTTTATACCCAATCATGTTAATGACCAATTGGCAGTTAACCAGATTAGTTGCAAAATGTTAAAATCAGCTGTTTTAGGGTCACTTACTTTGTCTGCCTTTTGTTGCCTCTGCTGAAACTTTTTGGAGACTAATTGCAGCTACAAAATGATCTCATTTTTTCCTTAAAATGGTAAATTTCAAGTCAAGAGTCAAGAAGCTTTTATTGTCATTTCAACCATATATATAACCATGCTGCTCAAGATGCTCTCAATGGTCCCTCTGTAGAACGTGGTCAGGATGGGGGAAGATGAGCTTTCCTCAGCCTTCTCAGAAAGTAGAGACGCTGCTGGGCTTTCCTGGTGTTGAGCAACCAAGTGAAGTTCTCCTCCAGATAAACACCAAGGAATTTGGTGCTCTTGATGATCTTCATGGAGGATCCATCGATGATCAGTGGAGAATGGTCACTCTGTTTTCTCCTGAAGTCAACAACCATCTTTTTTAGTTTTGTCATGTCAGAGACAGGTTGTTGGCTCTACACCATGCTGGTAACTGTTTAACCTCCTCTCTGTATTACTGATGAGGCCCACCACGGTCGTGTCATCAGCAAACTTGATGATGTGATTTGAGCTGTGCATTGTTAAATAGTTGTAAGTCAGCAGCGTGAACAGCAGTGGACTGAGCACACAGCCCTGAAGGGACCGAGTGCTCAGTGTGGTGGTGCTGGAGATGCTGTTGCCGATCCGGATTGACTGAGATCTCCCAGTCAGAAATTCCATAATCCAGTTACAGAGGGAGGTGTTCAGGTGCAGGGATGATTGTGTTGAATGCTGAGCTGAAGTCTATGAATAGCATTCGTACATATGAGTACTTGTTGTCCAGGTAGTTGAGGGCCAGATGGAGGATTGTGGAGCTGGGATCATCCGTGGAATGGTTTGGATGATACACCAACTGCATGGGTTTCAGTGAGGGTGGAAGCACTTCATCATGATGGATGTAAGTGCGACGGGCCGATAGTCATTGAGGCAGGAGGCTGTAGACTTCTTTGGCACGGGGATGATGGTTGTCACCTTGAGGCACGTAGGAACAACGGAGCTGCTCAGGGAGATGTTGAAGATCTCGGAAAAGACGTCCGTTAGCTGTTCTGCACATTCCCTGAGCACTCTGCCAGGAATGTTTTCTGGACCAGTAGATTTTCGTGGGTTAACTCTGCATAGAGTTTTCTTCACTTCAGCTGTGGGTAGACAGAGCACTTGGTCACTGGGAGGATAAGTGGTCTTTCTCGCCTCCATGTTGTTCTGCACTTCGAACCGGGTGTACAAGTCGTTCAGCGCATCTGGGAGGGAAGTGTTATGATCACAAGCGGGTGAAGTTGTCTTGTAGTTTGTGATCGCCTGGATGCTCTGCCACATGGGCCGGGTGTCTCTGCTGTCTTGGAAGTGGCCGTGGCTCTGAAGGCAGAGTCTCTGGATTTTAGCAGTGCACGCACCTTAGCGGTCATCCCCGGCTTCTGGGTGAAGCGTGTGGTGATGGTCTTGGAGATGGTCACGTCGTCAATGCACTTGCCGATGTAGCTGGTCACTGTTAACGTGTACTCAGTATGCACCCAGGATGTTTGTCTAAACAACATCCAGCATGTTTTCTCCTCAGGTTGCAAAGTCCACATTCTGGTGAAATTTACGGAGCACAGTCCTGAGATTGGCATGGTTGAAATCTTCAGCGACAATAAACAATCCATCAGAGTGTGTGTTCTGTATTTCGCTGATGGTCCCGTAGAGTACACAGAGTGCTTCCTTAGCATTAGCACTAGGTGGAATGTACACTCCGAGCCCAATAGCTTGGATGTTCTTTCAGAATCTCGAGAAAGCTCGAGAAAGCTTTCAGATAGTTCGAACACTATTTCTCCAGTTGTGAATAAAATATGAGTTTATAAAATTAGCAAGTAATAGCATTCTGTTTTTATTTTCATTTTATACAGCATTCCAACTTTTTTGGATTTAGAGGTTGTACTTTATGTGATAAAGATCACAGCAAAATAGCGTGGATTCATTTTGATAGGTCAAGACAGATCACTTCTGCTTCTGACTCTCTCACACTCTGCACTGTATGTGATAACAAATCCTCAGCACATCAAAGCCAATATTCTTTGTAATACATCCAGACTGCAAAATGTTAACAACTGTCTACAAAAGAAAAACAAGAAATTGAGGAAAAACTAAATCTTATGATCAAAAAGTTTCATTCACTTTCCACTGAGGGAGGTTGGGGTCTAAGCATGTATGATAAAGAGAAGCATTGTTAATATGACTATGAGCTTGACGGAAATCCCACTACATCCTGGAAACTGTGCAGGTTTACAAGACACTTCTGTCTCTGAGAAAGAAAACAAATGATGGTGTTCCAATGCAGAGTTAGCTTTAAGCTATTGCACTACTGGATATAAATGCAGCTTTACTGGAGAGGAAGATTTATCTGATCTCGAACTGATTTCAGAAACAGAAGATATATTAGAAGAACAGGGAAAAACAGAGATTTTATACAATGGCCTACGTACAAGTATAAATGATTTTCAAGGTCTCAGACTAAAAAGGTAGAAAGAATTTTATCACATTCTAGTTGACTACAAGTTATAAGCTATAAGTAAGCTCATTCGTGCTATTTGGGGTGGAAATAAGAATGAATGGGCATTGGCAGACATTGTAACTATCCATCAGAAGTCCCAAATAAAAACTTGAATCAGTGGTTAGAGTATAATCAGGGTGAAAAAAACATGCTGGCTCTATACCCACCAACTAGGTGGTGTCCTTGTTGTAAAATACTCAGCCCTGTTTGACAACATTATCATTGATCCCAGTGTTGTACATTTGCTTTTGCCTCTCTTAAGATTGAACATTTCTATCAACTCTGACTACATTTCTGAAAGTAGATGAATTTGAAATATTGCCAATTCCTAAATCAGCTGACTATGATTCCAGGTTTGGTTCCAAAATCATGAAATAACTAAGAAAATAAAAGGTAACAATTCTCTTTTTAGATGTTTTTTCCAACTAATAAAGATTACATTCAAACCAACTTTGTCATGTTCTCCACCTCAGATCACTTCAATCCTGGAACCTCCATCGACATACTTAAAAATAGGAAACAGGCAGGTTTTAAATTAAATTAAATGCAAATTAAATGCACATCCAGATTTTTTGTCCTGAAGCCCCTAGTTAAATCAATCATCAACAGTTTGGAGCAATACAGCATAATACAAGCCACTTACTTAAAGGCTGATAAGGAAAAATAGGAAGCCACAAAGACCCCAGATGCTCATGAATACGTCACAGTTTGAGCTTACAAGTTAAAACTGGATGCTGTACAGAACAAGTTGGAGTGAGTGAAGCCAGTGACTTTGCCTTCTTCCCTCCACAGGGATTAGTGAAAATTTATTTTGACCATTTCACTTTCTTACACATTTTTATGCATCGTGCTGTGTATTGTATTGTACTGTATTGTAAAAAATACAATTAAACAAATATAGTGGAACCTCGATACTCACGACCTTGACACTCACGACCTTGATAGTTTGCGACTTTCATTTGGAACCGGATCTGAAATCTGATAAATCGCCAGAAGCTGCGAGTGGTTCAAAAGTTCAGAGTAACATTTCAAAACAGAGTTTTTACTAATAAATTACATAAAATGTTTTTTTAAACAATTTTTTTTATTGTTTTATTCATTTAAACTATCAAATAAAACATTTACGACAAGTAATTGAGAAGAATTTCTGTTGAGTTTACAGTAAAGTACATGTACAATTCCCCTTGAAAAAGGAACCATTAAAAGGAGAGAGAGAAAACCTCACAATTTTTTTGTTACTCACAAGGGATCATAGAACGTAAGTATCAAGGTTGCACTGTATTACATTAATATGCATATTTCTAGCTATCATTGTTGTTTTCAAGGTTAAAACTTTTGTTTTAATAATAATCTATAAAGATTTATGACTGTTGCCTCAATTCGTTTAAATCATTGCCTTTTAAATCGATGCGAATTGCCTTGAAACCTCAACATTCTGATTTCTGGGATTGATGCTGATAAGACCATATAAAGTCTTCAGTCATGGCTAGTCAAATTACCTTTGACTGTTTCTTTTAGCTAGTTTTAAGTTTGGCTTTGGAACCATTTTCTAAAATGATTATAGACATAGGGAGTATGGCAATGTATTGCACATAAATATGTGTAATAGCCATTTTAATAGCCATATTTTACAAATGTGTAACAGACATATGCATAGCCATTTTAGTGATGATGATGATGATGATGATGATTATATACAATCTAAGGAATATTGGGGGAATTTGTATTGAACATGGTTGCAAACACTATCATACATAACACTATTTCTGTACTTTAAAATCTGTTGTAATCTAAATGTAAAATATATTTGGTGTGAGAATACTTCGTGTAATATACAGTAGATGCCTCAACTGGAGGTTTTGGTTCATCTTGTCTAACAAATATGCAAAAATTTATGGCATCAATAAGGCATCTCACAGATAATGCCAAGATAATACAATGTTGCATGTACAAAAAAAACTATTGGCCCTAGGACGGATCTTTGTGGCACCCTCTAATTTTACTGTCAGAAAATGGCCTATTTGCATCTACATAATTATGGTCTGTCACATAAGAGCTAAACTAGCTTCCACAAATCTGACTAAATATTAGTTACATAGTTCACTAACATTCTACAGAATGATAATACATGTATCACTAACATTCTACAGAATGGTAATGTAAATCTAGAGTTAGAAATTGAAAAACAGTTTTCAGCCTTCCTGAATTCATGAGTCTACTGTCAAGGTTTGCTCACACATCACAGAAAAGTCTTTACGTGGGTGCAATCCCTGGTGGGCTAAATTCAGGAATTACTTTGTACTTTCAAGGGGTTGTGCATGAAGACGAAGACTAAGTGTTCATGGTATTAACAAAACAAATTCATAATCTTAATTTGTGCTTTAAAGATAATGTTCTTTATCCATTATAATGTTCAACACTGCATTGCCTCTATTCATACTTAAGACTGGAACAAATTTATTTATTTATCACTTCAGCCAAAAGTGGTCAGATAAAAAAAATAATTTTTTGTATTCATTACTGAGGAGTGGCATTCGTTGGGTCACTCTACCATACAGGCTTGATTGGTGGAGTGCTGCAGAGATGGTTTCACAGACAATTCTTTGAACTTCATGGCTTGGTTTGTGCTTTGACATGCACTTATGTCATATGTTATCTGTGGGACCTTATACAGACAGATGTGTGTCATCGCTAAGGCTGTGAATACTGTACATGTGATTTCTTTTCATTTCTTATTTTTAATAAATAAAGATTTCAAACACACTCCTTTCATGTTGCCATTATGGGCTATTGCTTGTAGAACTTTGAGGAAAATAATAAATGTAATCAATTTTGGAATAAGGCTGTAACATAACAAAAGGTGGAAAAAGTGAAGCGCTGTTAAAGTGATAAGCACTACCAATATAGGAACTTTTTGACATCCTTGTCAGATACGGTAAATCTCAGTAAATCTGTAAGTAAATACATTTTGGTTTTACAAAAATGTTAAATGATCCTTAAATCTAAAGTGTTTTAAAGCCGACGCAATTACACATAAAATATTACAAGAAAGTATTACAATATGATATGTTACATACCCGTCCTAAAAATGTTTATAGTCCCAAAAAACCACCCCTATTAAAAATTCCAGTCTAGAGATCATGCAATTAAGAGAAATATCAGTTTTCTTATGCAGAACAGATCTGGCATATCCTTTGCAGTTTCGATTTAAATTAAAAGACCAGGCCACAGAAAGATGATGACATTGACATTTCCACTTTAAGACTGGCAATGCGTAGAGAATAAAATATTTGCTGTAGGAGAAACATTTGATATTCGTACTTGTTAGACTAGCACTTTGTGATATAAGAACTTTAAAAAACGACATGAGCTGATAAATATTTAATGTAAAATCATTTATATTTTCACACATTCAAATGTTTTGTCATATCTGTTATACTGTAGTAGTTGGTTGGATATACTATTCATGGATATACTATTCACTCACTTTCAACATATTCTAATGTGATGCTTGAAATTTCTCCCCTGAATTCAAGACATATTTGTCACCAAGAGGGCTTGATTTTGACTTTTTTTTGTATGATCTGAAATTCTTGGCTGGTTTAGCATTAATAAAATGGTGAGTACATGCATGGAATATATTCAGACATTACTTTTAGAGAATTTAAAGTCTCAAATTCCACTCTAATAATGAAATGTATGAGACTTTAAGAACATAATATTTGGATGAGCTTTAAAATTCATTGTGCTGCTACATGCAATTTAGGGATGAGCAAATTTTAAAGAAACTACTATTTAAACTACATTGATCAATCAATCAATCAATCAATCAATCAATCAATCAATCAATCAATCAATCAACCAATCAATCAAATTTTATTTATAGAGTGCCTTACAAAAGCTGAAAGGAGCACAAGGCGCTTTCCAGTAAAAACAACAAAAGACAACTAAATATAACAACACAATAAAATAGCAGTCGAATCAGAGGCTACGTGTTAAAAGTTTGTATAAATAAATGTGTTTTCAACTGCGATTTAAAAACACTCAGCACAGTGATGCATCGTATGTGTGCTGGAATTGCGTTCCACAGCTTTGGTCCCTGGACGGCAAATGACCGGCCTCCAAACTTTTTATACTTGTATTTGAGAATGACCAGAGAGGTATGTCCAGAAGAGCGGACAGTTTTGGCTGGTTGGTAGACCGTTACAAGTTCAGCGAGGTAGGCCGGGGCCAGACTATTGATGGCCTTGAACACAAACAGCAGGACCTTATACTCCACCCTGAACCGCACCGGAAGCCAATGAAGCGACCGGAGGACAGGGGTGATGTGTGAGTGTTTGGAGGTGTTAGAGAGAAGACGTGCTGCTGCGTTTTGTACCAATTGGAGCTGATTGAGAAGTAATTGATTAAGTCCAGTGTAGAGAGCATTACAGTAGTCTATACTTTTTCAAGGTCAGCTCGGGACAAGAATTATTGATGACTCAATAATAAAAAAAAAACAACTTTTAGCATTTTTACTGCATCATATGCTGTGACTTTGGTATTATCAGTTTTTATGCTATCATGTTATTCAACACTAAAAAACAATGTGACATGGAATTCTCTGAAAGTTCTGACATTGCTCTTACTGAATGTGATAGATTTGTAGAATAAAGTTTTTTATCAATGTTTATAAAAAGTTACTTAAATGCATAAAAAGCCCAGGTGTTAATTAATAGTTTACATAATACTTTTGATACGAAATTATTTTACTTTATTTTGCTGACAAGTGTATATATAAAAAATAAAACAATGTTGTCATCAGCCATTTTTTAATTATTAACAAACCTGCAGTGTTTATTTATTTTTTTCTTTCATAATCACTTTTAATACTATAACACTCAGCATTAAAATTTATTCTCTATCATGACAATGATTTTAGGCTATTTTAAGTTATTTAGTTATCATTATTAAAAATTTCATTCTGCTTCTCTCATTAGGGGTCGCCACAGCAGATCATCCGTATTTATGATCCTCATGTTCGATTTGGCATATGTTTTTACGCTGGATGCCCCTACTAATGCAACCCTCCCCATTTATCTGGGGTTGAGACCGGCATGTGTGCACTGGTTTGTGCAATCCTAATGGCTGTGGTTGGTTCCCTGATCGAACTCGGGGATTGAAGCGCCGCATCCTAACCACTAGACCACCAGGGAACCTTATTATTATTATTATTATTATTATTATTATTATTATTATTATTTTATTTTTTATTATTTTTTTTTTATTACTATTATATATATATATATATATATATATATATATATATATATATATATATATATATATATATATATATATATATATATATATAATAATAATAATATAATTATTATTTATATATAAACAGAATTTTTTTATATGTTTTAAAATATCGTCTATCTGTCCTGTAATCTTTCTGCTTTTACCAGCAGTCACATCATCATTAAATATAGGGGATCATCTGTAAATATCCACACCATAAGATGAATTTGAATACTTCAGATTATGAGCATTTAATTTTCTTTGTCATAATTTTCTCTAATCTCACATCATTCTAATAGAAGTTGTTCCAGAAGGATATTGCTCCAGATCTGTCCAGGCTTTTATTTTAAAGCTGTATATGGGAATCTCTTATCTGGTGTTCCTGTTTCTGAGCCTTACCAAAGGTCATCACTTTGATATAGACACACATACACACAAAACAGTCCTAGACACACATACATCTTTCTAGAGTTTTTTTTTTTCTCAATTTCAAGAGATTTCTTCTGTCATCCACCACAATTGGTTTCCATGGTCTTCCATGCCTTTTGATTTTCAAGAGCTCAACAAGGTATTCTTTCTTTGTACAAATGTACAACCCCAATTGCAAAAATGTTAAGACGCTCTGTAAAACATGAATAAAAACAGATTGTAAAGTTTATTTGTACATAAAGAATGCACAGCTTGCACATATGGATAGGCAGTATCAATGCAAAATTTTATTTTGCAGATTTAAGAGCAACATATGCTTCCATATATTCCGTCCGTGTCATCTTTTTCAGGGAAAACCTGACATATTTCAGTAAGACAATGCTAAAACAATTGCTGTTACAACAGTTTTGTACTGTTGTACTACATATATGTCTATGTACGTAATAGATGCTACACAATGGTAAACACTGCCCAGTTCCAACTTGTGTACCCATCAAAGTCAAAATGAACTTATTTTTCCTATTAAATGTTTTCCTCACTTTTATTTTTGAATAAACTACAGCATTCTGATTTCTGTTCAAACTTTTGTGGTAATTGGTCTTTACCAAAGAGATTTGGCCATACCTAATGATACCTAATGCTACCTCACTGATGTGTTATTTGAATTTTGCAGCTTAGTGACAGCTTGCTTTACTGGCAAATGCACTCAGGAAAAATTGCAGTTAAAGAAATGTGTATTATGATAGTGGGAGAGAGCTCTGTGTTAGATATCAGTCTAAAATAAAATATATCATAAGTTTAATCTAGATAAAAATTTGTTGACT
This sequence comes from Silurus meridionalis, assembly GCF_014805685.1. NCBI lineage: Eukaryota > Metazoa > Chordata > Actinopteri > Siluriformes > Siluridae > Silurus > Silurus meridionalis. The sequence goes on from NC_060894.1 coordinate 14,479,991, forward strand.
GTGAAGGTAATAGTATGTAATTTGCTTAACCTGCTCATTATATTATTCAGTGAACCATTTTGCCCTGTGCATAGGAACATTATCACTCTTAAAGATACCACTCTCATTAGCATGGAAATGCTTAATTATTGGTGAAAGGTATTTGGTCAGACAAACTCTGTATTGATTTGCAGTGCTACCTTCTACTAATGGGACAAGTGGTCACAAACCTTACAGACCCACATACTCAATAATAAAAGTTCTTAGATCTGTCACCTAGGTGCATATTAACAAAATTACAAATATGGTAAAAAACATTAGAAACAAAGTTTTACGGAAGATAATAAAAAATGGACACAATGCCTAATAAATGAAGTATTGCTTTACAAGAACGAAATGAACTATTCACACCTGTAATATCTCACTTTATCCACTTTAATTGTATTTTCTTTACCCATAATTTTCACAAGTGCAGCATTTCCCTTTTAAAAAGAATAGGGAGTGTGTGTCATTCAACTGTTGAAACAGGCTCACATGTGCCTGACAGCAACTCAAGTGCTTGCATTTGAAGAAAATAAATGGCAATTCTGAGCCCTAATTGCACAGGTCTTTGAACAAAGGGACATAATAGGCTTTCAGTCTATTGTGTAGATAGTGTCCAATTAGCACTGTCTGCATTCTGTTTTCCATAAATTCCACAAATACATAATGCCCATAAAATTACACTCTATTTGAAAACATAAATCCCTCAGATTGCTCACTTTCACACTTTCAAATGTTCTTGGTTGTTTAGCACAAATGATTTTTAGTTTTTTTGTTAATTTACATTTACATTTATATTTTGAGTTTAAAAGTATGATTTTATTAGATAAAAAAAGGGGCCATTATTACTTCAAGGCAATCAGTAATGACCAAGTTTAAACATTTATTTTTCTTCTTCTTCTTCTTCTTCTTCTTCTTCTTCTTCTTCTTCCTCTTCGGCTTCTCCCATTAGGGGTCTCCACAGCGGATCATTCGTCTCCATACCCCTCTGTCTACATCTGCCTCTTTCAACCCAACTACCTGCATGTCTTCCTTCACCACATCCATAAAACGCCTCCTTGGTCTTTCTCTTTTCCTCCTTTCTGGCGGCTCTATCCTCAGCATTCTCCTACCGATATAACCCATGTCCCCCCTCTGCACATGTCCAAACCATCTCAATCTCGCCTCCCTCACCTTGTTTCCAAAACGTCCTACATGTGCTGTCCCTCTAATAAACTAATTTCAAATCCTCTCTGTCCTCGTCACTCCCAACGAAAACCTCAACATCTTCAGCTCTGCTACCTCCAGCTCCACCTCCTGTCTTTTACTCAATGCCACTGTCTGTAAACCATACAACATCGCAGGTCTCACCACAGTCCTATAAACGTTCCCTTTCACTTTTGCAGATACTCTTCTATCACAAATCACTCCTGCCACTCTTCTACACCCACTCCACCCTGTATGCACTCTTTTCTTCACTTCTCTAATACACTCTCCATTACTTTGCACTGTTGACCCCAGGTACCTAAACTCATCCACCTTCTCCACCTCTTCTCCCTGCAGCCGCCTCACTCCACTGCCCTCCCTTTCATTCACACACCTGTACTCTGTCTTACTCCTACTGACTTTTATTCCCCTTCTCTCCAGCACGTACCTCCAGCTCTTCAGGCTCTTTTCAACCTGCTCTCTACTCAACCTAAATCACAATATTATCCACAAACATCATAGTCCATGAAGACTCTTGTCTGACATCGTCCGTCAACCTATCCATCACCACTGCAAACAGGAAAGGGCTCAGAGCCGATCCTTGATGCAGTCCAACCTCTACCTTTAACCAGTCTGTCGTTACTACAGCACACTTCACTGCTGTCACACTGTCCTCATACATGTCCTGCACCACCCTCACATACTTCTCTGACACACCTGAGTTCCTCATACAATACCACAACTCCTCTTTTGGCACCCTGTTGTATGCTTTCTCTAGATCCACAAACACAAAATGCAACTTCTTCTAACCAACTCTATACTTCTCCATCAACATTCTCGAAGCTAATAATGCGTCTGTGGTGCTCTTCCTTGGCATAAAACCACACTGTTGCTCACAGATGGTCACCTCTTCTCTCAGCCTGACTTCCACTACTCTTTCCCATAACTTCATTTGTGACTGATCAACCTTATTCCCCTGTTGTTACTGCATATCTGCACATCTTCCTTATTCTTAAAGATCAGTACCAGCACAGTCCTTCTTCATTCCTCAGGCATCTTCTCACCTTTCAAAATCTTGTTGAACAACCTGGTTAAAAACTCCACTGCCATCTCTCCTAAACATCTCCATGCCTTCCCGGTATGTCATCTGGTCCTACTTCCTCCTTACTAATCCTATTCATTTCCTGCTTCAGCATCTCCACACCATCCAACCTTCTCTTTTTCTCATTTTCCTCGTTCATCAGCTGCTCAAAATACTCCCTCCATCTTCTCAACACACTCTCCTCACTAGTCAACACGTTTTCTTCTCCATCCTTTATTGCTCTAACTTGCAGAACATCCTTCCCAGCTCAGTCCCTCTGCCTGGCCAATCGGTACAAATCGTTTTCTACTTCCTTAGTGTCCAACTTTTCATAAAGCTCCTCATAATCCTTTTCCTTGGCTTTCGCCACATCCCTCTTTACCTGCTGCTGCATCTCATTGTACTCCTGCCTACTTTTCTCATCTCTCTGCTGATCCCAATTCTGTTTTGACAACCTCTTTCTCCTTATGCTTTCCTGCACTTCCTCATTTCACCATCACATCTCTTTGTCTTCATTTATATTTCCAGATGTCACACTAAGTATCTTTCTAGCTGTCTCCCTTATCACTTCTGCAGTAATTGCTCAATCATCCAGCACCTCCTCACCACCACCGAGCCCCTGTCTGACTTTTTGCCTGAATCTTATACGACAGTCTTCCTTCTTCAGTTTCCACCATTTTATTCAATTCAAGTCATTTTTATTTGTATAGCGCTTTTAACAATGAACATTGGCCCAAAGCAGCTTTACACAGATAATGTGGTGATAAAAAATTTATATGTTCTTTATAAGTAAGTTTGTCCCTGATGAGCAAGCCGGTGGCGACTGTGGCGAGGAAAAACTCCCCGAGATGGCAAAGGAAGAAACCTTGAGTGGAACCAGACTCAAGAGGGAACCCATCCTTGTCTGGGTTGCACCGAATGTCCAATTTGTTGCAGATATATGATGTTGCAGGGTACAGTGATGGTGATCAGAAGCAATCTGTAGTCCTGAGTCAATGTAGCAGACTGTTAACATTAACTACAGTTAATGGCATCTACATCTTTCTCTTCTTTCAGTCCTCACTCTCCTCCTCTTCTTCTTTACCTCCAAAACCATTTTACACACCACAATCCAATGCTGTCTAGCTACCATGTCCCCTGCCAACCCCTTCCAATCTCCAAGTCTCCAATCTCCTTTAGGTTGCATTTCATACATAGAACATAGTTCACCTGTGTGCACATTCGTTCTCTCTTATAAACCCTAAAATCCTCCTTCTTCTTAAAATAAGTGTTCACCACTGCCGTTTCCCCTCTTTTAGCAAAATTTACCGCCATCTGCCTTCAACATTCCTCTCCTTAAGGCCATACCTACCCATCACCTTCCTCATCACCTCTGTTCCCTTCACCTACATGCCCATTAAAGTCTGCCCCAATCACCAATCTTCCATTCATCTTCTACCACTTCAGCTAACTCACTTCAGAATTTTTCCTTCTCCTCATCTAACAGCCCACTTGTGGAGCATAAGCACTGATGACATTTATCATCATCTCTTCAACTTCTAGCTTCACGTTTATCACCTTATCAGAAACTCTCTTCACCTCCAGTACACTCTTACTTTACTCTTCCTTCAGAATCACATCTACACCATTTCTCTTTCTATCCACACCATGAAAGAACAGTTTAAACCCCCCTTTCAATGTTCCTGGCCTTACTCCCTTTCCACTTGTTCTTCTGAACACACAACATATCTACCTTTCTCCTCTCCATCATATCAGCTAACTATCTCCCTTTACCAGTCATAATATCAACATTTAAAGTATCCATCCTAACCTCTACTATACTACACATCTCTTTTCCCTGCTGTAGACATGTTCCTCCTCTTCTTCTCCTCCTTCAGCCAACAGTAGCCCAATTTCCACCGATACTCTGTTGGGTAACAATACGTGTGGCGGTTGTTGGTAACCCAGGCTTCGACCGATCCGGTATAAATTTCTCTTTTGTGATCCGCATATGATTTGGCACAATTTACCCTGGATGCCCTTCCTAACGCAACCCTCCCCATTTATCCGGGCACTAAGAGTGCACTGGCTTGTGCAACCCTAATGGGTGGGTAATATACACCAGACCATATTGAATTGACTATTGCATTGTGTTGGACAGATGGTTTAATAAAATAAATAAATAAATAAATAAATAAATAAATAAATAAATAAATAAATAAACAAACAATACTGTGTATATGTAAGAAATCTTTTTATTTTTTATTTTTATAAAATGCTGTGCAAAATGTATATAAAAACAAAAGTTGATTTGCATAGCTCATAAACTCATATTTTACTCACAGTAGTACATAGGAAATAACAAAAGTGAAAAACATAAAAAAAAAACCTGAGGAAATGTAAAATTGTAAGGGAAAAATTATGTAATTTTGAATTTGATGGCTGCAACACGTCACTCAAAACATTGGGACAGTCGCAACAAGTGAGTAAGTGTTACTAAAAAGAAACAGCTTGAGGAATATTTTGCAACTAATTAGATTAAATGGCAACAGGTCAAGAACATGATTGGATAGAAAAAGAGTATCTTAGAGAGGCAGAGTTTCTCAGAAGTACGGTAAAGATAAGCAGAGTTTCATCCACCTGCTGCATCTACAAATTGTGAAGGCTTTGAAAATTATCTGCAGTTCATAACATCATCAAAAGGGTCCAATAATCTAGAAAATCTTTTTCGCTCAAGGGACAAGAGAGAAAATCAATATTGAATGCTTGAGATTTTTTGGGTCCTCAGCCAGCACTGCATTAAAAACAGGCACGATTCTCTAGTGGAGATGACTTCATGGGTTTAGAAACACAGTGAGAAATTATTGTCTGTGAACACAGTTTGCTGTATTATACACAAATGCAGGTTAAAAATTTATTAAAGGTGAACATGATCTAACATGGATTTATCTCCAGGTCAGGAACTCTTCATAACTCTCTGCTCTCCCCCTTCAGACACTGCTCGCAAACTTGGGGTAACTATGGACAATCAACTGGCCTTCTACTCACATGTTGCTAATGTGGCTGGTTCTGAATGAACTTCCAATAGATGTTCGAATAGCAGAGTCCCTGGCAATCTTCAAGCGACTGGTGAAGACCTACCTCTTCCTGAAACACTTAAACTAACAGAGATATAGGCTGATTAGGTTGCATTGTTCAGGAAGACAATGCTAAACTTCATACTGCACCTATTACAATGGATGCAGTTTGCTTTGTAGTAGAAGAGTGCCTGCCTGCAGTCCAGACCTTTCACCTGTTGAAAATATTTGGTGCATCATGAAACAAAGAAAATGGCAAAAAAGACCAGGACAGCTGAACAATTAAAATCCTGTATCAGACACAAGTGGAACAACATTTCTTACCCGAAACTCCAGCAACTGGTCTCCTCAGTTCCCAGGCACACAGTATACAAACTGTTTGCAGCCATTAATTAAAAAAATAACCCTTTTCCTATTAAAATTGTACATATTCTATTAATTATTCAGTTTTTATTTACATTTTGCACAGTGTCACAACTTTTTTGGAATCGGGTTTCGATGTTCCAGCGTTTATGGTTTATAAATTCTGAATTATTTAGTGATGTTGACAGACAGCAGCACTGTTTTTATTGACAATGACAGTACAGCGTGTAAGGGTCACTGCCACATGACGATGAGGAAAAAGAACCCGTTCTACATAAACAAACATGACATTTGGTCCCCATATGTGCTGGTTTTTTTTTTACCCTTTTATGTATTTTATACATAAATTTTATATATATATACACACAGTACAGACCAAAAGTTTGGACATACCTTCTCATTCAAAGAGTTTTCTTTATTTTCATTGTAGATTCACACTGAAGGCATCAAAACTATGAATTAACACATGTGGAATTATATATGGAATTATATACATAACAAAAAAGTGTGAAACAACTGAAAAATGTCATATTCTAGGTTCTTTAAAGTAGCCACCTTTTGCTTTGATTACTGCTTTGCACACTCTTGGCATTCTCTTGATGAGCTTCAAGAGGTAGTCACCTGAAATGGTCTTCCAACAGTCTTGAAGGAGTTCCCCGAGAGATGCTTGGCACTTGTTGGCCCTTTTGCCTTCACTCTGCGGTCCAGCTCACCCCTAAACCATCTCGATTGGGTTCAGGTCCGGTGACTGTGGAGGCCAGGTCATCTGGTGCAGCACCCCATCACTCTCCTTCTTGGTCAAATAGCCCTTGATGCCTTCAGTGTGACTCTACAATTTACATAGTCATGAAAATAAAGAAAACTCTTTAAATGAGAAGGTGTGTCCAAACTTTTGGTCTGTATTGTATGAGACAATGTTATATAATGCAAATACAAATCACTTGAGTCCATTAGCCTAAATGTACAAAAACATCAATAATAATCCTGCTATTTTTATACCTTTAGTACACTTTCTATTTTATATCAGTGTCTGTAATATACTTTTGCAAAATGTTTTTTATATAATCCCATAAAATTATACTCAAAACCTGCTTCACTGCAAAACTTCTCTAAAATATTTCTTTTAATTTTTTTTGCTGTTGTTTATAGATTCAGTTTTTGTTTTTTTCCTTATAAAATATGCTTGATTATTATCTTAAACTGCATACATTTTGTCGAGATAACAGCAGGATTTTTTAAACAATTTCTATAAATGAAAAAAAAAAATGTAATTCTTTTATAACCATATTTTAATAAATATTTTAGAAAATATCTAGGAAAGGTGCTATTTCTTTATTGTCTTTTAATGAACAAAATTGATACATGCAGAAGGGATAAGTAAATAAAATAGTGTATAGATCCAAGAATCACTGTGATATAATTAAGATGTAACAACACATATGTGAAGGGGTCAAGTGTATGGGCCTAACAAAGTTTCAAATTCTGCATGCCAAATTAATTTATTGTGCATGTTATAAAACAAAAAAAAGTGCTACAAAGCTAGAACCAAAGTAAAATAGGAAACTCCCATAAATCTACTCAACAGTAAATGTGTGCAAACAATAATTTTCAATAACCAAATGGGATTTTGCAACCATGGCTATTTCCAAAAGAATCAATTTAGGCATTTTACAGCAATGAATACTTATGCATTTTGTTATGTTTCTTTATTTATAAACAGTTTTGCAAATTTTAGATCCCAGATAGTATAAATTTTACTATTAAATATAAAACGTTTCATAATGTCCCCAGATTTCATATCATATAAAGTAAAATGTGCATAAATGTAAAAGAGTGGTCACTGATGATTTCTTAATTGTTTCAGTACTATTAGACATGACTGAACCAATAGCACCAGACACACAATATCCAACAATTGTTAGCACTGATGGAAGTTGCTCAGTCTGGTATTGGATAAATACAGAATTATCTATTAACTGATGCTGTGAAAAATAACAAATAGCATTAAATTGCACTTGATACAATTTTCTTTTACCTTAAAATTAAAATTATTTGTAACAAGCACAAAAGGAGCAGCACATTTTGGATCATTTAGCTAAATATTTCATGGTTAAAATATTCTTTAAAATATACCTATTTATTTATTTATTTATTTATTTATTTATTTATTTATTTATTTATTTATTTATTTAAATCAAAGTTCAATAGAGCAGAAAGATATAATCTATTAATTGCACAGGCTTATAGAGCGTAACTAATCTTTGAATAGTTTTTGCCATGATATTGTATATATACTGTTATTGTAGTATATGTATATTCTTTTTCATATATTTGCATTTATTTTTATTTCTTTGTCTTGCTGCTGTAACATAGAAATTTCCCCACTGTGGGACGAATAAAGGTTTATCTTATCTTATCTTATGATCATGTTCCTATGGTTAAGCTCAGAATTCAAGCAAAGGAAATATGCTCTAAGAGTCAACTGACAATTTCTACCCAGAGACAGTGCAGTGACTGTGCTCTCTGGTGAGCCTGTGTGTAATGTGCTAATATATTACAGTGCAAAATCTCTCTGCATTTCATTAACTAGCAAACAATCTCTCTAATCACAGTTAATCATGTATTTCTGTGCATATGCTTCCTGTTTTGACATACTGTATATCCAAAGCATTTATATAGTAATGTTTTTATATTAACATATATAGCATCCATGTCAGTATTTGGAATGCCACATCTGAATGCTGTGATAATATATGTGTTAATAAACTCATGTACACTGTTTAATAGTATTGAAATCAGACAGTGCAAGTCTTAATTGTTAATAATCATATTTACCAAGTGAATTTTTTTTTTTTTTCTACCCAGTTGTCCCAGGCATCCTGAAAATATTATTGTTATTTTCTTGTTCTACTATATCACATTTTCCTGATCAGGTTGTAATGACAAGGAGCCAGAAGATTTGTATGGTAGCGCAGTCTCGGATTTACTAATTAGCACCTCATGTTTCATTTAGTGAGTGGGCTGTGATGTACCGAGAAGGTGCAGAGGTTTTTTCATAATATACAGTGCCCTCCACAATTATTGGCACCCCTGTTTAAGATGTGGTCGTGGACTTCTAAAAATTCTCCTTTTTTTTAAAACAACATAGAACCCAAATGCAAAAAGAGAAAATCCAACCTTTCATTTAAGTACATAACTTTGGTGGTAAAAAAATCACACATTTAGAAAAAAAAAACTTGAAATCATGTGTGCCACAATTATTGGCACCCCTAACAATTCCTCTGAAAAATGTAATTGTTTTTTTTTTTTATATATTTTTCTGTAGTTGCTAAGGTTGGTCAGGGTATCTAGGGACTTTTAATTAGTAATTCATGATTTCCTGTTTCCTGGGGTATAAATATGACATGACACAGAGGCCTAATTCTCTTACCCATTTGTCAACATGGCAAAGACAAGAGAACACACCATTCAAGTAAGGCAGATGTGTGTCGACCTTCATAAGTCAGGCAATGGCTACAAGAAAATAGCCACCGCCTTAACTTGCCGGTATCTACAGTCAGAGGAATCATTAAGAAGTTTAAAACAACTGGAACAGTGACAAACAAGGCTGGAAGAGGTCCCAAGTTTATCTTGCCACAACGCACAGTGAGGAGGATGGTAAGAGAAGTAAAAAAATTTCCCAAGCTCACCGTCACAGAATTGCATCAAAGAGTGGCATCTTGGGGTCACAGAGTCTCCAAAACAACCATCAGACGCTCTCTACATGCCAACAAGCTGTTTGGGAGGCATGCAAGGAAAAGCCTTTTCTCACTAACACTCACAAACGTAAACGTCTGGAGTTTGCTAAGCGGTACTGGGACTTCAACTGGGATCGTGTGCTTTGGTCAGATGAGACTAAGATTGAGCTTTTTGGCAACAAACACTCTAAGTGGGTCTGGCGTAAAACAAAAGATGAGTATGCCGAAAAGCACCTCATGCCCACCGTGAAGTATGGTGGAGGATCTGTGATGCTGTGGGCCTGTTTCTCTTCCAAAGGCCCTGGGAACCTTGTTAGGGTGCATGGCATTATGAACGCTTTGAAGTACCAGGATATTTTAAATAAAAACCTGATGGCCTCTGCCAGAAAGCTGAAGATGGGTCGTCATTGGGTCTTTCAGCAGGATAATGATCCAAAACATGTGGCAAAATCTACACAAAAGTGGTTCAGCAGTCACAAACTCAAGGTCCTCCCATGGCCATCTCAGTCCCCAGACCTCAACCCAATCGAAAACCTGTGGGGCGAGCTAAAGAGAAGAGTGCATAAGAGGACCCAGGACACTGGATGATCTAGAAAGATTGTGCAAAGAAGAATGGTCAAAATCCTCTCTCTGTGTTCTCCAATCTTGTGAAATGTTATAGGAGGAGATTAAGTGCTGTCTTGTTGGCAAAAGGAGGTTGTACAAAGTATTAACATCAGGGGTGCCAATAATTGTGGCACACATGATTTCAAGTTTTTTTTTTTTTTTCTAAATGTGTGATTTTTTTACCACCAAAGTAATGTACTTAAATAAAAGGTTGGATTTTTCTCTTTTTTTGCATTTGGGTTCTATGTTGTTTTAAAAAAAAGGAGAATTTTTAGAAGTCCATGACCACATCTTAAACAGGGGTGCCAATAATTGTGGAGGGCACTGTAATTAGAAAGTTTTAAAATATAGTAGATTGCATTGATCATGAAATTAAATGTGTCAACATTGTAAGTGCAAGCTTGACCAAGCGTCTTTTTTATTATTAGGTTTCACTTTCACGATTTTTAGCCCTTTTTTGGAACCAAGATATAGTCATAATATTTCCATGACACCTTGGATCATTTTAGCCAGATATCCAAATTACTGGCACTTGCCATCTCTATCATATTTTCAGCCTTTGGCCAGTGCAATGCATTACTTACCACCTACATGATCTTTTCCTCCTAATTACCAGCCTTGTCATAATTTGTCTCACAAGCTGAAGCCCATTAACTCACATTTTACAGGTTTGTGGAGCAAAGAGCACAGCATGTACAGCTGGTTTAGTTTGGGGGCACATGATGTCTATATACTGTACAGTATATACAGGATCTTATTTTGATATTCTCCTTGTAGTAGTATGTGTCTACTTATATTAATATATTTGTGACACACACCTTCTTATTGACTTAAGATTCCTAAAAATGCAGGAAACAATGCCTTAATGATTAGACAAGATGTGCAATTACAGCATAGCTGTGCAAATGTCAAAGTAAATACTGCATGTGTCACAGCTACAGCTGACATCTTTCTGTTTGTCCCCAGGGAGCACCATCCTCAGAGTACAGATCCGTTTCTTTACCTGATTATTAACCTGATTTGTCTCAAATCACCTCTCATTAGTGTCACCTTGCTGTCCTGTCTTGTCCACCATGAAACATGTATCTGATAGCTGATGACTGTGGGCTACATGTTTTTGCACTGCATTTTATTCTGCTTCTGTTTTTGTTTAATACCCCTGTGTTGATCTCTGATATTGGATTTGCTAAGACTTCTGAAGTTTTTCATAGTTTTTGTGGTTTATTTTTCCTACCAAATCAGATATTCCTTATTGTACACCTCTGTGTACCTAAAATACAACATAATATATAATTAAATAAAATCTTGTTTGATTGCTTAACATGCGAATTTGGATTATGCACGAAATGCAAGAAAGGCACTAAACTTAATCTTATAACGTTCCATTAAAACAGTTTGCTCAGAGCGAATCGTGATTAAATGAACACCTAGCATCCAATCAATAGTCATTTCTTTCATTGCACTCTTCCTTGGCAAGCAATGACCCATTTGTGAAACACAATATTCTCAAGGCCATGAATCTCTCTTGATGTTGGGCCTGTCAGAAATAAGTTTAGAGGTTGTAAAAATTGCAAAAACAAGACATTTTGTACGAATGCTTCATCTGTTACAGGTAACATGCATATTGTTATGACCATATCTACCCGCCTGTAATGATTGTGTATTTTGAAATTTGAACAGTTTAAAAAAAAATAAAAATACTTTTAGATCTTACTATTTTTTAATTTTCAATTAAATCAGTATTGAGCCATGAAATAGACTTTTTTATATTGTGATGCAGAATGAAGTTACTATAAATCTATAAATAAGATAAAGGCCAGAAACCCTTAGAGGAATTAGAGGTTTGCAATAACAATGGCAAGATCAATATCCCTGAAGCTCTGTTTGGAATTACCATCCAAATACCCTCTTAGTGGTCCCACATTTCATCATGAAAGAATCCAGCTAATTTGCTTTGGTTTCGTCATTCAGAACCTTTTTAAATATTGATAAATATAGATAAATGATCCATTACTTATACTTCCTAGAAGCTAGCATAGTAAACATTTTTTAGTGACAATAACACTTGCCATTAAACTGCTGCTCAGTCAATTACTACTGTGCATGGAAAAAATTAGGTAATGTGTAAAATCATGACTGTAATTCCTAGACTGTTAATGCAATACAGTATCTTTTGTTTTAAACCTCTTGAATTACAGCTGAAAGTCTGCACTTCAACCACATCTTGATACATTAATTTCAAAGATCTTAGCCTAGAAGATCTAAATGTCAAGTTACTAAAACAGCAGGGGGTTAAATGAAGTGCACTAAGAAGAAGAGCACTGGTGTGGATACTGTGGCATGATCCTTTAGAACAACCCTTAACTCATACGTGCTGTAAGGTGACCTCAAGGCATACCATATATATCCTCTCATGGATAAGAAAATGTGAAACCAGCCAGAGAACTCTATTTACAATTGCAGATCCAACTGAGCAAATAAAACCCCAATAGAATACAGTACATACACACCCAAGTAGATCTGTGATTGTTTATAATTATCCAGGTCATTTTTAGATTTGTTACAGAGAATAAGAAGACCAAATGGGACTAATAATGAGAACGCAGTTGTGGCAATAGAGCCAGCTTCAAAACTAGAGCAGGGGGGATACAGTAAGAAAGGTTCAAAACATGACAGTTTAACAGTCATTGTTCTGCTTTTTACTCAGACATATGGCCCCACTGGGCACCTGAATATTTCAGGTGTCTTGCCAGTTTCATTTTTATATAGCTGATTTATTAGAGAACTTGTGCTGGATGTGTATTTAGTGTAATGCAGGTGGTATTGACTTTACTGAAAGATCAAGTGAATCACGCAGCAATTTTTGCCTTGAAGGGCGTTTTTAAAGGTAGATCATGTATTGATTACAGACACAATCTAACTCACTTTTACTGACAGCCTTTATAAACAGGCATTGAACTATCTAAACACACGAACAAATGCAATTATTTGTGCGAATAGCTTTAAAAGCTTTCACATATCTCTAATAACAATCTGTCAAAATAAAACAAGAGAGTCAATAAAATGATTACTTGGAACACATTTTGACGACAACTAAGATTTATTTGAAAAGGAGATGAAGAAAAAAAGAAGAAGAAAAGACAAATCTTGTTTGCAATAATTTATGTTTCTGAGTAATTTTCTCCCTTGATACACACTTCAGCTTAGCCCCTGTGTCTTGATTATATTTGATCTTAGCAGTCAGTCGTCTGCACCTGCTGCTTTGTGTGGCAGTTGGCAAACAACCAATTTTCTGTTGCAACTAATAAACTGTGCTGCTGGTTATACTGAATGTAACCAGTTTTTATTTACCTGTTGTAGTCCCAGGATATAGTTTTAGCTGTTTTCTATGATTTTTTGATTCTGTGCATTGAGCAAATTCCAATCATTGGGTTAGTTGTAAGTGTAAAAATATATATTTTTTAATTTACATTGATATCACTGTAGCCGTACATAAAGAAATAATGCAAATAAAATAAGAATTTGAAATGTATTTACAATTTACAACAGCCAGGCATTTTATTCTGTTTAAGTAAGTGTTATGGAACAAAAAGCTGAGATGTTGGTCATGCTTGGCTTCTTTAACTAAGCATCTATGGAATGCATGTCAGAAAATTCATTAGACACAGATCAGGGAGTGAGCTCATAATCCTGAATTTACATTACATTAAATACAGGGTTAAGAGGCACACAGTCCTGCATCAAGATTAAATCTAAGTGGTATAAACAGAGAGTGTAATCAGTTGGCACTGGAGATCTAATGTGCTTCCATTTTTTAATCACCCTAGCTTCACTTCTTGACTACAGCTCTTCAAACACAATTGCAGATAGATATCTAGAGAAAACAGAACCTGGGAAAGTGACATACAAATTCCACTGTCACAGGTGCTCAGTTGAATTGTTGCAGTAATACTGTGCCTATATGAAGGTGTGTTTGAGCTCATGACTTACAACCTAAACCACTCGAGTAGGTGCAACATTTGAAGTCAATTATTAAATTCGGTTGAATATGTAGAGCGCAGTAACATAAAACTATCAGGGCATCTATGTGCTCATGTAAGGGGAAATAAAGCTTTTCTCTGAGTATCTTACATTTAAAAAGTTGTTGTTGGATGGGTTTTCAGAAAAAAACATTGGTGTTAGCCTTTACCTGATTTATATTATTACAAGATCTTGAACTGAGAAATAGACTTAGTGAGCATTAAAATACATCATAGAATATACAAAACCCCTTTTTCACTAATGCTATACTAATCATTCAAGAATAACTTTATGAACTGATTTTTCTTTAAATAAATATTACACTGAAAAAGACAGTCACTAAAATGCATCCTTGTTTCTCAATTATAAATTTATAAAAATTATAAAGTTTTTCTCATGACAGATTGTGTTTCTGATTTACCGTTTTTGACCTGTGTGAACATTAAGCACAATTCATAAAAATATATTTACAGTATATTATGTACCTTAAGTGATATTGAAATCCTTTGGCTTAATGATCAAATTGACACCCTTATTTATGATCTATCTTACAGTTACCTGTTAACTGGCTGCTTGATTATAACAGTAAATGTATGGCTGCACTTCACAAAAAATAATCCATACATATGATAATGTTGTTCGAAAAAAAAAAATCCCACATGTATACCACCAACAAAGAGACACTGAAAAAAAAAAAAACAGCCAACAAGGAAACACTAATTGCATTGTCAATAATTGCTTGGTTTTTTGTTTCCTTGGAGAGCATTGCTTCTCTTCTAAGTGCCTGTGAACAAAGAGGAAAATGAGGAAAAACAAAACCGTAGTGACCTAATCTGTGTCTTGGTTTACACCCACTTGCTTGCTTGGTATTGTTTTTGTAATATTCAACCATTTCACCAACATCTTTCCAATAGTTGCTTAATTGTTAGATCCTTGATTTGCTTGAATGCATCTGTGTGGGCATGTATGTATAAATAGCTCAGAGCGCCTTCACAGACGGTGATTAGGTTGATTAAACTTAACAGGCAATTTCATAGTGTAATCACCTCGATCTTAATGCTACCTCTAATGAACTTCAAAAATTTTACCCAGTTCCAGTGCTTTATTTATGCAATGATTTCATCCTGGAGACAAAACAGGAACGTGTGATGTAGCTTCATGTTGTTTCCTGGCCCAGGGGTCTCATCAGCAAAAATGATGAGTCAGCATACAGAGAGGTGCACCTCACCTGGTCACTCAACACCAGCTCCATCACCAAGAAAGCCCAGCAGCACCTCTACTTCCTGAGAAGGCTGAGAATAGCTTATCTCCCTCCCACCTCCTGACCACGTTCTACAGAGGGACAATTGAGAGCATCTTGAGCAGTTGCATCACTGCCTGGTTTGGGAACAGCACCGTTTTGGACTGCAAGACCCTACAGAGGATAGTGAGGACAGCTGAGAAGATCATCGGAGTCTCTCTTCCCTCTATCACGGACATTTACACCACACGCTGCCTCTGCAAAGCCAACAGCATTGTGAACAACCTCACTCTTCACCCTCCTGCCATCAGGCTCCTCAATACACAGAACTGAACTGAAACTCACGCACACAGAAATACACACACACACACAACTGTGTGACTGATCTGCACAAACTGGACTCAAACACACAATCGGACTTACTTTACACATCCATGTCTTCAGTACCACTCACATGACATCACTTAATTACTACAAACTGTTTACATGCTGTTTTTAGCACGTGTGTATGGCATCAGCTATACATGGTTGAAATGACAATAAAAAGCTTTTTGACTTGACTGGATGTAGTTTACACCTTGTTATGGTTGCTGAACTGCTGGATATCTGAGTGGTGCTTTAAAAACAATGTGGACTTTATAGATAATTGGAGCAATTTTAAGGTCAAGGCTGGCCTAGTAGGGTGGAACGGTATCCATCTCACTCAGGAAGGTGCTGCTCTCATTTCATGCTCCCCTGATCAGGGTTGTGTCTCCTTACTTGTTTTGTTTGACCTTAGTGCAGCTTTTAATACCACTGACCATAATATTCTCCTTTGCAAGCCTAAAACATTATGTTGGAATAAAGGGAACAGCTCTCTCCTGGCTTAGGTTTTATTTAACTGACCGCTATCAGTTTTTTGATGTAAATGGTGATTTCTCCAAACTCTCTGAGGTACGTTTAGTTTTCTGCAAGGATCTGTCTTAGGCCCACTGTGTTTCTTTTTATATATACTGTTTCTGGGTAAAATTATACATGAAAAACATGGTGTTCGCTTCCATTGCTATTCAGATGATTCACAGTTGTATATTTCAGCAAAGCCATATAAGAGAGATCAGCTTAACAATGTTAAGAAATGTATAAAGAACATTAACTTGGATGAGACAGAGGTACATTTACTAGCAGTAAACTTTCTGATTATGGATGGTCTTTCCGTCTCAGTGTGTACAGCAGTCAAAGACCTTGGGGTGATTATTGACTCTAGTCATTCTTTTGAGGGTCATGTGAATAACATTACCAGGATCTCCTTCTTTCACCTTGGAAAGATTAATACAATTTGAAATAAGATGTTACAGGTTGCAGAAAAACTAGTTCATGCTTTTCTTACATCTAGATTTGACTACTGTTGCTTTACTGTCTGGATGTTCTAGTAAGTGTATAAATAAGCTTCAGTTAGTCCAGGATGAGGCAGCAAGAGTCCTCACTAGATCTAGAAAATATGACCCCATTACACCTGTTTTAATCAGTCTACACTGGCTCCCAAATAAAATCTCTCATTGATTATAAAATACTACTACTGACGTGTAAAGCACTTAATGGTCTCGAACGCAGTATCTGAGTGAACTTCTGATACTTCTGTAAATCGTTGGTACCTTAAATAATGATGACTTCAACAGGGAGCAGATCTTCTCATAAAGCCCCACAGTTATGGAACAAGCTTCCAATTAGTGGTCGAGTCTCAGACACACTGAAAACATGTTTATTTAGTCAAGCTTTTTATCGGTGGGCTATTCTAAGGTAAAGAAGCAGATCTGGAGGGATCATAGAGTGTTCAGTGAACTAGGATAATTGGATACTGTCATTCCCTCATTTTCACACGTTCACACAGGTGTGTTGATGTGGTGTGGAGGGCTGTCTTCTATCCCAGAGATCCCTCATGTCTGCAATACCCTCTGGCTCTCCCTTTTAGTTATGCTGCCATAGTGAGTCTTGCCAGAGTCGGCAACTGCTCAGTGTCCTTAGCTTTTATGCAACAAAAAGAATACTTAATAATTTATATCCTTCTCTCCCTGTGACCCCTCTTCTCTCTCTCTCTCTCTCTCTCTCTCTCTCTCTCTCTTGGTCAAGTTAAAAATGCTCCTGAGGTACCAGTGACCAGTGTTTAGGTCCCTCTTCTCGGATTTGCCCGCTTCATCCCAGCCTGCCTCTGGATGAAGTTCTCTTCAACTGGAGGCCACTTTGTGCATTTCAGGATGTTTCACATCTGCGGCCTGGGGATCCATGAAATTACAGAGTAACACAGGAACTTTGAGGATGGATTTGAACTGTACTTAATGTCAACAGTTTGCTAAACTGACTTATGACTATAGTCAGCATTAGATCATGATTACTGCACAGGTCAACATAGTTTAACTGTAATAAATAGACATTTGTTGCCAGATGAAGATATGTTCCCTCTTGAGTCTGGTTCCTCTCAAGCTTTCTTTCTTATGACATTTCAGTTTTTTTTTTTTTTTACCTTGCCACAGTTGCCACATTAGGGACTTGTTCATTAGGACAAACTTACACTTATAAAGAGAAATCTAATTCATTATTTCTTACCACATTATATGTGTAAAGCTGCTTTGAGACAGTGTCCATTGTTAAAAGTGCCATACAAATAAAAATGAATTGAATTGCAATTAAATTGAATTAATTACAGGTTAGCTGAATATCATCTGATTTTCATGTAATGTCTCAAACTCGATCAAATCATGATCTTGTGTTTTTGTTGTTATTATTAGCAAAATAAGCTTTTCTCAGTTATGCATGGATTAATTAGGGTAATAAAAAGGTTTACATTTTAAACTCTATGAAGGGAAAAGTTGAAAATGTCAATGTACATTCTTTCAATTATGTACCCATCTGCACTAGTGTCACACAGGAGTCAAAAACAGCTAGAGGCTTTATGGTGACCAGCTGAGCACCTGCTTGTCTATTCTACACTGTCTATTTTAGTGTTACGGTGCCCTGCCATTCCACAGTCTTAATATAAAAAGTGTGAAAAAAATATCGAGGGTGTAACCGAGACATCTGCATCATATCTAAAGCATTAACAACTTACTCACAGATTCAAAATTTGGATTCACACTCCAAATACACTAAAATACGATTTTAGAACTACTTATTTACCAGCTCTATGAAATGTATTGCATCACTGTAATGTGAAGCAGTTTGTACACTGCCATGTTTGTCAAAGAAAAAGCTGTAGTCTTGTTGACTTGATTAAAGTGGTGTTTTCTTTTTCCACAGTCCCCAGCACTATCCACTCCATTAACCCCAAAGATGTCAGAGGGATTGAAGCCAAAGTGACCCTGTCTCACATACATCCTTGCCTGGTTTCTTCAGTTACTAAAGGTTTTAATGGTTTGTGTTATCTAAGGCATGTATTTCAAATACGTATTTCAAATATATAAAATAAAATTTTGTTATTTGTTTTTGATAGGGTTGATGAAAATGGCTTCATATTTTGTATCTAAATACTTCAGTGTTTTGTATTTTTGTAGTCTTCATCAAGACATCATAAAAATGCATCCTCTAATTTGTGCCTACTCAGTACTTTGCTCAGACTTGTTGAGATCAGAACAGAAAATGTATCCATGGAGTTCAAGGTAAGAAATGTACAGGCTGCCAGCCTTTAAATATGTGTCCAATGATTGATAAATAAATATTTGATTGCCAAATATTGTGCACTAATTGAACTAGCTGTTTTGTAGGATCATGATTTTGCATACCATGGCATGAATGACTGCCTGACACATAATATATTATTATATTTATGATTAACAATCAAATAATTAATGAGTTAGAAATTAGTTGCTATAAATACAGGTGCTATCAGTCCTCTTATGAATGATTTGCTTGTCATTGAGTCAGTATTGCTGTTACCAAACACCAAGTAACTAAAGTAGGATACAATTATGAGTCATTCGCAAACTGTTAAACATTAAACTGTTGATTAATTTAAAACTAACCTTCATTGTGGAGATTACAGGGATATGTATTTGAATATTTTTTCCGGTAACTGGATCCATATGACTCGGCCAAAGAAAATCTGTTGCTATCAAACATTGTTTACTTAATCAACTGAGTCAGTCTAATGGTAAAGGAACAGATCAAACAGGCCAATCAATGAAAGATTTGCGTTGAAATGTCATGCTCCCTTGTAAAAAATTTTTTTTAGTAGTTTTAAAATATACATTTTATTTTGATACATTGTGTGGCTGCTGGTTTGATAAATAAAAAATTAAGGTGCAGGTAGTTGTCAACTTACGACCATTTGACTTTACGACCACAATCGCTAGCCGCGGCATATGTTTTTTTTTACCAGCTTCCGGCATAATTTTACATACTGTACATATAGCCTACTCTACTTATGACCAAATCGTGTTACAACTGTCTTACGTCGCTAGCCACGGCGTACGACAGTGCGTACCAGCTTCCTGCATCATTTCACAGTACTGTACATATAGCCTACTCTACTTACGACCGATCTGTCGGTCCCAATCGTGGTCGTAAGTCGACGACTACCTGTATTTGGTATTTTATTTAAAAATACATTTTGATGTTTCTTTGCCCAACCTTGCCAAAAATGTTTAAAATAGGACACAGTTGGAAACAGTTCCACTACAAATGTTAGAAAATGTCATGTTGGGAAAGTGCCAGTAAAGTGCCACAATTCTACTTTTATAAACCTTTTCACTGCTAAGCCATCCTCAAAGTCATTCTAGACCATGCCTTGTAGCTAGTCACAGCCATCTCAATCTGTTTATTGATTTTTTTCATACCATGTGTGCAAAATTGACAGGACCTGTGTGTTGTGTAGGCTATAGAATAGCATGGGGAACCTTTCAAAGCTAAAGGTCTTGTTGTAATTACAAAAAGCTTGAAAGCAGTGAAAACTTGGTTTTCACTGTTTATTAGTTACTGAAGCACAAATTACCTATTTCTCATTTTATTTCTTAAATCTTGGTGTTATTTATAATCAGTGACAAGTGTTAGAAGGGAACACAAGGGAATACAATTTTGGAACAGTAAGGTTTGAAATGCCCCATGCCTAAAGAGCTAACACTCTAAGCACATGTAAAGTTTAAAGAATTATGTGTATGGTCACAGCATATATTTAACATACTTAAAGCATAAGGAGAACTGGTGTTGAAATCTGATGAGGATCTTAATTGTGTTTTATAACAGTTGATTGTAAAGGCTGATTGTCAAGCCTTTTATAGATGCTTTAAAGCTTACAAACCAATCTTTTACCTTTAATGCTCAAGTACTAATAAAAACTGTAATTGACTTTTCCAAGATTACATTTCCAGGCTTACTCATGTTTGGAAGTTTAGAAGTCTCTTAAAACAGTTTATATATTTTCCAGGGGTTTAAGCATTCTAGCACTTAGGACATAAAAAAATGCCAGATTTTCTCGTAATACCTCTAATAGGACATGAATTCTAGCTTTCGGGAGAATGTTATAAAGATAATACTTTACCGTTAAACAATTATGCATTATTAACAATTATTAACAATTATGGTGCATCCCAGCATGGCAGCCCTACCTATCAAGCATCATTATGAGATTAAAGTTATCCTAGAGAAAATAAGTTTGGGGGGAAATACTTTTGATGAATCATTGGTATCAACAGATATGTTCTTCCCTTATTATTTGTGTGTTTAAGTTACTAAATATTTTTTAAATCTTTGGAATTTTATTTTGCTCAAAGGTACTAGAAACCTCCAGTAAGACCTAACAAATAAATTATTATTTTTGATTCAGTCTCTATCATGGACTTGTCAAGATAACTCCAATCAAATAAACCCGAGGCTTGACCTCCAAATAAAACACAGTATTCCTCTAGTGCAATATTTACTTTTTGGGGTCTTATTTGATCTTGTCATGTTTAAATTTATGTAGATCTATATATCAATACTAATTTTTTTTTACATTTACAAACTACAGGCTTCTGAAATTCACGCTTTGGAAATGTAAATCTTTGCAATCCTGTTTCTATGGGGAACCTTCCATAGCAACACAAGCCTTGGTGATTTAACTCACCACAAGAATTGGTTTATCATTGTTTCTGTTCTCTCTCTGGGAGGCACTTGAAGCAAAGCTTATTTGTTGCCTTCTCAAGTCATACGTGGCACAAGACCATAGAAATTATGTTGTACCTGCTGCTCTCCATGACTCATTCTATGTGGATTTAAAATAATGAAATCAGGGCTATCGGCTACAGAATGTTTCAAACACCTCACACACTACCTATTTGTAACACTGGAGTTCTCTTCTTTTTATGCACAAACTACTCCATTGTTTCAGGGTTTTTTTTCCATTTGACTGCCTCCTGCTGCAACCATTTTAATGGCAAGTGTTAGTCCTGGAGATGCATTATTATATCAGTCTATGATTTAGATCACTCAATTCCAAAACTAAACCTGCGCTTAATTCCTGTGCTATAATGTTTTAGAGTCATTTCCTTGATTATTGTCCATTATTAAATGGATAACATAGAATCCTACTACCAGTAGTTGAATATCAATAACATTTCTAGAAACTGTAAGATTGTGATTACGGCCAAATGACATATTAATTATTATTATATTTTTTTTATTATTTATAATAATAAGAGATTTGACAAATAACAGCCATCCACAAATACATTAAGCCTTACTGTTGCCCACAGCCATGTCAGCGTAATGTGAATATTGATTCTGTCACACCAACAATGTAAGCAGCTTTCACATTACCTGTGTGTTATATCTCCATTAGAATCACATGACACATTTCAAATCTTAATGTTTTGTTGTAACCAAGATAAACACCTTGAAAGGATTAATACACTAAAACCCAATGCCCACATGTAATTAAAGCTTGCTATAGGGTCAATAGTTGTCCACTCAAACACAAATAATGCATTTTTTTACTGCATATCTGAAATGTTTTGTAGTTAAAACACAGATGCTTTTTTTATGTGATTTAAGCTTCATGGAGTCAAAAAGCAGCAAAGTAATATACACTAATCAGGCATAACTTTATGACCACTGACAGGTGAAGTAAATAACACTGATTATCTCTTCATCATGGCACCTATTAGTGGGTGGGATATATTAGGCAGCAAGTGAACATTTTGTCCTTAATGTTGATGTATAAAAAGCAGCAAAATGGGCAAGCATAAGGATTTGAGCGAGTTTGACAATGGGTCAAATTATGATGGCTTGACGAATGAATTTTGAAGGCTGGCCTGTGTGGTATATAAATGGACTAGCTACTGTAGCTTAAATTGCTGAAGTTAATGCTGTTAATGCTTGACAGGTCAGGACTGTTTTGGCAGCAAAAAGGGGACCAACACAATAGTAGGCAGGTGGTTATAATTTTATGCCTGATTAGTGTACAATAACCCCACTGCTTCTTTCCTTGATGTAATGAAGTTTTCTAATTTGGGCGGTTCATTTGAATCACATATTCTCTTCTTTTAATATTATTACACATCAGAAAATGAGAAAATGGCTGCAGAATATGCATATACACTGACACCCAATTTTTTCCACAGATCCCTCAGCTGGTGTGCTTCACAATATTAATTCCTACAAAAAGACTCACTATCAGCCTCTGAGGAGCTTAATGCTGTTACAAAAATGACCTAATCCAAAATCATCTTACTATGACTTGTCTGCCATTTCACAGGCAGTGTATGTCTTGCATATCAGTTACCCTCTTAGACCTGCTTATTAATTAAGATGCTCTGACACATCCTATCTGTCACAACTAATTCTGGAGCTTGGACTAACAGTACTGGGAATTGCATAATATCACTTGCAACAGGAGCTGGGATATCACAGCTAGCGTCTTATGGCAGTAGGGAATTCTGGGTCAAAAAAATGCTAGAACATTCCTAATTACACTAATTTTAGATGGTTTCATATAAGCTCAAGATCAGCTGTGGCCCTGACTTCAACAAAGTGATGATTGAGGTTACCTTAATGATTAATGTGACTTAATGTTTCCTATGTATGTTATGTACGTAGTTGTAGTCACTGTCTGGCCATGGACATTGCATTGTGGCCCTGCCCTGGCAGTATAGTCTATGATCCCCCTGTTTATGTGTTTATAGATGATGCTAAAATAAATCGTATTTGACTATTAAATTATGCTCTACTATGTTTATTAGGGCTGTGTGTGGTGGGCCCCTGATAGATTTTTTTTTTTTCACAATGATATGTGAGTCACATATAGTAAGATCTGAACTAGATGCTTAGATAGATCACAGGTAGATGACATCTGTCACACAAGGTGCAACCCAAAATCACCAGCCCTCCACCACCACCAACACCACCACCACCCCGCATCCTTTAAACCTTTTATTCACACTGTAAATCACACATGTCGCACATCTTTTGTAACCTAGGCAACATATGGCTTAGAGAGGTTATTTTTTCCATCACCTTTTTTCCCACCTCTCTCTCTCTGTGATTTGCTCATATATTCTGCCCCATTGGTCAGGTGAACAAGACCCTCATTGCTCAAATGACAGTCTGTAGTCAGCCCACTCTCATTACCTAAATCAGAGAAAATGTCAAGATGTTCTCCCAATTTGTGTTTTTTCTGAAACTCCAAGAACCATCAAGGTTAATAAAATGGTGAATAAAAAAAAAGCTGTAAGTGATGATGCCCCATGTCTTGGGTAAACTGTAAATTATAATCCTTTTTCTTTACAGCTTCTATGTCGGGTTCTTAAGCAAAATGTTTTTTTTGTATGGTTTACTTCATTATTAAGATATTTATTCAAATAATGGCATTTTACATTGGACTAAAGCGTTTTTGTGTGCGTTTCAGAGTGGAGTTTTGAAGATTCCTGACGATTTCTTAGTATACTATATTTGTGTACTCTTTGCTAGTGTACACAAAATCAAGCTAGCATGCGAATAATTAACAAACAAACAAATTAATAAGAAAGATATTTTATTATAATTAATACAATTATTTAGCCACTTAAATCTTTACCTCATTAGCTTTCTATATCATCTACCAAAAATTAATTTACAGTAAGAAAAGTATATAAATATATTAGCAGACAGCAACTCACACACTCATAACATTATTCATATTCACAAAATATGAATTATAGACACAAATAAATTAAAATTCACTATGAATAATGCATTTGTAAATTTCTGAATGTTTTTACATTAGATAACTTTTCTATCATAATATTGCCAGAAATACCTCAGGCTTAATTTAGTCTTCTACAAACAGAGAAAGATGGTAGCTATTTCAACCATAAGGAGAAGAAATGTGATAGCATCCAGGTCTTGAGAACTGCAGGTGCAAGGACCATCTGGCAACCCAAAAATGGCAAACAAGAGGAAAATAATTCAGGTTATCAAAAACTACAGATACAGGGTTAAAAATATTTATCCAGACCTTTCCCAAACTAGATTAAAACATTTGAAATTGGCCCACTCTTTTTTAACAATAACAAAGTCAAACAGGTCTAGAATTCAAAAATATTTAAAAAAATGTTATTAACGTTAATGAGAAGGTGGAATTTGTACTTTCTGATCTCAATCTTTATCTGGTTGCTCTTTCAGCTCTGACTTAGTTCACCCTGGGTCCTGGAAAGTTCACCAAACAAAAAAAGATACTGATGTAACCACGTCTAATGTGGTATTAAAATAATAACTTACAATAAAATAAATGTAATATAAGTAGTCTATGGTAAAATGCACATTTCACATAAAGAAGCGGAAGTGTGTGCAACTGCAAAAATGTATTAACAGTGCACACATACCCAACCACAATGCAACACAAAACAAAGATTAAACACGAACAGAAAGCATAAGCTGAACACACTCTTTGGGAAACACAGGCAGAAATATAGTTCATGACATTGACAACACCCAATAAAAAAATCATATTGCTTGTATTAAAACCATAAAATTTTTAATAATAAAACATTGTCTTTATTTAGGTTTTTGTTTAAAACTTATGGCTGCTGAAGGTGAACATCAGCCTATAAACCATTTTTTTTAAATAATTTAGTTCAATATTATTTGTGTAACACCTTTATTGATTGACATAGTCTGTAAGCAGCTTTACAAAAAAACAGAGATTTTGGTTATAGATGTTAAATGTTTCTGTTGAAGTAACTGTTTACTGATGGGGACTTAAGTCTGTCAATTGAAAATACGGTCCAAAGCCAACTTTGTGGTATCTAAGTGCTATTATACAGAATAATCTCATTAATGTTTAGGCTGTCCATGTGAAGCCATCCTCAGTGAGTGATTTCCTAGTGGTGAGATCTCCATACAAAAGTAGGGTGGTATGTTGGTACACAAAAAGTAGAGAAAATAAAAAGCTAAAACCGTATAATAATGTAAGTGGTATTTAAAAATCAGAAAAACACATACTATACAATGCATACTTTCAATAAATCTGAGAGCTATGATCAGAGTCTAGAAGTTCAGATGCAATATTATGGTTATGATATTGGCAGCCACACTATTTTGACAGTGATCAAAAATAATGGATGGCAGTATATTGTGAAATGAACCTTTAAACTGCATGGCAATATATTATTATTGCCTACACATTGATGCTGTAATGAGATTTCCCGTTCTTCATATACTGATAGACCATGAAATGTGGATTTCCTCATGCCAATGCTGCTTGGGAATCCTGACAGAACACATGGTTTTACCAACTCAAATAAATTGTTATAGGATATGTGACAGTTGTGTGT
Organism: Silurus meridionalis; assembly: GCF_014805685.1. NCBI lineage: Eukaryota > Metazoa > Chordata > Actinopteri > Siluriformes > Siluridae > Silurus > Silurus meridionalis. The sequence continues at coordinate 14,506,054 of NC_060894.1, forward strand.
GATCATATAATAATTATAATCAATGTCTAATCATATAAAGGCTATTCTGATATAATATAAAATTATCAGCCCAGACTATTGGATATGACCTAAAATTGCCCTCTCTTAATCAGTCTTCTTCTTCTTCTTCTTCTTCTTCTTGCAGCTGCTCCCATTAGGGGTCGCCACAGTGGATTCTCCATTTCCATACTACTCTGCCCTCTTCATTTGCCTCTTCCAAACCAACCTCTCTTAATCGGTATTATTAACAAATTCTAAATGCTACATAATGTTGGGAAAGTACAGTACAGATGTGAAAAGCACTATGGGAAAGTGTTGGGTTTGTACAGTTGTAAATCTCCTTGATTCTACAATTTGCCAAGATTAGCTGGCATTCTGGATTATATATTGATGTTTTGCAATCATTACGAAAGAGCATAGCAGTATTTTTCCGTGACAGGTTTGTCTGCTACCATTACATGGCAAATGCAGAAATTCAGATGTTTGATTAAAGTAGGATTTTGAAATCTAGGTTAGCGAGTTCCCAGGGCACTGAACTATACTAGTGGCTGCACTAACAAGAAGTTCCTACACTGACACAGTGGCATGTGTTGGATCAGGTGTAAATGCTGGTATGGGTGAGAAACACATTTGGAAAATACAAAAATAGATATCAGTATGATATGTAATCGGAATTGCAAATTTCAAAATGTCTGATCTACTTTAATTAAATAGAAATTGTTTTTGAGAGGCTGCTGGGCCCATTCCTGGCTGGCTGTGAAAGAGGACTTACCGTTAACCGCTAGCAATCTATTGCTTCTTCAAACGCTAATGAGAAAACATTACAAATGCTTTCCTGTTTATAAATGGAGACTGGTAGGAAAATCTGAGTGAAATCTATCTCCACTGGTAATCAGTGCAAGAGGCTCAGGCTAATGTACATTTGTTGTCTGTTAGATAAATGCATCCTGTATAACCAAAGAAAGTGGAAATTCAGGAAATGAGCAAATAGGATTTATGTCATATTAAAATCATAAAGTCATAAAGTCATATGACTTTAAAATCATATTAAAGTCATAAAGACAGTATGTGACATAAAATAACAAATAAATAGAAAAGGGCTTATATTTATTTAAAAAATGAATAAAAATAATAGTAATAATTTCATAGCGAAACTTTTTTAAAATGATATTTAGTATTCTATCTATATCTGGGATACAAATCAAAAGGCATAGACATGTTGCTTTGGCACTTCACTTGAAAAAACTAGATATGAAATTACCCCTGAGATCAATGTGTAGGTCAAATTTAAAAGCACCTTTGGAATGATCTGTTAAAAAGCCGTGCATATTATGCAGTTTATTTGAACTTTTTGCCACACTCCTAGCTTTCATTCTGCTTGAACGTGGCACAGGGGATTTGTTCATCCAGCCACAAACGCATTAGTAAGGTCATTCAATGATGTTGACTTATGAATGAGTCAGTGTTTTAGTTTTTTTCCCAAGGGTGTTCAGTGGGGTTTAGGTCAGAGCTTTCTGTATGACATCCAAGTGTTTCAGCCTTGTCAAAAACAAGCCTATACCTTTTCTTTGTGCAAACTGGGCACTGACATACAGTACTGGCAGGCAATTGTTTGCTTCCATCTTTGTGGCAAATACACACATAATGATATGATGGACCGGTGTCTGTATACTTTTGTCTATTTAGTGTAATATCTTCAGTGTGAAGAATGAAGAATGAAATGAGCACACACATGGTTTCAGATCTTGTCAGTTTTAGCCAATCTTTGATATAGTACAATGTGAGGATCATTTATAGCTCCATTTTACTGTAACAAGTTTGGTATGTGTTGGTCCATGGGAAGCAGCTTTTTCATATTTTCTATGACAGAGGTAATGTTTTGTTTGTACTTTAACAAAACCTATTTGTGAAAATTATTTCCATAACCTTATAACGGATTCTATTACTTTCTCTTCTATGCTGCAGTGTTTTTTTATGGTGTACTTGGTGTGGTCTAGTAGATGTTCTTGCCAATTATGTTTTTTCCATTTTGCTTGAACTCATCAATGTGAACCACTTTGCCTGTTTCTCTTTAAGCTGATACATATAGTCACAGATCTGTGTAGCTCCTTAATCACTGTTTCTTAGGGATAAAACATCTAAACTTTGTTACAATCTACTGTATTTGTAACCCATTCTATCCATGCTAAATATTCTTCTCTTCTTCCATTCTTCTGTTTCCTATATTATTCACTTCTACTAGTTTGTCTTTAAATATATTAATTTTAATATTAAAGTGCTTCTAAGTACAGTAAGCAGGAATCAGGCTGTTTCTTCTCTCAAGGATAAGAGCTGATCAATTTTAATTACCCTAACTCTCTGTGTTGCTGATAGTAATGGGGATTTAGTAGACACGGTGGCCTCAGGGAACCTCTTCAATGTGCTCGTTTTACTTCATGCGTGCACAGATCTTCCCTGCCACCTCCCTCCTGTAATTCACTGGGCCCTGCCTAACAGACCAATACTAACACTCTGTACATTTCAGAATAATTTAATGCATGATTGCAGTATATGGACAAATCACTAGGTTGAGTTCAAGCATATGCAATCAGGCTATTTTTCTGATTGGCTGTGTGGGTGCGTGCGTGCGTGCGTGCGTGCGTGCGTGCGTGCGTGCGTGCGTGCGTGTGTGTGTGTGGTCACGAATGTACGTGTGCATTTATATTCCTGACCGTTTGTAGCACCAACACATCAGATCATTCCAGCAGAAGATGCCCTGCTACCACATAGGGGTTGTATGAAAGCATCAACATCTGTTGCAGATTGTACCACCCTCCTGGTGATTAGAATACTGACTCTTCAGAGGGTGTGGATAGCTACAGTAACAAATTGATTTTTGATCACAAAAGGAAACAAACTGAAGATGTCAAAACCAAGAATAAGCACTGCTAATAGCTTATCCTATATATCCCAAGGGGCCTCTCTAGGATTTCTTGCATCACTTCCTCCATTGGTGTTCCATTACTCTCTAATAAATGGGATTATTGCTTTGTGCTAATTGAAGGCTCTATTTGCTTTCTTTCTTACTTCTTGCTCTTGAGATATATTCATTTTTTACCTTTTACTTGACCATTATTTGTATGGACATTAAAAATGGCTTACTATTTGTTTGTTTTTTTTGTCTTTTTTGTAAATCTAAAATTTTTCCATCTCTACAGCCTTCTGCTTTACACTCTACCTGCTCATTTGTACTGAAAATGCTGGAGGGTTTATAGTCAGAGTGCTGCTGTTAGAGAAAAGCAAGATCAGCCCCGCTCTTCAAAACACAGTGTCTACACCATGACAGATATCCTAAGCCACAGATTAACTGCTGTCACTGGCAGCAAACGTGAATACTCAAGCTATATCAATAAATAAGTGCCTCAGCTGCTAGTTTGCCTAGGAAGCGTTCATTGCGTGTTGCTTTGATTTGTCATTTGCTACCTGGCTGCTGTGACTAAAATTGGGGCGATGGAGAGACTCCAGTCAGTTTGTAAATAAAAGAAAAATCAGGTCACAGATGCACTGCTTTTACCCTGAGTGTGGGAGTAAGCAAGACATGTGTGCAAGACATGCTTCGGAGTGAAGATGCTCAAGGCCCAATCTTTGCTGCAATGAGGAACTGACAGTATGGGATTCCCTGTGTTAAATCTCTCATCAACTATTTTGATAGACAGGTACAGAGGGTCAGGCTGGTGTAATATCCTCAGAGACTGAGCTAGTATCTGGATAGAGAGAGAGAGAGAGAGAGAGAGAGAGAGAGAGAGAGAGAGTGTGTGTGTGTGTGTGTGTGTGTTGGTTTTGTGGTTTATGTGGACATTTGACCTGATTACGTACCGACATTATGGGGACATTTGGGATTATGGGGACAGGACAGGTGTCCTCATAATTCCCGCACTGTGGCTATATATATCTATACTAGAGGAGCTGAAATTCAAAATTTCAGTCCATGTCCATTTATACCACAAACACCCGAAACTGACTTAACACAGTGTAACTTTGGAATTTCGTAGTGCGCCCTGTAGCCCGGAGCCGGTACTGCAATCCGTTCACACATGTGTGAAAATTTGAGCCTTCTGATTGGCTAGCGCTGATTGCCATTTTTCGTTCTGTGATTGGCTGAGACCTACGTCAATTATCCTACGTGTTCCTTTTAAGGGCGGAGTTTCATTAGACTCGGTTTGCCAACACATTGAACAGCCATTATCCAGCCCTTTAAAAGCCAGGTATGATTATAAAGTTCATAAACTTAATGAGTAGACTATTGATATATTCCAAGAGCTCGGTTCCTTGTTGTAAATTAATGTTGTAAGAAATATTTCATTGGAATCTGGAGATTGGGGTGAATTTAGCCTTAAGAATGCATAAATTAAAGCTGGCTAGTTAGCAACATTATCAATGGTTAGTTTTAAAACCTGAGTTGAATAACTAATTACTGATAAATCTTGTACCGAATGCGCACTGTATAAATTTGGGTTTAGTGCGTTTGGCCGAATTAAAATGAAGGGGAAATGTCTGTATGTTAGCATGGATGCTAGCTAATAATAGTCAGTGCTGATAGCCGCTAGCTGATAGCCGCGCGCATCCTCGCGGCTCTTTAAACGCGTTCGCTCCGGCCACAGAGCGCGTGCAGTGTTGTAAGGTGAGCTGCTGGGCATACAGCACCCGGACTGCTTATAAACTACTGAGAACTGCTTTTAATTATTTTATTTATTATAAGGCTGTATGCTATTTAATGTCGCTAGAACATCACTTCCGGTTAGCGCGTGCAGTGTTGTAAGGTGAGCTGTTGTACACACAGCACCCGGACTGCTTACAAACTACTCAGAACTGCTTTTAATTGTTATTATTTTGTTTATTATAAGGCTGTATGCTATTTAATGTCACTAGAACATCACTTCCGGTTAGCGCGTGCGACCGGAAACAGCTGAGTGCGTGCGGCGCGGGAGTTACATGGCTGAGTTTGGAGCGGTGGTGAGGGTCTGAGTGTGAGATAGAGATGATGGTACAGTGTGTAAACACTGCTGTATCACTGTGAGGGTGTAAATAACCCCTGATACTCTTCACTCATAACTCAGTAATACTGTAGTCAGAAGTAAAGCAGAATGAACACATCAGAAGTCTGATATCTTTGAGTGTCAGTGTGATGGAGAGTTTAAATCCCAGCTCTCCTCAGCATTGTCCCATGCTCTATCACTGGACATGTTTTACATAAACACCACTTATATTAACAATTTAAGGTTTTAGTTTAAATAAACACTCATTTCTGTGGGGAAGAACGGCATCATTTTAACATGGCTGAGATGAAGCGCAGAAGAAGAAAAGAACATCCAAAGCAGGAGACGGAGTATTACACATCTGCTGGGAAAGACAAACCTGGAAATATATAAATTCAGATAAAGGTAAGGGTCCATTCACACATGCCATCCTATGTTCCTTTTGACCTAGACTGCTTTCATTAACAGACAGGGCATTAGGATAAAACTGGTGTGAAGTTCACGACTGGATTAATATTTCATTTTTTCTTATTCAGGGTGTGGAGTATTCAGTTCAGTCCCTTTTGATGAGGGAGACCTCTTTAACCTCGCAACAGCAGACACTCTGGCAATCATCGAACACAGTAAACAGGTAATATATATTTTTTTACAGTTGTGAAATTATATTGAGCTCTTATTATATCTTATAAATCTGTATGTACTGTGTATGCCTGAGACCTGTTTCATTGTATATCAGGGCTTTAGTGATTTACATGTGTTTTGTGTTTATTGGCGTGTGTATGTAACAGACATGGTTTAGCAGTACACTGGGTATATGGGGACGTTGTTGTAATGTGATAGTCAATGTACATAAGCAGCTGTGTGTATAGTGTCTGACAGAAACCTGGTCTCGAGGACTTCACTTTATAAAGTTATTGTATGAGCACCATTAACTTTATTAAATTAATTTCTCTTAAATTTGCATCTTATAGATGTAGACTTACTGACTATTGTACTTCCTTATCCCTCAGAGGTAAGGGTTTGTTACAGAAGCACCAAATAGCAGATGTGACCTGGGTGATTGTATATCATGAGAACAAAAGTGACCCAAATATTATAGTATAGTTAAGGCAGCAATGTTCTTGCTGGGTGTAAATAATATACCATATATACAGTGTGCTTTGCTAATGTACTGTATATACAGTGCACTTAAAATCACCCCAAAAGCCTGACATAGACCTTATAGAGTATCTGTAAAATGCAATAGTAAAGGAAGTGGCAGATTGTTGTTGCTCTAATAAAAATAAAAAGGAATATTTGTTGATTCAATCTTGGTGGAAACTACTGGAATTTTCACAGAAACAGTTTTATGCATAGTCATTTGTAGAACTAGCAGTTCTGCAAAACCTAGTATGTCGGACTAAATACTAAGACCTTGTTTGCGATTGTTAATAATACAATTGCTGGTGATCCAAATGCTTTTTTTAAATATTTCTAAACATACCAATCTGTTTTAAATTAAATGTTTTGTGTAAAACTTAGTTTTATGTATCTTTTGAAATTAATGTCTTGGTTTGATATGGTTGCTAATGCAGTAAAATTAATTGCATTAAAATGTGACTTAAGTATCAAATACATTCTAGGGCTACTTAATGTTTATAACAAATGTGAGAAAGATTTCTTGTTTCTGTTTTTAGAATGTAGCTGAAAACATTAGAGGTTACTGCAGTAGATGAGTTGGAGGCTGCTGATCCAGGAGAAGAGTGAGAAAAGGTAATTTATAAAAATCATATTCTGATTATTTATTCCCAAAATGTTGCAGGTACTTTGCATTGTTTTAGTATGTTTTTATCAGTACGTATTGTCTCTCTTAGTCACTGGGAGAGATTGACTGGATGGGTGAACACTATCTGTGAACCATGTCTTGAGATCAAAATGACTGAGATTTTGTGTGCAGTTTTAGGTGCTGGGGTTAGGATTGAGTTAGTCTGTGTGTATGTAGTGTGTATGGCTGAGACCTGTTTTATGAGAACACTGTGTCTAATAAGGACATGCATAGACCATCATGTAAGAGTCCTCTACCAAAGGAGTATTAGTGTGTCCGTGTGTTTGACAAATACATGGTATATCAGGGCTTTAGTGATGTACATGTTTAGTGTTTATCTGAGTGTATATGGAACAGACATGGTTTAGCAGTACACTGGGTATATGGGGACGTTGTCAATGTACATAAGCAGCTGTGTGTATAGTGTCTGACAGAAACCTGGTCTCGAGGGACTTCACTTTATAAAGTTATTTTATGAGCACCATTAACTTTATTAAATTAATTTCTCTTAAATTTGCATCTTATAGATGTAGACTTACTGACTATTGTACTTCCTTATCCCTCAGAGGTAAGGGTTTGTTACAGAAGCGCCACATAGCAGATTTGTTGTACCTTGTAGTAATGTGATAGTCAATGTACATCATCAGCTGTGTGTATAGTGTCTGACAGAAACCTGGTCTCGAGGGACTTCACTTTATAAAGTTATTGTATGAGCACCATAAACTTTATTAAATTAATTTCTTTCAAATTTGCATCTTATAGATGTAGACTTACTGACTATTGTACTTCCTTATCCCTCAGAGGTAAGGGTTTGTTACAGAAGCACCACATAGCAGATGTGACCTGGGTGATTGTATATCATGAGAACAAAAGTGACCCAAATAGATTATAGTTAATGCATCATGCGTATTATTATATTGCTGGGTGTCAATTATATGGGTGCAAATTAATAGAGAGCCAAAAGATTATGAAAAGTAAAAAAATATTTATATATTGTTAATTATGTCCAAATGATAGTCCAAATGTGTTAACCTGGTTAAGAAGATGCTACAGCCAGGCTTACATTGTCTGATTTTTGGAATAACTCCAATATTTTACTGCTGTCTGTACATCAGATAGTCAGTGGAATGCGAGCGTAAATTTGAAACGTTAGTGAAGCTAAATGTATGTTTAAAATCAAAAATGCTTTGAGAATCTAATTGGTTTGTGTCCAGCCTAAAGGGAGGTAATAGCCATTAAAATATCCCTGGACAGGTCCATATAAAAGCATTTAGTTTTGTCTATTTTAGATTACCATTGTAAAGGGCCAATCTAAGCCTAAGAAACAGGATTCAAAAGAACTTTGTGAAAAGACAAAAAAGTAAGGTTGCCTGATAGACATTATTTTTGTCATAAGAAATTCTGTTAAATAATTATAAACTGAGTATTTGTTTTGGTTATGTTTTTAAATATGTACTGAACAGTATCTTACAATAACAAAAACAGTTCTTGAACAAAAAGAAAATATGACAAAGGTTTATATTGATAATTTGTATATCATATTACTGTTCAGTAGAATATACAAAACCTTGTTATTTTATCACCTCAGCTTTGAAATTAAAGGTATGCATTTAAATTGTAAAATTGAGTCCTTGATATGTCCTGTGTAGAATTAGGCTAGTATTAAGGCATCAAGATAAATTGGTGAAAATCTTTAATGTTATGATTATTCAAATCGATGAGCTTTTAGTTACAAACGAAACATACAGTAGTATTAATTTTTGCATCTGCTTTTAAGATAAACTCAACATTGATGCTAGTGATGGAAGTGACTCTGAGAGTGGGGCTGATGCTGCGAATTTGGATGCTTCCCTGAAGACACCAGCACAGATCAGTAGGTTTTCTAACCTGTTCTAACCATGTTTAATATGCGCCATAATATGTCAGTCCACACTGCTAATGTACTCAATGATGATTTCTTTTTTACAGGGATGTGAAGCAATCGGACACCAGAAGAGGAAAATGGTTTGCGTTGCATTTTTTTAGGTTATGATTTTTCAGGATTTTTCAGGACACTTTTTTCAATATATTAATTAGCAATAAGAATTTATATTACAAAAGGTAACATTATTCACATTTATTTGCTATTTATAGTCCTAAACAAACCTCTGCCATCATACCTCTTTCACTTACTGTCTGTGGTTATGTTTGCATACACTCATTGATACAATTGAGTTCTTCGATGTCCCATCTACATTTATGGCAATAGCAAACTCCCATTCCCAGAGCGACGTAGAAAAAGCTTTGGAGTTCCCATCAAGAAATGTACACACCAGGCATAACGTTATGATCTTATAACGTTATGACTAGTGATTGAATAACACTAGCTCTTTATTATGGCAGCTGATCGTGGGTGGGATTTATTAGGATTGTAATTAGCTTTACAATTTTCCTCATTTTAAATTGGTTTAAGTGTCTTTATGTAATTCATTTGTATATCTAGCTCTCTGCAAGCTTTATATAACACTGAGCATTTTGGAGATTTCACTATGCACTAAACATTCAAATATCTAAACATCTTGGTTATCAAATTTCATTTATAATGGGTTTTTGGTTAGTTTGTTTATGAATATTTTGCAGAGACTAAAAAAACTCTAAAAAGAAGTCCCGAAAACTACAAGGAAAGGACTTGTTCTTTTAAGTCACTGATGTCTTGATAGTGCACCATGCTGTCAAGTCTGTGTTTGTGTGTGTCAGAGGGCCAATAAAACATGCCTGTCCCTTCAATACTGTGTGATGTCTTGTTTGTGTATTGTTAAAACCAATGTCCTGATAAAGCCCGTATGTCCTTACAAACACTATTTTTGTCAGAAGGCGGGACATTCCGAGCAGGTCCTCATATACAACCATAATGTCAGGTCTTTATATAAATTGTTTAAATTTGTGTAAAGTAATTCTGAAGTGAAATTTGTTTTCCTCAGAGCTGATTAGATTTTTTGACATTTGTAGCATCACTGTAGCACAAGGGGAAGGGTGGGTACCTTTAAACCATGGTACAACTTGTTTACCAGGCAAAGTCCACCTAATACATAAAAACCAGTATGTGTGTGTGTGTGTATGTATGTGTGAGCACAGCTCTGCGTCTCACTCCAAGCTGAGTGCAGGCGCACTAAACTGGATTTAAACTGAAGTTTACGCATACAGACCACCGGGAAGACAGCTTGCATATCATGCTGAGGACCCTACCTGCTTTATTTTTTGCAACATATTCGTTCTTTTCCAGTTTCGAAATATTGCGTTTATTAACATAAATCTGCTGAAGTGACGGAGATGAGAGAACGGTGGGACTGTCGCACAGTAATCGCAGTAATCACTGGATGAACATGGTGTGACGGCGCACATCGGTGCTTTTTTCCCCGATGTCAGGACTTGGAAGTGCATCGCTTTCTTCACATCTCGTCGCTCCTTTCTCTGCCCAGCGGTTCCCAGAAGTGCTTCACTTATGAGCACCTGTTGTGCGCCTTTGCTGATGAGTTTATATGCGCCGGGATTATTCTCAACGACTAAAAACCTCCAGGTAAGCTTCTGCGTTAACGTTTTTTTCCTCCTCAAGAACAACAAAGCACATTTACTCCATGGTGCATTGCCTATGTAGATGTAAATCAAGGTAAATACTGAAATAGCTCTGACACACAGCCTGGCACTCCGGCTTCACACATGCAATCCGTTTCTGACACCTCCGGATGTAAAATCTCAGGCAATTAAACACAGCAGGGTTTCTCACCAATGATGTGATGTGCCTTCACATACTTTACCATACCATACTTTGTCTTAACTTACTATACACCAAGGTTGCCACTTTTGCAATTGAATTTTAGACCATTTTACATTATTTTGAGGCACTTGTTGCAAAGTTGCTCTTTTTTCACTAGAACCAAAGGTGGTTTTGCAAAAAAGATATCTAATATATAATATAATGATGATTCATGTTTAGAAATAATGAACCTCCTGTTCATTTTGTAATGCAGTTTCTTTGTCAGGCTTGATCATTTTTATACAAAAGACAACATTCGTCTTATTTGCACTAACCAATTAACCTTTTTTTTGGGTTATCTGGAAGCCAAAGAGTTCAGTTTAGTGTTTATTTATTTTAAATTAAAATTTGACATTCCAAATATAAATAACACTATACCAATTTTATCTTTTAGGTGCCTCCTATTCTGCTGGACAAACAGTTTTCTGATTTCACCCCTGACATAACACCGATTATTCTGGCTGCTCACACCAACAACTATGAGATCATTAAGCTTCTGGTGCAAAAGGGCGTCTCTGTGCCCCAGCCACATGAGGTGCGCTGCAACTGTGTGGAGTGTGTATCTGGCTCTGATGTGGATAGTCTACGCCACTCACGCTCTCGTCTTAACATTTACCGTGCACTGTCAAGCCCATCACTGATCGCCTTGTCCAGTGAGGACCCATTCCTCACAGCTTTCCGCCTCAGCTGGGAGCTGCAGGAGCTAAGCAAGGTGGAGAACGAGTTTAAGGCAGAATACGAGGAGTTATCGCACCAGTGCAAACAATTTGCCAAGGACCTGCTGGACCAGACACGCAGCTCCCGGGAACTGGAGCTCATACTCAATTACAGAGACGACATTAATCTGCTGGAGGATGAGGGCAACAACAGTGATCTTGCCAGGCTCAAACTGGCCATCAAATACCATCAGAAGGAGGTGATAATACTAATATATAATATATATTAGTATAATATAATATAATATAATATATCAATCTGTATTAAACAAGATAAAGAATATTATTATCTTAAAATAGGTTTGATTGGCTGAGCCCATTAAAAATCTCAGTTATGTACTTATGCTCTCCTCTTCTGCCAACTTCTCAGCAATGAATGTCTGACTGTCTCTCATTTAAAGCAATTTATAGCAATTTATCTACTCAATGAGATGCTTTTAAGTGGTCATGCCTAAAAACACCTGTCCTGAGTAGAAAAGAATGGCTTCACTACCCAGTGTTGTCCTAGCTGCTTATAGTGTGCGTTTTGGACTGAAGTTATATACAGAGTAAACAGAGTTTGAAGTATAATCTTATGTTTTATTTTTCCAAATACATTCTTTCAACTCTCCAATGTTCTGTTTAGAAAACCTGTCATTAATGTTACTTTACATGAATCTATATAAAACTATATTGCCCCCTTGTGCACACGAAACAAACTGCAGCCTTGAGATCTAGCATTGTCAGACATTTGGCAATAACCTTAAACAGAATTTTAAAAAATGTGAGGCAATCCTACATAATGTAAAAACCACAAACATATTAAAAGATGGCACAAACATAGTAGTTAATCTGCTCATTCTTAATACTTCAACAACATTTTTACATTTTTATCATTCATTAATCTATGGTCATATTCTCACCTGGCTTTAAAAAAAAATACAAATAAAATAAAAATCCACAAATCCCATTGGAAGCCGGGCTTAATCAAAATTATGTTAATATAATCAGTGGTATGCCACACACACACACACACACACACACACACACACACACACACACACTAAACTCAGTACAAGATTTAGAGCTTCTAAGACTAATGAACATATTTCTATAAATATGACAAAGATGCTCTCACCCATATCAATCTATTCATCTTAACTTAATAAACTTGCTTCATTACCTTTAGCTAAAAGGTAATTGTAGAAATGCTCATTATAATCAGTAATTTCACCAAGGCTTATAAGACCGGTATTAACTCCCTATCAGAGCAGTCAGGCATGCTGAGCTATGCTAATATCAGATAAGGGAGAACAATGAAGCTGTCCCAGGATCAGTGCACATTCTCTGTTACCATGGGAACAATGATTATTGGAGATCCCTATCAAAGCATAAGCATAAGAACTTTTTTTGGTTGAGTTTCTTTTGGCAATCCTGGAAGTCTGTCAGCTCAAGGCCCACCTCAGACAAGCTAAACTAGAGATTATCATCTTTATTGACACAGTTTAAGTGTCAACATTCCGCCTCTGTGTGTGTGTGTGTGTGTGTGTGTGTGTGTGTTTGTGTGTGTGTTGTCCCTAGGCAATTGCATTAAGACTATGCAGGAAGCCCAGCTTTTCTCAATTTCATTGGCAGTGGAGCGTTTTCCAAAGTATCTATTATTTATCCATCTTGCCGTTTTATTAAATTAATTGAAAAATATCTCACTGCAATATTGGGCTGTTTGTTCATTCATTAACTCTTTTACAGCAGACAGCGCAGCATTCATTAAAATTAACTCTGGTAGCCCCAACATATAGCTCACAGACAGCCATTGAAGCTTGTGCATCTTTTAGTTTTTTTAGCCGATTTAAAGAGAATGAATGATTACCGCTTACAGAACGACTTTTTAAAATTCACCATTATGAGATGCAAGACACACGATTTCACTGTATTTGAATGGGCATATGACTGGCATCTCAGAATTAAACATATTGGCCATAGTTGGAATCACTGGGAGATTGCTGTATTTGTCATTTGTATGATCCATCTAGCTGTCATTTCCTTACAATGCTTATGTTTTCCTAATATCCTACATGAAGTCTTAGAAATCAAACACAAGGGCAGAGCAAAATTTGTAAAAAGGATCTGTAATTCAGCTTTATTGGTACATTAAAATTTAATTGGCTGCATCTTTACTTTTAGTTTTAGATCCTATTTAATCAAATTTGTGATCAACAGATGCATATGAGACAATAATTTCAGAATTTATTTCCTAGTACTAAGTTTCACCTGTGAAGAATGCATTTGCTGTTAACAAGGATAAACCAACTTAAAGACCAGCGAGGTGTCAATTGTAAAAAAAAACAAGCTATTTTGAAGCCTAGAAAAGAGGAAAAATGTATAGCTAATTTGCAGTATTCTGAAAGAAAGAATTGGTGTACTAACAACCAGATATGGAAAAGGTCAGCAATGGAAAATAGCAAGCGATGATGACAGACACATTGTGAGAGCTGTGAAAAAAAACCTGCAAACAATTGTCAATAACATTACACATAGATTCTATAAGAGAGGAATGAAGGTATCCACTGTTTAAATAAGACTTCATGAGCAAAAATATAGAGAACATGCTATTATATGTAAACGACTCATCAGCAATAAGAATAAAAAGGCAAGATTGGCAAAGGAATAAAGAGATGAGCCAACAAAAGTGCAAAGAAAGAGAGGGGGTGTGTTTGTGTGTGAACAGTGAACATTCCCTAGCTGACATCCTTAAGGAAAGAATGTTTTTTTTTTGCTTTAAATTTAAAATTTAAAATTTTGTTTATTTACAGTGTTATATGTTGGCACAGCATTATTCATATAAAATATGCACAATCATTCATTTCAGAGGAAATACCTTGCAAAGATAATATAACAAACATGCTTTCCTGCAATCTGTCACAGATGTTATTCTTGTCAATAGTAATAGTAAACATTACAGTTTCACAATTGCTTTCCATGCAACCATGGGAGAAGCTGACTAACATGACACAGATCACAAATTCCATTACATCATTCAGAGCACTGAGTTTTCCATTGCATGAAGATCTAACAACAATGATATCTGTAAAATTTCAATTAAGACAGTCCAAAGCCTTCCTATTTTTATATATATATATATATATATATATATATATATATATATATATATATATATATATATATAATTTATATTTAAGTTGATTGAGAAGGCCTCTTCACACACAAATTAAAGCACAAGCACTTGTTAATGCAAGAGCACTGTCTGCGTGTATGATGTCTTGTCAGGACATTGTTAGTCATATCAGCAGTGCCTAATGTGCCACATGACTGCACAAACGTAGAAAGCTGATCCAGCAATTTGATTTTTATGCCATCTGATGAAAAACAGACTGATCAAGCTGGAGTCACTATGAGTCATTTTGTTAACCCTTAGACAGGTTTTAGCTTTTATAAATGGCACAAACTACAAAAGGTCTAATGGTTGGAAGATCAATTTTATCAGGATAAAAGTGATAAGCAGGGAATTTTTTTTTTTTAATCATGGCAAAGAAATTAGATTTGGAAAATATTGATCCCATATGATTATCTTTGTGCGTTGTGTTTTTAATTTTCTTATATTTCAAAAGAATAGGGATTGTTCACAATGCTCATTTAATACCACAAAGAAGTCCAGTTCTTTGCTTTATGAGTAGATATAGTTAAAAAGAAAATCTACAAAAAATACAATTTGATAATACCTTTTCAAAATATACTTATATATATATATATATATATATATATATATATATATATATATATATATATATATATATATATATAATATAGTCCAGGCACATTAAACTTGACTTGCACTGTAAATGTATTAAAAAAAATGTTTTTTTTTCTTTCTTCTGTGATTGCTTAGTTTGTAGCACAGCCAAACTGTCAGCAGCTCCTAGCATCCCGCTGGTATGACGAGTTTCCAGGTTGGAGGAGGCGCCACTGGGCCGGCAAGCTCGTCACATGTATTTTTATCGGCCTCCTGTTCCCTCTCTTCTCCATCTTCTATCTCATAGCTCCCAAGAGTCACTATGGCCTTTTTATCCGTAAACCCTTCATCAAGTTCATCTGCCACACTGCTTCTTACCTGACCTTCCTCTTCCTCCTTCTTCTGGCCTCCCAGCATGTTGTCACCACTGAGTCGGATCGGCAGGGTCCCGCTCCCACCACAGTAGAATGGATGATACTGCCATGGGTGCTCGGTAACTTATACCAAGTTCTTTAGTTAAATATATCTTGAAAATACAAAACAAATTAGAAATTTCTGGCACAGAGTGGCATTATGGACAAAGCTGTTAACATGAGTGGGAAGAAATGCAGATGAAGTGTTAGAAACATTAAATGGGTATGATATCTTGTGAGCTGCAAAACTGATATTCATTTTTAACTTTATTGTTTGTAGGTTTTATCTGGGCTGAGATCAAACAGATGTGGGATGGCGGCTTTCAAGATTATATACACGATTGGTGGAACCTCATGGATTTTGTCATGAATTCTCTATATCTAGCGACAATCTCTCTAAAGATTGTAGCTTTCACAAAGGTAAAATTAATAATTGAAAATTGCACTATAACCAAACTTTTTTCTTGGTTTTATAGTAAATTGGTTATTACATTGAAGATGAAATACAAGGTTTAAAAGATCCATCATAGGATTAATGTTTTCCTACTTTTCGTTCCAGTACAGTGATTTCAAGCCCAGGAATGATTGGGAGATGTGGCATCCTACACTGGTAGCAGAGGCACTATTCGCCATTGCCAACATCTTTAGTTCTCTGCGCTTGATCTCACTTTTTACAGCTAACTCCCATCTGGGACCGCTGCAAATCTCTCTGGGTCGCATGCTATTGGACATTCTTAAATTCCTCTTTATCTACTGCCTAGTGCTACTAGCCTTTGCAAATGGCCTTAACCAGCTATACTTTTATTATGAGACGGATGCTTCAAACAAAACAGGGAATTGCAAGGGAATTCGTTGTGTACAACAGAATAATGCATTCTCTACGTGAGTGACAGCATGTCTCAATTTACTGTGTGTTCAAAAATAATCTGCGCTCCATGCTAGAAGTAAACCGTCTCCTTTGATTCAATTTCTTTTGCAAAATTTCAGGTTATTTGAAACCCTCCAGTCTTTGTTCTGGTCCATATTTGGCCTTATCAGTCTGTATGTGACCAATGTAGACCCAGGACATCAGTTCACAGAGTTTGTTGGAGCCACCATGTTTGGAACCTATAACATTATTTCTCTGGTAGTGCTTCTCAACATGCTGATTGCCATGATGAACAACTCCTATCAGCATATTGCGGTGAGGCTTATATTTTTTTTTATGCCTGGGGTGTCAGACATATGACTATATTCATGCAGACACATGTATACTTGTACTTTCTTGTTATGTATTGTTGCAACACTGCATGTTGCTAATGATTTTGGATATATGCCACATTTTTTCCTGTGTTCATGGTCAGAAAGGAATGCATCTGCATTGACATGGCTGAAGTTGCACAACAGGGGTTGTAAAAACTCTGCTGCCAGAGTGGGGTTTTCAAACCCACTTTGGTTGCACTAACATTACCACCCACTGAGATGTTATTTTGTGCATTCAAAAGCCAGATTGTTGTCCTGAAACAATGATTTGAAAATCTTGTCCAATTTCCTTTGGTCTAATTTTGTGGATGCGCACTATTTATGTCACCCCATGTCATTATGAATAGGGCACTTATTTTATCCAGTTCAAATAAAAACAAAGAACTGACTTGTGCCTATTAAATATGAACCAGACCCTTGATGTGTCATTACATACAGAACATCATCAAATCTTTTTTTATTACACAAGTAGAATAAGATCACAGCTGGATTTAGAGCTGCTGCTCCCCTATCATTCAGTGTAAATGTGTTGAGATCAATTTATTCCCATGAAACTAGACGCATGAGAGTTGATAGCAGAAGTCAGTTTCAGTTAAGCTTTAGCAAGTAATTATAATACTAATAACACTACTACTAATAAAATTATTATAAGACAATAAATGTCAATAAAACTGTTTCAGATGACACAAAACAGCAGGTTTTTTTGGTTAGTACCATCCAAAAGTGGTCGAAAGTAGAACCAGCTCACAGCTACTTAAGGCTTGCTGATAGACACAGGGAGCAAAGGCTAGCCTATCTGGTTTGATTACACAGAAGAGCTACTGTAGCATAAATTGTTAAAAAAGTTAATGCTGACTTTAATACAAAGGTGTCAGGACACTGAGTGCATTGCAGTACCTATGGTGACCCCTGTCAAATAACAAATCACCCACAATGGCAGTAGCCTTCTTTAGCAAAATGCCTTGCCACACTGCAAAAATGATAACAGTTCAAGAATAAAGAAACATGGCAAAGAGTTGTAGATAATTGCTTGGCCTAAATATTTCTCAGTGCAAACAAGCATCTGTGATATGTGCTGGAAAATCATCTCCAGGTTACGTAGGTAACCATGGTTCCCCATAGGAACAAGGGGAATGCTCCCGCATTGTCCATGCTCTAAATCACGTGTAATCAGTCCAATGGCATGACCAGGAAGCTATTAAAAACCCATGGAGTGAAACCAGCACTAGCTTCTAAAAAGTAAAGGAAGCACTGCATGGATACAGGCAGTGTGGCATGGACATGTAGCGTCTTGCACGGGGAACCATGGTTACATACGTAACCTGGAGACGTTCCCCTTAAGGAACTCGAGCTGCGTTAACAACACTTTTGGAACAAGAGTCTAATAATGCCTGACTGACCAATCCCTGCCTAGTGTGGATGGGCACAGCTAGGCTGAAGGATAGAGGAGCCAGGAGAGGCACTAAGGTTAAGGCTATGAAACCTGACAAAGGTCAGCTGGGTGGACCAGCCCGCAGCGTTGCAGATGTTTTGGAGGAAAACTTCAGAGGACAAAGCCTTAGAGGCTGCCACACTCCGAGTTAAGTGAGCTCTGACACCTAAAGAAGTAGGGAGACCAGAGGACTTATACGAGGATGAAATAGCATCCACAATCCATCTGCTGGCCGTCTGCTTGTTCACAGGGAGACCGCTCCTTCTAGTGCAGATGAACAGCTGCTCCGACTTCTCCACAGTTTCGTTTTGTGGACGTATATGTCTAGTGCTTGCACTGGACACAGTCGGTTGAGCTTGTTCTGGTCTAGGGCCTGAAAAGGAGGAGGGGAGAATGCCTGGAGAATGCGGGGAACTCTAGATCGTACCAAGGCCTCAGCCTCCGGGTACCATGGAGAAAGCAGTTCACCAATGGGTTATTACCCAGCGATTGCCCCACAATGGGGGTCATGACAGGCTGCAATGGCAGGCACTTAAACCTTCAGGATGGAAGGAGCCAACCCTTTGGCGAACTGTTCTTGAAGGAATTCCAGCACTGGGCCGACCAGGCATTTAACTGAATCTAAACAGTGTTGTTCGCACCATGCCGTAAACAGGCGCAACCTGTGGTGGAGACACCAGCGGCTAGGAGCTGTGCCCCCTTAGGGGCCACAGCCATAGCCTCCACACCTCTGGGCGGGGGTAAATTACTGTGCCACCTGCCGCCTGACAAAGAAAATTACTGTGAATTACTGTGCCCCCTGACAGAGAAGATCCCTCCTGAGAGGAATCTCACAGTGAGGGAAAAACCATGCCTGCCTGGGCACTGTGGGGCAACAGGGGGAAAGGCGTACAGGGGGACATACCATGGGGTGACAGGGGAAAAGTCGTACAGGCGGGGCCTCGGCCAAAGAGAATTTGGGGTTGTTAGGGTTAACCAGAGGGGACAGTGTGATGTATCTTGAGTCGCAAACAGGTCTACCTGTGCACTGTGAAATCTCTCCCAGATTTGCCCCACCACATCCTGGCGGAGTCGCCATTCCAAGGGCCTCGGCCCTTGTCCCGAGAGGACGTCTGCTCCCTCATTTAAGTGGCCTGGGATATACACTGCCCTTAAGGAGAGCGGCTTTCCCTGGGCCCACAGGAGGATCTGACATGCCAGCTTGTACAGAGAAGGGTCTTATGTACATTAGCCCAAGTGGAACCACATTGGCGCTGCTGCCATCAGACCCAGCAGTGTTTGAAACTGTTTACAGTGTGTGGCTGGCCTTCTTTCACTCTTTTGATGGCCGCATGAATGGATTCAACACCGTTAGGAATCCAGTTCTATGCCTAAATAGGTGGTTTTCTGTGATGGAGAAAGCACACTCATTATGGCGTTCAGCCTTAACCCCAGCTCCTTCATGTGGGCAAGAATGACATCTGGATGCTGGACCGCCAGCTGCTTCTATTGAGCCAATATCAACCAATCATCAATATAATTTAAAATGCAGATGCCCCGAAGTCTTAGCAGGATGGATGCCGCATTCACACTCTTTGTAAAGGTGCGGGGTGAGAGGGCAAGACCGAACGTAAGGACCCGGTATTGGTAAGTTTCAGCCCTGAAAGCAAACCTCAGGAACTTCATGTGAGCTGAAAGGATGGATACATGAAAGTGCAACCTGTCACTACAAAAAGACTACCTACAAGAGAGCTCCTTTTTCATTCTACACAGAAAGGCCTAGAATCTAGTATTTTCTCTCTCCCCATGGCCAAGTTTGATATTATGAATCTTATAATCACTGCTTCTGGGAATCCAAATGACAAGCAAATTGCATTTCTAGTTGGTAATTATGCAGTGTAGGACATGTATATTTATATTATAACTCAGACCTTAATATGGAAATCTTGGTGTGACATGCAGGCTTGGGACAACACCAAAGGGGCTCTTTATTTGCGGTCATTATTTTGTGCTAATGTTAATATGCTGAATATTTAAGTTTTTTTTGTTACTTCCATAATTTTGCTGTTTTTACTGCTTCATAGGATCATGCTGACATTGAGTGGAAGTTTGCTCGAACTAAATTGTGGATGAGCTACTTTGAAGAGGGAGGCACTTTGCCTACTCCATTTAATATAATCCCTAGCCCAAAGTCTGCATGGTACCTGATAAAGTGGATCAGGCATCACATTTGCAAGCAGACGGGATCCGAGAGAACTGAGACTTTTGGCACACTTAGTGTAAGACTTCAACTTTTATCTCTTATATTTTGATGAAGTTCCAGGTTATCATCCTATATAATTGATCATAGAATATAAATACAATACATTATTATTGTTACATGTCAATGTGCATGACTCTTTTGCAATAACATCAATGCTCGGAGCCTCATTGCCTTAACACAAAGCAAACCCAATTCTGTGAAACTGTGGTTTCAAGTCAATAGTCAAGTCATTTCCATCCTTCTTACAGAGGAGAGCTGCAAGGAATGTCCACATCAATCACCAGTATCAGGTAATGATTTATTTTTTGAAGCCAATACCCATTATTCCTGTCTGCCTTTGTGCTGTCCTGTATATCAACTCTTCAGATGTGAATATATTCACCTTTCATCTATAAGGCCATAAATCAAACTTATGCCATTTCCACTGCGTTTCTAATCTTGGTACTACAGATGCGTTTAATGCCCTGTTATGCCAGGCATATGAATCAGAACTCTGACAGTCTGAGCTTATATTGTTGGCTATTGGCCCTTTCTGTCTTGTTTCAAATTTTTGCAGGAGGTTCTGCGAAACCTGGTAAAGCGGTATGTGGCTGCAATGATTAGAGATGCCAAGACAGAAGAAGGTCTTACAGAAGAGAATTTCAAGGTAATTAAATCATCTTATATTAGCTACATTGGTGCAGCAATAATGGAATAAACAATGTCTTATGTTTTTCAGGAGCTAAAACAGGACATTTCTAGTTTCCGGTATGAAGTTTTAGGAATGATGAAAGGAAATAAACCAGGACTACAGCCGTCTAAAGGAAGTACAGGGGCCTCAAATATGGCCTATTCTGACCATCCAATTAAGTCTTCAAAAGCTTCAATTGGAGAAAAAACAAAAAACAAGCCTAAACTTTTCAGTGTCACTGCCTCTATTCTTCAACAACATTCAAAAGCAAATTCAAAGAATACAGAACACTGCCTGGCTAACGGGTCTGTCCCTACTGCATCAGAAATTATTTCATGCCACAGGACAAGTGATTTCTCTGGATTGTATCACCAAATCCGACATAGGGGGACAAATGATCCAGGTAGGATTTATTCAGTGTGTGAAGAGGTTGGAGAGTCAGATACAGAGGAACCAGGGGAGAATAAGAAGAACGACAATACTTCTGAGTTACCGAATGTGAACAAGGCCAATGAAACTGAAATTGATGGAAGAAGTGATGAAACAAAACAAGTGGACAAAGAGACAGAGGAAAAAAACAGGTTTTCTGACAAACCATGTATATGTGATGGAGATGTGAATGACGAGAGTGGTGAAAATGATGAAGAAATCAGCAAATTATAGTAGCCTACAGCCATTATGGGAAGGACAATCAGACTCCAGTTAAGCCAAACTGTAGTAGCTTTTTTGTCTGAATTGTTACATATTTCAATTCCATTTGTCTGTCATATTAGGAGTATTCTAGGGATTAGATGCTGGTAGATTGGCCACAAGAGGATATGTTGCCAGTAATTTTTGTTCATCAGTAGCCTTTGTTTGGCTTTAGGTTTTACCTTTGTTAACCATATCTAAGATATTAAAATGTATTTATATAGAGGATCACCATTATTTATTATTTTTTTTTTTTTGTTACATATAAACAATAAAATTATTTTCTTTGAATATAACAGCTTATGAAGTTGGGATCAGAGTGCAGGACCAGCCTGTATATCTCTCTACAAGTATCTCTCTTGTATAAAGAATTATCCAAATAAAGTGTTACCAACACCTAGAGGCAGAAAAGGCCTCTTTATTAACCGTATTGGTAAAAGTCAAGTACTTGCCTAAGCTGACTCTGAATAAAAATGCTTCTGTAAATACTGTTACTCATTTTCAAGGAAATCACCTTTCAAAATTAAGTGGCCAACTCTGGATATGCCCTTGTCATTAGCTGAGAGATTTCATGTCTCCATACAGACTTCAATAGTATATTACTATGCAAATATTTTCATTAATCTTATAGAGCGTCACACTTGGAAGACAGTCATGATATTGTTTCAAACTGTTATGATATTGGTTTTGCATGAACAGACTGCATGTAGAATGGCAAAATAATAGTTTGGAAGATAGATCATGTTCTTGGTTAAGCATTTAAATTTTTTGTGGCATATATGCCATATACTTCAGTATAATGTAGCCTTTAATATCAGTTTGGTTGAGCTTGTCATATTTAACATGTCTTTCATGTGTTATTATTTAAAATCATTTTAACTTTTCACAACTGAAAAAACACATTACATTTTCATTCTTATAACATACTGGTGAATGTTTTGAAGCTGAGCTGTCTGTAGATTTTATTATGTCAGTATAATGAACATAGCATACATGTTTGCTTGAAGGGCCAGTGCTGTATGCTGAATATTTAAAAACTGAAAATAAATTTTCAAAATGTCCATATCTTCCCCGTTATTAGGGCACCATACATCAAAGGTACGTAAGCATCCTATTGTTATTTTAACTTCTTATTTTTCTTCCTCTGGCTAGGGTGTCTATGAAAAAAGTTTGACACAGAGGGAAAGGGTTTAACAAACATTCTGATAAAAATTGAGCAAAGTGTTTCCAATGCTCTTGTCAATTTACCCCAATCTTGGAATTTTTTTGGTTAGTTTTCTTTTTTTTTTCTAGTTTGCCTGTAATGGGTGAATAAGCCTCCAAACAGGAAGTAAAGCTATATTTAAGTAATGACTTTGTACCACTTGGCACTTTAAAGACCATGATTAGAGTTTAAGCAACAGATTTTTATAGCAGTTCCACCAGCTGATCAAAAGCTACAATAGCGTGCAAAAAAAAATCATATCTATCTGCCATTTTTGCCTCTTCTCCAATATTTGTCGAATCTTCAACAAATTGTTGCTCTTGTATGCCTGATACTGGATCATTGTAGGCCACCTTTCCATTGTGCACTGTAAAAATAAAAAAATTACATAAGAATACAGCTTATTGCATTAAAATGCATGGTATACATTTCTATAAAACCCAGTGCCACATCGTTACACATTTTCACTTCAGATAAGATAAAAATGAATTGCTCTTTCTCTCTTGTGGTGCTAATATCATTTTAAAGACCAAAGGCAGCTGAACATACTACATGAAGTCTACTTTGTATTATCATATATATTACATTTTCATTCCTTACTTTCTAAATGTTTTCTTAAGTTGGAATCCTAGAATCCTGAAGACTTATCACAATAGTCACCATTTACAAACCAAAAAGCATTTATGTTTACTTTGGTCCAAAATAGCTCAACAATGGTTTGTAGTCTATCAGTCGGTCCATTAGATCACTATTTTCTCAGAAATAACATGAACCACACAAAAGTGATTGCTGTCCATCAGTATTCATTCCACATTTAATAAAATAAAGATTACAATTTTTAATACAGCATAACATTTTAAATGATAAGAAATGAGACTTGTGTCAACAGGTAGTTTGGCCTACAGTTTATGAGCAAAATGCTCCAGCTGTCTCAGGTTTCAGATCAAGGGCTCATTGAGGACCACATGTTTTATGTCACTGAAGAAACCTATGAGCTGCGACTGAAATGGACCTTTCTGATGCTAGGCAGTACATTTCACTTTAGAATGGTTTTGATCTTGAGATTTTATTGTGCCCTGCAAAGATTTAAGGCTGACTGACACAGTAAAGGAGTCCCAAAACATAATCAAGCCTCCTCCATGATTCACAGTAGGTATTGAGTTCTTTTCTTAGAAACATTTCTTTTTGCATCCATGAACATACAGCTTTAGTGCCTTACCAACAAGCTACAGTTTTGTCTCATTTGTCCAAAGGACATTCTTTCCAGTGCTACTTTTATGGCGCCTTTTAATAAAACCAATGATTAGTGCAAACAGACACTGATGTACCTTGATCTTTGATTTCAACTTGTACCTGTATCTCTTTGGACATTTTCCTTGGCTCTTTTCCACCATTCACATTACCTTACTATTCAGTCTGGAGTAGATTTTTATTTCGTAGTTGTGTTCAGGAAGGTTGGCTACAGGACATGGGTCTTAAACATTTTAATAATATTTGCAATTATTGCCACAGGAGCATTAAGCTGCTTGAGGCTAGTCTGACTGTAAGAGCCCTTATCTTTAACATACTTTAACATACTGATTTTTTTCTCTGGCCTCTTGACAACAACTCCCTTTGCATTCTCTGGTCTATGTATAATGTGATGTACACAATGATGCCAAACAGCAGTGACTTCTTTTTAACATTTAATTATTCAGAATAAATGATTATAAGTTTGAAGACATGATGCTAAATAAAGAAAACAATTAGCTTGGAACATCACTGTAATTATTTATATTTCTTTTCTAGGGGTAAAAATATGTACATGCCATTTTAATGTTTTATATTATAAAAAAAAATTATTTGAATAAAAAATTAGAAGAATTTTTTTTTTTATTACATTTGGAATGAACAATTAGGAAAGCCAGTTACTTTTGGGATTACATGAGTCACTCCTATAATACGGCTATCCCCACCTCTCAGAATTCAAAACACAATGAAGTTTCTGATTTGTTCAATAGATTTTTCTCCTGAAAGCATACAGATGCTCAGATGCAACATGTAATGTGGTTTGTTGTTTATCTGTAAGCTGTTGGTCGACTTACAATTTTCACAAACTGTAGTAATGTTCCTGTGCACATACATAATGAATTATACACACATATCCAATGCAACTTAGAATGATGCTGTTAATGGCTTCCTTATTGCCTGTAGATTTATGCTCTAATTTTAAAAATACAAATCTTTACTATGCCATTATGATGCACACTGTGATTTTTAGTTTTATAGCATATAGTCGAAATATAATCTATATTTATATATTAAAAATTATATAATCATTTAGTCCAAATATTATTCTTGTATGATTCCCAGTATAATTCCTAACATGACATCTATGATTATTGCTTTATCAGTTATCTGATTTCTTATATGATTCCAAGTACTAATCAAGATATGACTATATATACGTTTCTTATGCTTTTATTATGATTCCTATAATGTTACATATTTTTTTATATACTGGCTAAACATTCAGAACTGAATTATTCGTATAACATTATGGTTCTTATGGATCTTATTATGGAGTCATATCATTCGTCTTATGTTACTGAAAAATCTAATCATCTGTCAATCACTCCTGATCAGTGGTCTAGTTAAAGAACTTTAACTGCATCATCTTTTTTTTTTTTTTTTTTTTTAACAAAATTTAGCTGGAATTGGTGCATTTTTATTTTTAATTCAGCCCACCCCAAAAAACTTCTGGGAAGTCTACCACCTCCTTCTAGCTTCTGTGGCAACCACCAGGGTTTGCTGTCATCGACTGAAAATGCTATACCGATCAACCAAAAGTCTATCAAATGGCTATCAAAAGAGCATTATAATTGTCATTGAATGGAACATTTTAAAGGTCATTGTATGACAAAAAGTCTTGGCTGTCTGGTTGTGCAAAATGAAATATACTGCAAATGATTAAACAAAGCAAAACTAAATATGTTTTATAACTAATCTTTTTTAGAAGTTTATGCGCAAATTAACAGGAACAAATTTTGATTATTTTGCCAAGAGTCGATACATGTGACTCATTATGTAGAATTTGATACTGATCTTGAGAGAGCAAACCTCTCTGAGACATGGCTGCTTGTATTAAAAAGAAAACTTCTTCCTTATTCAATGGAGAAATAATAAAAGTTCATATTTATAAATTAATAATATTAATAATTATTGATGATAATAATAGAAATAAAGCTGCTCTCCAGGCTTTGTAAACCACACCTACAACAGTCACCCACACTTGTTCTTGTAAGTAGTTTAAATTAGATTAAAATTGTTACTATTCTTTTCTTATTAATATTGTTATTGTTGTTATATTAATCCTTTCTTGTGTGCATGTGCATGCTTGCTAAGACCTTTCAACAAAGTCACAGAGTGCAATATAAGCAATAAGCACCTCTATATCACTTGCCATCTTCTACTCAAGGGCTAAAGATTTACTGTCCACCAAAGTTTCTGCTCATCACCCCTTCAGTCTGAGGGAGTAACCATAGTCATGAGCTCTTAATGTGTTTCCTCGTCGTTCCATGCTCTGTGAACTGCCCAGACTATCAAACTTTTTTTTAACTATAGAAAAGAGTAACAAGTTTAACAAAAAACCATTACGTCTCGCAGTCATCTGAATCCTTGGTGGAAAACGAACGTTCAACAGTGAAGAAGAAATGATGAGAGTTTCCTGACCACAATGTAGAAAAGTGGAAATTGAATCAAAAGATTTGGACTTGATTCTGCACAAGGACACTAAATGCACATGTATGCAAATCATGTTTTTTTGGAATCAACTAAGATTTAGAATTAGACTTGACTGTAGACTTTTTCATTAATCTATTTATCCAGGGAGCATCACCAATCTATCTACCTGTTCATCCAAACCATTATTCATCCTCTGGTCAAAAGACAACTTTGTGTACATCTGGAACTTCAAGACGACATATAAGATGTTAATGTCTTCTTTTGCATAACACATTTATTTAGATTTAGGGTCACCAATGATGTAAAAGATATAATATATACCAGTGGCAGGCCGTGCATTTGGTACCTAGACCTTCAGTGGGGACTTACCCAACTTAATCCACCTCTTAATACCACCACTATTACATCGCAATTATAAAAACCGTTAATACTCTACAAAAACGCAATATAACAATGTGCGGCATTACAGAGAGAGAGGCATTTCACATTTTGAGGGTGAATACTATTTTACTAAAGCAAGCGCTAAACCTCTACACTACAACTGTATCTGTGCCACCTACATCATCTGGAGAAGTTCAGAATCAATATTTTCTAATAACATGACAAAAACATTAAAAATGGGCATAAAATACAACCTACTCATCAGAGATGCAGACTCATAATTTGTACCGCTCCACAGAGGCTGCAAGCCAGTGGTACCGCTCATATTCACTGGTCTGGAAATAGTAAACAGACCCTTTCACGGGCTTAGACAAGCTAGCTAGCTTTGGGGTTGGCCAACCTCTCCTCATAATGTCTAGCTTTTCTGAAAAAAGTCTGCCATGAAAATACATTTTTAATTATGTCCAAGACCAAATCAATTTCTCTTCCTCCGTCAGACATTGTGGCCATAAACTCAAGTTTATTAAAGTGTGCAGATCGTTACAGAAATGTTTTGCTAGTCGAACTTAGCTGTAACCGTTTCCCTCTGACCAACCAATCAGAGGACGGAAAAATGCTGAGGCTATTCTGTAAGGCGAATTCGAAATCTGATTGGTTAAAGAAACAGACCCACTGCGAATATAGTCCCTGGGCAAATTAGATTGACATGGCAGCACATAGAGGCTGAAATCTGATTGGACAAAAAATCTAACATCCACATACACTGGAAACAGTGCAGCCAAGAGAAACGCTACGAAATGAAGAGGATAAACTTTTGGAAATGAATTAATACAATTTCATGGAAAAAATATTAGAATTTAGGTTGTAAATGAAGGTCAGTGCTTCTGATAGTGTTTAGGCCAGCAGAAAAGGCCTTGCTGGCTGTGACGGCCCACCACTGGTATATACTAAACAGGCATTGTATAACTGGTTATACTTGTGCTTATTCCAAATATATATTTGACTCTGAGAAAGGTGGATGAAATTGTCCTCACCTGCAAACTATGTAGCGAACATTGGCTTTCAAGATTCAAACATGTTCCAATAAAGCCACATATTGTGCAGAATCACATGAAGCATGCACTGTATTTTCATTTTTAAACATCTCTTCTGTCCTCTAGCAGCTGCTGCAGTTTGTATGTTGAATTAGATTCAGTATTAATGATACATGTATTTACTTGTTATTTTACATGTATACAAGTATTTTAAACATAAAATACAATTTTGTCATTTGAATTTAATAGGGTTGATGAAAATGGCTTCATATTTAAATACTTTAGTGTTTTAAAAAAAAAAATATTTTAGTTTTGAAAATACTGTACAAAATACTTTGTAAGAAGTCTAAATGATGACATAGATAAAAATGGGGCCTCTGATTGGTGCTTACTCAGTATTTTCCCCAAACTTGTTGAGATCAGAACAGAAAATGTATCCATATGGAAAAAGGTGGTCAAGGTATGAAATGTGCAGGCTGCCAGCTTTCAAATATGTCTAGTGATTTGTAAATATGCTGAATATTTTACCATGATTAAAGTAGCTGACATGAACACCACATCATATATTATTATATTTATGATTAACAATCAATTGATTAATTAGTTAGAAACTAGTTGTTATGAAGACAGATGCAATTAGTCTTCTTATGAATGACTTTTTTGTCATTAAGTCAGTGTTGCTGATGCAAAGTAGCCCTTCATTACCAAACACCAAGTATCTAAATTCAGACAAAATTATGAGTCATTCATGAACTGTTAAACATTAAACTGATGGCTACTTTAAAGCTAGCCTTTATCTGGGAGATCACAGGGATATGATTGTGATCATTCGATTTGTTAACTGGTTGAATATGTTAGATTTATTAAATGATTTGGCCAGAGAAAAGCTGTTGCTATCAAACATTGTTTGAGTTAATGGTGTGTAATGGTGAAAAAACAGATCAAATAGAAAAATTGATGGAAGGTTTTCGAAGAAATTTTATGCTCCCTTGTAAAAGTCTTTTTTTGTTTTTTTTTATACAAAAATACAGTAGTTTATTTTGCTACATGGTGTGGCTGGTGTATTTTTTGTTCATTTTGATACACTTAAATTTAAGGTATATTGTATTTTATTTTGAAATACATTTTGATGTATCTTTGCCCAACCCTGAAAACCAGCTGGTACCCATCATGATTCATTCTCTATACGTGTAGGGAGAAAATGACTTTATTTGTCTTTTTGTTTTTTGCATTTAAATCCTAAAGGAGATGATGTGGCCTGTCCCACCATCTTAATGACTCATACTGGCTAAGAGGTCTTTGTTGGAAATACTGTTGGTGCTGTTAGAGTTATGCAGTATTTGTTAGAGAAGGAAAAATCCTGGACAAAGTATCAGGAACATTCTGGTCCCATCACATAAGTACATGTGTGTTTTGTTGGTGTCATGGTGATGTACATTGGATGAGTTAATGACCAAAGAAGCATCGTAATATCAGTAAAAGAAAGAACATAGTGAGTCTGTAATGTTCTTGGCTGTAGGTTCCTCTGCCCTACTGAGTGATTTATTTAGCTAAAGATAGCTATATCTGTTTTATTTTATTTTTATTTTAATTACCTTTTTTATTTTCCCAAAATATTTTTTTTTACTTCTTTTTTTCAATCATGTTCACAGATTATCATCACACCTGGTGATTAGTAGGTAAATATTATCATGCAATGGGCTATCTATTCGTTGAAACTGATAGGGTGATGTAAATCTTATGGTAGTTTTCACAGTAGTTTTCACAGCTATTTGGGTCCCTAGTTTATTCCAGAAGCCAAGTATGATCCTAAAGCTTTGCTTTGATGCTCAGCCTTAAAAATTCTGTTTGAAAGTTCTATCATTATCCAAATTAGTCGACTAGTCTTACACCCAGGTGGAGTTAAAAAAGGATGAGATAGGTTACAAACTAATATTTTGATTTGTATTTGTTGAATCACCGTAGATGCTGAATACTAAAAAGTAGATATTCCAGGTCTTTTAAGAATTGGCTATGAATGAGCAACACACTAAAGTTAAAAGAACAGGATAAATACACTCTATATCTATACACTATGACATTATCTCTTCATACAGTATTTCACTGCACAAAATGGCTCGTTTATACATAATACAGATCTGGGGTTTATCATTGAAATTCAACTCTACTGAAATGTTTGTCCTTTTCCTTTCATGAAGTTTAGACGAAAGCCCTGCTCTGGAATAACAATTCAATAATAAAATATAGCCTTTTAATTTTCTCAAAAAACTGGATGTGATTAAAAAATGCATGGCTAATTCCTGTTCCCAGAACATGTCATTAAAATAGAACTGTTTAAAGCATTTAAAACACATGATGAATTGCTGCAAAGGATGCAGGCCATGATCAGAAATATGAAGAGAAACTGCATGAGCAAGAGGACAACCATTTTCCTTCCACAATGAACATAAAACTTGCCTATGATGACAGGCTGTAGGATAGAAGTCATTAGTCATAGCTCTGGTCTGCTTTTTGTTGGGATCATGTTTTCCTCCAGACCAGCTCTAGTTAAAAGCTTGTTTCATACTTCATTACTTTGTTTTTTAAATTGCAATGTCTAATTTGTGCTCCTGGAATTCTTAATAGTTTTTATGGTATTTCTGGTGGCTATTTTTATTATTATTATTATTATTATTATTATTATTATTATTATTATTATTATTATTATTATTAACAATAGGTAGCTAGATGATCAGAAGATTCTTTTCAGGGTTTTTTTTTAGGTTAATGTAAAGATGAACATTAAGTACAAGGAGGTCTGCCAAGTCGCAGCTGGCCAACAACTCCATTTCCCCAAAAATGGTCACCATTGACTACAATTCACACACACTGCCACACTCTCAGTCACCAAGTTACTGATACTGTATCTGAACTCATCAGTAATACAAAAGACTCACCTTTATCTCTGACCTGCTTCCATAAACACTAACATTACAGTAATGTAAACCCACACTGTGTATTTCATATCTGTTACATTAATACAATCAACAAGGGCCATTATATTGCAACCCTACATCTTGGAACTTGGAAGATCATTGCACTGCCTTACTGCAATTATTATTTGCACTCACTTTAAATACACTGTAAAAACTATAGTTACTGTCTTGCTGTACTGGTGTGCTCAATTTTACACACACGCACACACACACACACACACACACACACACACACACATGCACGCACGCACACACGCACATACACACACTTTATAAAGACACTCCAGTTCAGGTACAGACAGTGAAGTCACTGTTTGTAGATTGTCTGACAAAGTTCTGTTTTTTCACCTTAAAGATACTTCATGTTTTTATTTACCAGGCTTCGACAACTGTCTATATGCTCAAAACATGACAGAGAACATTGAAGACCTAAAGCAGAAGCTGAACATACATGAAATGAGCTGTCTACAGAGAGGAAGAGGGTCTGCTTGACCCCATTTAGCTATGTTTGTGATTAATAATAATTATGACAATTTATTTAGATTTATATAGCATGCAGTAATTAAAGCAAGGGTCACAGGCAGACAGGGCCTCAAGGATCCTGGTGCAGAACCTAAAGCCTGATATCCAAAACTACCCAAGCTCCAAAAAGAGAGGGAAACGGAGCATGTGTAGAAGATGATAGTCTCATGCTACATTCATTGCTAATTTCTGGTACAAAAACTATTTTGACTTGTCTGTTTTCTCCTGATGTAACTCAAGTCTCACTGCTGAATCATTCACCTGGCTTTTTGAGTTAGAGTCATCCCCATTTGCTTTGCCTATTCTTGCTAGTTATTTGTGGTAATATGTTAAGTGCTATAAGGAGACTGCACTAAACTAGGGTACAGAAACAAATCATACTAAAGGCATAGCTAAAACTGTACCCCCAAATCTATTACACTATTCTACTTGCTGCATGTATGGAAAGGCTTCATTTATTAAAATCAACTATATGGTGATACATTTTCAGTGTTTTGTAAGATAACAATATAGTGTGGATCTCTTTTTTCAACATATCAGCGATGGGACAAGATGCCTTAAGTGGTAAAGTCATCTGAGGTGATGAAGAATGATGAGGCTGCGCTTGATGAAATCTGCTTCAAACACAAGGTGGAAAAGGAGACCTGCAGCAACTCTAAATATAAAATGAAGCTCGTAGTAAAGCAGGTGTGTGGTTTGAGATTTCTTTTGTGTTGCACAAGATAAGAGTGTTACAGTAAAACAATCAGAAATTGTTATAATATATATGGGATATATGGGATACTGTATATATGTACTTTGCACAGCATTTTAATCACATCCCTAGCAGGAAGCAATTATACCTATGCAGATGACACTCAACAATTCCACATCTGCTCCTATAGACATTCTTGTTTCCACTCAGGTCTTGGTCTGAGAAGCCCAACAGACATCTCTCTGTGGATTGCAGCTCATTTACGGAACTGCTATACACCCCAGGTGATTCATCCGCATGTGAAAATCTTGTGATCTGGCACGTGTATTTCTGCTTTACATCAAGAGAATTTATCCATTTCTATCTACACAGGAAACTCAGATGCTGGTTCAGTTGTTGTTCAATGATAGAAAATACCACTGCAGTTCAGTCCTAAATAATCCAGAATGTAGCTACAGTACTTGCATTCCACACCATTTTCTACCTTACAGTATTTATCTCACCCTGTACTGCACAATACTTCCTGGGATTCTCTAGCATTGCTTGACTGGTTTTACCATTTCTCAGGGTACAAGCAAGATATGCTTTAAGATTTATTCTGTCCTGTCACCTAATTGTTGGAACAAACATCAGCTTGGTGTCCAAGCAGCCAAATCACTAGTCAATAGTCACAAGTCTTTAAACCTTTTCAGATCTCTTTCAGTGATTATTAAGTTAGCACCTTGAAAAAAAAGGCTTTTCTAACCATCTTCCTTTACAAGAGGTTTTACAATGATTATTATATTCTTGATCTGTGTCCTACAAAGCAGTATCAAAATGTATTTATTGATAGAGACTTCAAAGCCTTTCTTTTATTTATTCTGGATAAGAGCATCTGTCAAATGCCATAAAATGAATTACTAACGATTCTTGATATCTAAATAATTTTGAATATGCTAAAAAACTATTTTGACAGGTTCAACTGCACAAAAAAATAAAATGTACGTTAGTATTTTGTCCCTGTAGTAAATCCATCAAGGCATAGTTCAAATGCATGAGAAGAGCAAAACAGATTGAGCAGATATGTTCTAAAACAAACAGCTGGATAAACTAATTTAATTAATGTAAAAGATGAGACAAAGATTTGTAACCAAAATGAAGAACCTGCACAATAGGTTTGTATAAAAAAAAACCAGATCTTTAAAAATGTGAGGAGTTTAACAGTATACAGGCTTTTGTACAGCATCTACATTTGTAAACACTGGGAGGCTAGAACTGAGAAACAAAACAAGGTAAAACTATATTAAATTTTATAAGATTTTATAAGTGGACACCAAACTTTTGTCTTTTGTTTTTATTTTAGCAAGAAGCTGAGATAGAGATCAGCAGCATAACCACGAGACCACGTATAACCTAAAAAAGCAGAAGCTAAACAATTAAGAAAAAAAGGCAGAGGGAATTTGTTCAATATGCTTATGATTAAAAAATATTCATAAGACAAATGTACATTGTGCTCTTTACTCATTTGGGAATTAACAGTTCCTTGGTGCAGAAAGTTATACATGCAACCAGAGGCAAAAATTTAATGGAGCTGTGAGTTGTTGTTTTTTCTTACAATTGTATCTATTTAATTGTTCTGATCATTGGTCATCATTGGTGATATGAATATTAATGAATTAGAATATTCCTGCTGTCAGTGTTTGTAATGATGTTACTTCAGGTCAGAAACATGAAGATTCTTGCGGAAAGAAGGAAGCTGGACTTTCTGTACTACTCAGCTTCAGGGAACATCTGAATATGCTGAAGGATAAATTCACTCCAGGAAGGAGCTGTGCAATAAATTCACAGGGAAGGGTTAAAAGCCCAGATGGGACAACTACATAATAATAACAAACATTGCCAAAGTATAACATGTAAGGTAAAAGGACTGTGTGTGGTAGTGGGCTGAGTGCAGATTTGTGGAAGGATGGCAGAGCTGGAGGAAGTGAGTGGTAAGGATCACACACATGCAAATGATTAAATTAATGAATGTTTTCTGTTGCAGATAGCATGAGAGAAGATAAAAAGGGAGAAAGAAGAGAGCCTAAAGAGAGAGAGAGAGAGAGAGAGAGAGAGAGAGAGAGAGAGAGAAAGACACTAAGCTGAGTGTATGTCACGTCACCTGTCTCCAATTTTGTCTCCAATAGAACCAGCAAAGTCCACTGTGCATTAGAAATTTCCCATAATCCAAAGCGAAAAACCAAATCAATGCAAAACTTGCAACAAAGCAGTTGGGAATTCTCTAAGCACTCTTTTGTGGAAAAGATTGGACACTCCTGGTTTATCATTTTATAGGTTTGTGTGTTGTTTACGGGGGAGTGTAAGGGTTCTGTTCACCAAATAACAGCTAAATTTGGTTTGGGACTTTGTGAAAGGTAGCTCAATCAAGCAGATAATCTGACAAGACATCCCATTCTGCTCTTGCCTCGATCGAAGTACAGTCATAACGCAAAACTTGAATCCAGGATCTGTCAGCTCTCTTCCCTACCCTATAGGGCATGTACAAGTTTTGTTCAAAACAATGATAATAATTATTATCAAAGTGGCTTTAAAAATCCCACCACATGCATGTGAGAGAATGGAGGTAGAGATGTAAAATGGACACATCTATTAATTTATTTATTTTGTTATGTGTGATGAAAGTTAATACAAATCTTTTGATTCTTGAAAGTTGTTTATCTTTTGTCTATGTAAGAGTTTTTGGTGAATGAATTCTTTTGACATTTAATATATTAAAATGTCTTGCAAAAAACATTTTTTACTTATTTATTAGAAATAATATTAATTTAGAGTGACAAAAAATAAGCCCAAAATATGAAGTAGTTTTCAGAGAAATAGTCAGTCATATGTAAAAACATTTAAAACACCTAAGCCTTCTAAGTAAAAATTAATTTCAACGATTTTTTTTTTTGTTAAAATGTTATTACAATATCATGCACAATGCTTTCACTTTTGAATCCTCAGTAAGGTACAGCATTGTGAACACCAAGTTTAAAAGATTACTTTCTGCTGGGATATCCTCAAGGTATTCACAACTGAAACCTCTAAGATTTCATGTGATGCTATTCCAGCTATAGTTCACTGGAATCCAGAGGCATAAGATGGATATAGGACAAGGCCAAGCTGCACATCAGTTATTTAGGACATTTGAAACTTTGATCCATTAATAGCTCAATGGATGCCAGATGATCGCCATGGGTGGGTGGACACACGCATGCCAAGAGAAAAAGTCACTTCTTTTCTCGCATCAGTCCTTGTAATGGTCAGGCACAGGGGAAATAAAGAAGATTTGGGGTTTTATGGTTGGAGATGTTGTAAGGAGAATTGGACCCTGAGCTATCAGATGAAGTACATGCCATCCAGCAGAAAGCCTGCAAACTATGGGTGGTTTTAGTCTGTTTGCTGAGAGTAAATGAAGGACACACATGGTCCTAAACGACCTACAGACAATGCCTTAGAAAAGGAGTAAGGAATGGTGGGGATGTGGTTGAAGAGGAGAGAGGATATCCATCTTATCAGCACTCAGGTCAAAAGCCTTCATCTTTGATGGGAGAGGGGTGCCTATTAAATAGTTTGCTTGCACATCTGGAAAAGCAACATCAATGTTGAAATACAGTAAATACAATACTATACATATAGAACATGTTATATACAGGTTTTAGAGCAACATTGTGATCTTTATGCACTTTCTTTTTACAGAGAACTATTAACAAATTAAGTTTATCTTTAGCTGTAAAGGAAAAATATATGGTGGACAGTAATTTAGTCATTAATTACTTGTAAATTGTTAAATAACCCGCTTATTAACCAGGTTCTATAAAGGACTTTTTTTTGCAAAGGGCTTTAACATGTAGAGTAATTAGAAGAGTCTTTATAGGTTTCTTTTGTTCCAAGGCAAAACTAATATATAATGAATTGTGATTTGTGAATTGTGAGTTAAAGGAACTCTGGAAGGTCTATCTGTGACTAAATAACTAAAAGTAGAGCCAGACAGTAACATAAGGACACATAAGAATATAAAGCATGCCTCCACTCCATTAATAATATACATATTGAAAAAACATTAGAGTGCTGATAGTTTCAACGAAACAAATACCTAGATTCATACTAGATTTAAATATTTAGACTGTTGAAAGGCATATCAACAGTCTAGAGATGTGCCAGTTCCATTTGGATCCCACTTTATGTAGAGTTTGGACAATGGACCTCTTTGAGTGTTTAAAGGCTCTGGCATGGAGAATTTGGTGTTGGATCTATGATGATCGCAAATGTTGATCTATTTTATGAGTTGGTCAGTAGCTCCTGGTTCCATAACCTCAAATGACTGTATAAGACTGTAGAAAAGACTCATAATCAGTGCTCATGTTAGTTCTCACTTTCCAGTGTTCTGTATTGTTTTTATTGTTCTATATTGATTTATAATCACACTCTTGATATCACCCAAATGAGGATGGGTTCCCCTTTAGAGTCTGGTTCATCTCAAGGTTTCTTCCTCATAACATCTAAGGGAGTTTTTCCTTGACACAATCAACATGGCTTGCTCATCAGGAGTACATACACATAGTTCACCTTAACTGTTAAATTCTGTTAAGCTGCTTTGAGACAATGTCTGTTGTGAAAAGCGCTATAGAATCAACTTGACTTGACTTGAATTTAGGGCAAAGCCTACTGAACCCTTAAATATTCTAGGTACTAATAAAGAGCCTGTACCTTTTGAATGAAACAGGTGTAGCAGATCATAATAAACTAAAAGGTCAATTGAGTATGTGGGCAATGTGAGCAAGAGCATTCAATGTTTTACAATTAATTAATAGGATTTTATAACTAATTGAAACTTTTACCTTGAGACAGTGCAAGCAGGGGTGACCAAGCCTGTGTTTTCTTCTAGTAAGGGCTCTGACAGCTGACCAGCAAGGCATTACAATAATTGCACCTAAAGGTAGCAAAAATATGAAATAGAATCATGTATTGACAATATAGATTCTATTTCCCATAAAAAAAAGTGCAGAGGTATGAGATAGTACAGCACAGTGCAAATGACATAGTGTGAATATATAGAGGTGCATTGTGAGGTACTGAGGTGAAAATATAGGTAGAATGTATCATCAAGTGGCTATACATGCATTACTTAATAATTATGGAGCAAAATTGGGGAAGTAAGTTAGAAAATGAGAGACAAGGCAAATAACACGGGAGGGCAAATGACACAGTACAAGCAGGATAAAAAATGTTCAGAACTTTATTTTTAAACATGAGGCAAGGGGAAATGTA
Organism: Silurus meridionalis; assembly: GCF_014805685.1. Taxonomy (NCBI): domain Eukaryota; kingdom Metazoa; phylum Chordata; class Actinopteri; order Siluriformes; family Siluridae; genus Silurus; species Silurus meridionalis. Next base: position 14,543,623 of record NC_060894.1, read on the forward strand.
TAGTCCAGTGTCCAAAATCAGAATGGAAAGAAACTGGAGCTATTGCAAGATGACAGAGGGGTATACAGGCCATGATGGGGTGAGAGGTGTCTTTGATTATACTTCTAAATCTCTGTATGCAGCATTAGTGAAGGGAGTTTTTGATGAAAGGCAATTGGACTCCAGTGATGTATTGGGTAGTTTTCAATACTATCTTGAGGGCCTTCTAGTCTGAGAGAGTGCAGTTGCCATACAACGCTTTGATGCACTTTGTGATGATGCTTTTGACAATGCAGGAGTAAAAGTTCAGTAAGACCCAAGGGGGATAGCTGAGATTTCCATAGTTTCCTGAGGAATCAAAGTTGTTGTTGTGCTTTTTTGATAAGGACAGAGTCGTTGAGTGCACAGGAAAAGTCCCCAAATATATGGGCCTCTATACACCTAGAGACTTGAAGCTGGTCACATGCTCCACCTCTGCCCTAATGTGGATAGGTATTGGTATGTAACCCACACAAATCCTCAGGCAATTCACAATGGGGTCTTTGGTCTTGGGTGCAAGATTGTTATTGGCATACCATGCTTTTAGGGGCTTCCCTGCTGGCTTTCTCATATACAAATTGTTTAAGTAGGGGAATCTAACATTTTAGTTAATGATTTGTAAAATAATTTTTCTTTTTAAAAAAAAGAAAATAAGAAACAATAAATAAATAGTGATATTATTTTAGACTGTTATATTAGTCAAGTAACAGATAACATTCTCAGATTTTTTGACAGTTTGTAATACTAAAGATACAAGAAACAAAGTATTCACCTTTTTTGAATTAACGAGATGGAAAATAGAATGAAGAAATCTGAAAATTTATAAGTGCTGTGTATCCCACTAGCTGCAAAGGAAACCACCCTGGTAAATCATAAAGAATGTAAGAAAGAAAACAGTGGGTCAGATCATTTTGAGGTTGACTGAATATGCTGTTCTTAGAAAGCATGTCCTTGGAATAATTCCTGCAATATGAACTATTTAATAAAGATGAATTTCATTCGAAATAAAAAAGTACAAAAAATATCTACTCTCTAGAGATATCTAGTCATAATCTCAAATGAGTTTATTTGTCAAAGCCGTTGTGCTTGGTGAATTTGTTGGCTTGGCAAGGGCCAAATCTGGCTCATAGGAAAAGTCTGCTTTTGCCTTTTTTTTTTTTTTCTTATTCTTGATCTTGGCTTTCTCCAAATGCAAAGTAAAAATGTTCAGTGCATTGAAATAAAAACATTCTTCATATTGTATAGATGTAGCAGATCTAAATTATTTACCATTGTATCCTCTTGTTTATTTAACAATAACATCACTGTCTCAAGAGGTTGCGTCTGTGTGTGTGTGGGTGTGTGTGTGTGTGTGTGTGTGTGTGCAAAGGTTACGTTATAAAAAAATGATCCCTCCAGGAATAAACCAAAAGCAAGTTTTGGGTTTTATATGGATTTCTATGTTATTATGATGTAACTGTTTATTTCCACAACATCTGTTCACAACTGTTGGCTTGATTGTCTAATCCTTCTAATCTGGGGTGTTTTACATTTGCTTTCATGATGTATCTACAATATATCTAAAACAAGCTCAGCCACATAATCAAAAAGTTGTAATGTGGCTGTATCATGCCCTACAAATAACATGCATTTTAATGGAGGTAAACACTTTTAATAAAAAGAATAAATTATAGCTGACCCCCACCTTCACCCCCCAGGGTGAGGGGGATCCACTTACTATATCACTATACAAGAATTTAATTATTATTTTTGGATTTATATACAATTTCTGATAGTGATCAAAAAGCGCAATTTATTTTGTTTAAAGAAACAATTCTGTAATGATATTGTATTGCTATGCTTCCACCACTAGAGGTAGTGATGCTCACAGGTTAGGTTAACATTGATATTTAGTAAAACGATTCAAAAGCAATTCAAGTTTCTTACACTGACTTGTCTTCCATATACTTCAGTCTCTTTTTGGAACTTTGCCAAATACCTTTCAGATGCAAGAAAGCAAAAAAATAAAAGAATCTGTAAAGTGTAACACTTGACTTGACTTAAAATTTTCAAATCCTCTATGTGGAATATAATTGTCTTATTGATAATTAAATATCCAGAGCTCATAAAAAAATTTACGTTAGACTTACAATAGAGTAAGATCACTGATCGTGATCACTGTCGTTCAACTGGGTTTTGATAGGGATTAAATTATTTAAATCTTCCAGTTTTTACATGCATAGACTTTGCAAATGTAAAGTACTGTAAATCAACTAACTTCACCAGTCTGGAAACCAGTTACCCTTTATAATGACTAAAATGCAAATTTTGTGAAATAAATTACCGTTGAAAAGTACAATAAACTCAATGTAGTCATGTATTGTTCACAACAGGTCTTACAACTACTGTGAGAAAGCTGAGTTAGGTGCTCAGGGCTCCTGTGGAGAATATGGTTACAAGGGGAACAGGTTAATATTCTTGCTCTATATTCATTCCCTCATTGTGTATATCCAATACAGCAACTGTGTGAGGGATTTAGAGGGTTAGAGAGGGGAGGGGTGGTATAAAATCTGCCTTGCTATAGTCTGCTCCCATTTTTTCTTGCTTGTCAGTGGCTTTAATGTGTGGGGCAAAAGCCAGGATGAAGCTTGTCTTTGTGGCCACCTTTGTTTTGCTGGCTCTTTCATATCTGGACCAGGTGGACTCATCTGCCTATGACAAGATTGTGTCACATAGCCGCATCAGGGCAAAGAGTCATGGGTAAGGGAATATTTTATATAGGAAATTATCTCTGTATTTTTTTATTATTAAAATCAGCCACAAACTGTCACTTTTGTTATAGTCGGTTATTTATCTTTATTGTCTTTAGTAGTGTTACATATATTTTTTTTTTAAAGAAAAGCTAAAGTCTGCAAATCCAAAATTCATAATTCTTAATTAAAACATTTTCAAAGTATTTTACAAAAAAATTATCACACTAAATCTCCAAACTGTCATAGTTACTCTTGGCTTTTCATCATTCTCCATTGTCTTTAGAGCAATTTGTCAAAAATGGCATACAATTGTCCTTCCTAATTGCATTGACTTTCAAATTGTTTGTTTCTGGATGAAAGCAATTTTCAGCACTAAATACCAGTTCTATATGCTTCTTTCTTATTTCTTCTCTTTCTTTTTAATTGTGCTTCCTGCATTCTCGACAGGCCCAATGTGTGTGCCCTCCAGCAAGTAATCGGAACCAAAAAGAAGTATTTCAGCACATGCAGGAACTGGTACCAAAAAGCAATCTGTGGGAAAAAAGCGTAAGTGCTTAACAATGGGTGTCCCTCTGATCTATGTTCAAACTGTTGTTCTGTGGTGTGTGTGTGTGTGTGTGTGTGTGTGTGTGTGTGTGTGTGTGTGTGTGTGTGTGTGTGTGTGTGTGTGTGGTGGAGTGTTTGCTATGAAAGTGTGGCGACAGTGGGTAATGCATAAACCTATAATAAACACAGGTGATAATATAACTAATGTTTGTATATAATGTTAATATAATATATTAGTATCTATAGCAAAATGGATCTCAGTTCTAAATAAACTGTAATGATCAAGTCTATTCATTTTTTGAGGTTGAAAATTTAGGGATTCCACCCAACATCTAAATATTGTTAGAGAACTAAAATAATGATTTAGCATTACAACACTTTTCACTTTTTTCACTCATTTTCATGATAAAAGATAAGATAAGATATACCTTTAATCATCCCGCAGTGGGGAAATTTCTGAAGTTAAATTAGTGAAGTGAGATCTTGGGACACTCCTATACCTTCTGTCAGACTCCCAGTTAAAAAATATGTATCTCTCTGAATGTATCTGTAATTTGTAACATGTACCATTTCAGGAAAATAGCATTTTTGGTCTCATGAACCATTAAATTTAGAACTGAAATGGCCCTGTAATTAAAAGTACAGTAGAACATAGCAAAACAAACCAAACCAAACCATTTTCTATGATTATACTGTCATCTATCATACTGTATTATTATTTATATTAAGTGAATAGTTGACTGTTTTTAATACTTATTATAAGGGAATACACTGCATCTTGCTACATAATGCAGAGCCTCTCCATAAAAAGTACATCTTTGTGAAATAAAAAATATTTATTAAAATATGACTGGTAACAGAATACTATTTAAAGTTTGTTTTAAAAAAAAAGTCTAATTATAAAATTAAATATAAAATCATAAAACAACATTTTTGATTGAACCCCAACCAAGTACTTCCCCCAAACAAGTTGCATGAAAGTTACTTAGTTCAGCAACCTAGCTGCAAAAATAAAATCTTATACTAAAAGGCAATGGAATATAAATCAATTCATTTGCTAAACACATTAATTGTGCATCTAAATTAACCAGGACACAAGTTTAGACTAGCTAGGTCTGACTTCATACTGTACTGCTCTACTTCTTTTCACAGTCAGACATTGGTAAAATAAAATTACAACTTACATACAGATGAGAATTTAACCAGTTTTGTCTTAAAAATAATAAACAAAAATATGAGTAGGCTATGCAATTGCAGGCATTAAAATAATTCCCCTAGCAAATTTGAAAAGTTCACGTGAGTATATTTTACTGAATTCATTTACACAGTATATGTACCTAAATGTAACACCTATATGTAGGTTTTGTTGAAGGAACAAAAACCAAAACATGAGATTTTTGCAGATTTGCCGTTAACTGAATATGTATGTAGAGAAATGTGAGAATTTCTAGAATTTTTAAAAGTAACAACAACTGATTTAAAAGTAGCTGTAGTCATTTGAACATTGGGTATGTGGTGAAAAAACATGCTGAATCAAAAACAGGTCGTTCTCATTGTTTCCACACAAACATATACACATCCAGGTGGGAAATTTTGTAAAATATACAATCAAAATACAGGCATATTTTTTGAGGTGGCAGGAAATAAGTTAACCCAGAGTAAACCCCTAAAGACATGAGAAGTATGCAAAACTACACCAAACTCCGGTTAAAACATTAAAATCTTGATGCAATGACCCACCACCACTCCATACCAATAAATAAAAGCAAAATAATGGCTTATACAAGTATGTAGCAACAGTTTTGGTATACCAAGGAATTTTGTTATGACAGTTAAATTAGGCCTCTTTTTAGATGATTACAGGGTGCCATGTTTATTGTCCTTGGCCAAGCAAGATCCACTGAGATCTTATCATCAGATGATGCCAACATGTTTAATGTGCTAGAACTGTGAACAGTGCTAACATACAGTATGGCAAGCTTGTGCAAGGCCATTGTCTCTATTGCATCAAATATTTCAAGTGGTCATTTTTCAGATTTGCTATAAAAAGTTTAGAAGTGTGTTGTTACTGTTCTTTTTTTTTAATCCTTCACTCTTTTCAGCTCTTGACTGAAGTTTTATGAAGATGAACTGTAGTTTGTTGACAGCCAACTTATTTCATGCTGGATCCTGTTTAATCATTGGGGGGCCCAGCCATGTACAAACTAACCACATCTTTATGCCATGTGTATTTTGGCACAAAGCACATACATTTTTTTTCCTTTATAGATTGTTAGTGTAAAACATAAACATGTATAACTTTCATCTTTCTAAGTTGTGTTCTCCCCTTAGATGTTACATAAACACTGATTTGCAGTCTTTGGTAATAGTGTTTTGGAGACCAAGTAGTATCAGCAAGTGCATAATGAGCTTCCTCTATAGCCCTTATCAGATGGTCAGACATTTACAATTTTACTTTTTCTCCAAGAAACTGGTCACTGGCACTATGCCAGACTGTATGCTTGTATCCTTAATAAGACAGCTTTTGGGAGTAGACTCTGAAGAAACTGGCAAGATAAAATTAATTCACACGCCATGCTCTGTCCATCATTATGCTCTCTGGTGCCTGCTAATCCCTGATGGTCTTTAGCCTGGAATCCAAAAGAATTTTGATTTATCAGTTTACTGATATCCATGTAGGAAAAGGTTGTGCTTCTCACTGCCTCATGCACAAGGTGCTTTCTCCAGAAACTTTGGAGGAAATCAGACTGACTGTGATTTCTGAGGTTCCACGTTCCAGAAACACAAGTTAAAGAAAAAAAAAGAGACAAAAAAGAAGCAGATAGACATGTGTATTTGGGTGGCTTAGATGTTCACCTTGACACATCATGTGTGTGCCTCATTTATGCCTCCCACATCATCATTTACATGTCAGTCTAATCTGCCCTATGGCAGGACGAGGATATTAGGCATTAGCTGAGCTTGAGTAATAAGTGGACAGCTGTTAAAAATTATGAACAATCTAAAACATTGCCACTAGAGTTTACAAGAAAAGATATCTGATCCGTTCTTGCTTTAGCATTGATTTCTTTACTTTACTTCTTTTCTGTTAGCACGTGTCTTTCTTTCATATTATGATTTACTGCTTGCTTTGAGTGGAGCACAGCTAGGTTACTAGAGTAACCAAATTCTTGGAAAATGATCCAGTCTTAATTTCGCAAAGGCATTTGTTTGGCAAAACTCCCTGTCTGGGTTCATACAAATGACAACATATTTATGTAGTCTCCAGTATAGTCCATAAGCATGGACAAAGATTCTTTCTATCACACAGTATGTTGCATTGTCTGTAAATGCCACTGTATGAAATGTGAAATTGGCAAGGGTTTTTGGTAATTAAGGAAATGCACTAGAGATCGGAATGTTGGGGATACCAAGCTCAGCCCCCTGAGTAAAGACTCGAAGTCCTTAAATGCATGGCTGTATTACAGTGTATTCTGCCTGAAATAAAATTGCTTTTATATAAAAAGATCTGTCAAATGAATAAATAAAAGGGACAAAATGCTTAGCTTTATATAACTCTAATATGCCTATGGGGGAAAAAAAACATAAAATGATCATTTACATTCACTCAAGTTAAATGCAGTTTACAAGGCTGTCAAAAAAGCCTAGGAAAATGTACGGTAGTGTAGGGCCAAGCAGATATGAAGTTCAATATATTTATGTAGTATATTGTTTAGAAATTGTACAGTGGCAAGTTCTACCTTAGTAATTAACTAAGCAGTATTTCCTGGAAAGACTTTTTCATTTCATGTCATTTACTTAATTATTTATTTGTGTTACCTATTCAGTTGAAATACTGTATACTTAACTGTCATGCTTTGATCAAGATTCGGAAACCAGAATATAAATAGGATCTTTGTTAGCCTTGGGAAACAAACAGAAGCTAGGAAGCAGCATGTACCAGAAAACGGGTATATTCCAAAACACAGGTAGTCCAGGGATGATCGCCAGAATGAACCATAGATCGGACGGTGAGTGCGTGCAAACAGGGGCCTTATAAAGGGAGGGTGTAGATTGAACACCAGTGAAGGTGATTAGTATGAAGGTGAGGCGCTGCAAGTGTGCTGAGTGCCGAAGGGGGGATATCATCAATATCTTCTAGTGGTTGCAATTTCTTGTTCATCCAAGTGACTCTAAACTTCTGATTCCCTTCACCAAAATGATTAATTCAGATTTACTATATTTTTATAAGAGTAATAACAAATTAATATATAAATTATTAATAATAATTTTAAAAATAATAGTTTTAATAACAATAAACCTTTACATACACATATGTATAAATTCAATGATAATAAAAAATATATATATATTTTTCACATTAACTAATAACAAATTCTGTTATAAACAAACCTTTGTGTATAGAGGATTATTTTATAAAAAATACACCACCTCCTATGGCTGGCCTTGTTCTGGGTTTAAGATTGCTTATTTTTCAAATGCATTTTTTCGCTCTTTTTCTTTTCTTATTCATAAACTAGGATAAATAAATTCATATGTTTTTTAAAAGACAAACTTTACATCAGTGACAAAAAGGGTTTAGCAGAGGATTGAAGATGAGACCAAAATGTATCTGAGGCCCTCTAGTGATTGCAGTACAATTTATAACCTTGTCTATTCTTATTAGTAATTGAAAGACAAGTAAAATATTTAGTAATTATTTTAGGAAATAGTATTCTGCAAGTTCATTAGGCCATGATATCCCACGCAATATTTTTCTTACAATAAATGCTTTATTATAGAAGTTATTTGAAAATAATTTTAAGGCTGTGGTTAATGAGTTAATCAATTCAAATCACTAATGAGGCCACTATTTTAAAAACTTTGCAGTTACTAATACAAATTATGTCTCACAGGGGCCAGTACTTTGTCCACTAGTGTTCAGTGTGTATGTAAAATCATGTCTAATTCATAAGGTTTTTATGGCTTCTTCAATTATTGCTATGACAGTGACACCTTGTCTTTTCTTTTTTCTTTTGATTACCTTTCCATTGCCTTTCTAACATCATTTTTTACAGCAAGCAGCATCTACATTCTATTCATGACTAAAAATCTTATTTTTGATGATAAACTGAAAATTTCCTATATTTTTACACTAATCATTATATCACTTTATTCTGATTTTACTGTAATTTCTACCCTTCCTTATCTACCTTCATATGCAACGTCTCTATTTATTGAGTATTCTTATTCATCACTCTGTATTTAATTTAATTTAATTTAAATCAAATGTCTATATTCGTTAACATACAGTGTATTTACATTGTTAATTTGGCAACAACTTGCTGCACCATTGAAATGGGTTTATAAATGTCTGATAGACTATAAGGCTAAAGCTTAGTGATTGTCTTTGTGGTTTATTTTGCAGACTTGTTTTATATGAATGCTGTCCTGGTTATATGAAGCTGGATGGGATGCAAGGCTGCCCTGCAGGTTGGTATTACCTGATAAGGAAAAATTCCAGGCATTATTTAATTGCTGCCCCAACATACTTCTGTTTATGGATCACTGCTCCTTTTTATTTAAACTGGGAAGAATGCCATTTTCATAAAGTCTATTAGGATTTTATTAAAATTATGGGTCATGATATGAAAGGAATCTTAGTCCAGGGTTATTAAATGTAGTTATTTATTCATGTTTAGAAAGAAAATTTAAAGATAAGTTGCCTTAACACTGAAAACAATGTAGCCAGCATTATATAATTTGTCTTTTTTTTTTTAATGAACAGTACAATAACAAAAAAACAACAAAAGAACCACTTTAAACAGATATATGTTTTATGTACATATTCTTAGATTTCGTTTCTATGCATAATCTACTTCCAAAGACTTACTGGGGATGTGTCATTGTCTGTTAACTAGGTACACCTTCATTTTCACAAGCTTTTAATAATCAATCTTCACTTTTGAAAGACATTTGCATATACAAAGTTTTTTGATATAACTCTGCATACTTGTACAATTTTTATATCCAAAAGTTTCCCATGTTTCATTCACGTATAGAGACAGATGTGTGAACTAACGTTAATTTAATGTTCATACTATAATTGGAGTAGTTACCGTAGCTGTTTACTGATTATATATACTTTAAGATTCCAGTGTGTGATAATAGTGGCTCACAAATATCATTAAGAAAACATTAAAAAACCAAAGTATGTTGAATTTATGTAGGTTTTTTGTGGTTTTACCAAATTCCACTGTGAGCAGTGATGACTATTTGCAGCAATCGGTGTATTATTATATAAAAACTCTGCCCAATAGAATTATTTATTATCAGTAGAGGGCTGCTCATTTCACACCTAGGACCTTCAGTGGAGTTCTGCCTGAATCAATCTACATCTTAATAGCATCATTATTGTGTCACGGCTATAAAAACCAATATTTTACAGAATCAATAATTTACACAAACATAGTATAATAAAGTGCTGCATCACAAACAGGTATCTCATGCAGTAAGAATGAATTCCATTACTACAGCAAGAAACCCAATAAACACAATTCAACTATTCTTCTTTCACACAGTGCCATCAATTTGAAATCTGGTTGTTTAAAGCAACAGCTTCAAGCAAGATGTATTCTAAATGACAGGCACCACACTTCTGATTCTGCAGTCCTCACATCAGATTCCTTCAATGCTTGCAGCACGTGATGTGAGGACTAAAATCTGATTGGATTAAAAACTCCAACATGAACAGACACTCATAGACGCACCTCGCCCAAGAGAAACGCTAAACAAAATCGAAAAGGATATACTATTGGGAATATTTTAATACATATTCATGGACAAAAATATAGTCAGTGATACTGCCAGCAGAGAAGACCCTGCAGCCACTGTTCATTATTGACATATTTATTAGCTGTATGTTTAGAATGAAAATGCGAAAAGTATCCCAGTCTGGAAACAGTCAAACAAATCAATTTTTATATTTAAAAAAAAAAAATGTTTACTTGTAAAAAACTTTTTTATGGTATCAATACATATTGTTTCCTGTATGTTTTCTTGCATATTACATGAATAATCCAAAACACAAAACATAAATGTTTTCAGCTGGTTACAGGAGTACTATATACAGAAATGAGGGGAACATTATAAAACCCCTTAAAAATTGCTGTATGACAAACAAAAAATTGTTGTGTTAAATGAAATATTTTTTGTCCTACTTTTACCTTGTTCTCCAGCTCTCCCTATTGACACCGTTTATGGCACATTGGCTCTGCTGAAACTGGATGTGACCCAGCAGTATACTGACCTGTCCAAGATCAAAGAGGAGATTAATGGAGCTGGTGTCTATACCATATTTGCGCCTAGCACTGATGCCTGGGAACAATTAGATGTTGTATGTATTAAAGCAGATGTGAACATTTTTACTGTAATTGTTCCCCTCCCCTTTTTGTCTTCTTGTATGTATGATGTACAAAAGTAGTATCTAGTTCATTTGTACCCTTTATATTGTATTTTAGTATTAATATGAATAACAATTTATGTTATTTTTATACCATGCAGACTGCTAGAAACGCACTTGTGAACAACGCACAGTCAGAGTTGTACAATGCTTTGCGTTACCACATGGTCAACAAACGTTTACTTACCAAAGACCTGAAGAATGATCTAATTCTGGAGTCAATGTACAACAAACAAGCACTGCACATCAACCACTATTCCAATGGAGTATGTATGAAAAAAAAAAATAAATGAACACATAAAAATTTTTGTGTTTTTGAGAGGTTGGAGACTGTTCTTTTTTTGTAAATGATAATTATGAAAATTAATGTAGCCTTTTAATCGTGTTATTAATTTGTTATATATTTGAGAGAGAGAGAAAGAGAGAGAGAGAGAGAGAGAGAGAGAGAGAGAGAGAGAGAGAGAGAGTCTGTGATATGTACACTAATTATTGAATTATACATTGTAAAAGTTTATACAATGCATCAATCTATATCTTTGTTTTTATATCTTATTTGCCTGATTGTTGTTCTGCATTCTGCAGGTTGTGACAGTCAACTGTGCTAGGATCATTCATGCAAACCAGGTGGCCACAAATGGAGTTGTACATGTAATTGATGGTGTCATCAGTGCAGTGGGAAACAGCATCAGGGAGGTCATTCAAAGCAATGAGGAACTAAGATTGTTCAATGTAAGGCACTGCACATCAATAAACATCTGCATATTTTTTTATCCATTTTTATCTTTCATTCAAGTTTTGAAGTTATTGAATAAAAATGCACCTTTATTATAGAATTGCAAAATATATATATAAAATTATTTTAGTTATAAAAAATGGCAAAAATTACAAAAAAACACAACATAAATCTTTAAATATCTTACTGAATACATTTCAAAACATGCTTGAAAAGACAAATGTGATTTTATGAAAAGTTTTAAACCTGTGTTTAAAAAAGGTCAAATTTATTATTAATAGTTCTAATTAGTGCAAAGTGACAATTCTATGTTGTGTTGTCTGTGCAGAAAGCTGTAAATGCAGAATCCAGTTTATTGGAAAAACTTCGTAAACCTGGACACTATACTCTATTTGCTCCAACTAATAAGGCTTTTGAGCAGTTGGACAGTGCCGTCCTTGAACGGATCCTAGGTGACACGACTGTACTTCAAGGTGAGAGCTCAGCATACTGGCAAATACAGCCATTAACACCTGGGAATTACAGTATCATTAATAACTGCACTTTAAGAGATCTCTCTAGTACTGAATCAGGGTTTCTTACACAGCAGTGTGGATTTTAGACACTCCATCACTGTTAAAGTATGTACAGCAAATAAAGGCGCTTTAGGGTAAACAGTCTTTTGCTCTTATTCATTGACAGACTCTGAAGGGTCATGTCTTCTCTTTCAAATGACATGAATGTAGACCACTAAAAGCCATGTTAGATTTTCAGACAGTGGACAAACAGCAAAACTAACCGCAGTCTCTGGGTTATCCAAAGTCAAGACATTCTGATCTCATTCTCTGTTCCTGGCAGGAAATGCTTGAACAGTGCAGTAGCTTGATAAACTCCAACTTTTTCTTGTCAACTGCATATCCAGGGGTCTAGGATTGGTTCTGAAAATAAATGATAAATAATTTTGTAAGTTTTATTGAGAAACTGACAAGAATGACAAGATTGATTTATAGATCGATTCATATATTTGGGTAGACATGATTTAGAAATGTCTCTGAAATATTTCTGTTTGGAATTATACACAAGTTTTTCCATGTCTTCCACTCTTAAGCAGAAGTTTTAGTGAAATAGGTTTGATAAAATGTGTTAGTGCATTCAGGTTAACAACTTTATATTGTTTTAAAAAGTTCATATAGAGTCTTAACAGTGTTAAAATTTTTAAGAATGTTAAACTATAACTAGAAGTTCAGTTGAAGAAACAGGAATAGGTGTTAAATTAATTGATATAGAAGAAAGCTTCATTATTTTGAAGCTTTAGCCTTCAGGCCCATCAAGCTAGATGTTTAGTCATAAAGAAAGATGAGAGTTGTGCACAACAGCCGCTTGGAAAAGAATGAAATACAGTGCTAAATCTTCTTCAGATGTAACCAGTCTGGGTAAAATGTCAAGTTTTTTTTTTTTAAGGGAAGGCATGAAATGGGCTCATTCAGTAATGCAGGTAGGCGAGAATACAGAAATACAAGCATAAAGGGATATCGGATAGGACTTTCAACCTACACCCACTTTCTCATTCATACACACATACACATACACATACACACACACACACACACACACACACACACACACACACACACACACACACACACACACACACACACAAACGCAGAGTGCATAAACAGACAGTGAGAATTAGCAGAACAGGCTGAGTTCCTGGGAATGTGATAATGTCCATACAGTAGTTCCTGGCAATGTCCAGCCATCGGCAGTACAGGAAGGACAGAGTGGGTGTTCACAGGATTACGTTAGTCTTTATGCACTTTACAGAGCTTCCTGTGAAATTATCTACCATGTCGATGACATACAATCCAACGCCATTTTAAACGAAATAATGAGACCATTTTCCATGCATTTTTCTCGGTTTACAACATATCTTTGCTATATGGATGCCAGCAGGATTTTGGCATTTGGAGTGTTTAGAGATAAGGTCATCTAAAGAGGATATTATTAAAAAGTGTCTTTATGTGACTAGAAAGTTTTTTCTTTTTCTTATTTGGAATTTTACTATCAAGGGTTCATTGGACACTGGCACATTCATATTCTTTCCCAGTCAATTGTATTCCCTGGTGCCAAAAAAATAAAAAATAAACTGATATATTTTCCCCAAAAGAAAAACTTTTGGGAATAATTAATAGCCAGGGTATTTTTTGTTTATTTGAAGTATAAAATATCTTTCAGTTTCTGAAAATATTCTTTATATTTTTTTTCAGCCTTTCTAAATTATCACCTTCTGAGCTCAGTCCAGTGCTCTGAAGCCATTATGACTGGCACTGCATATGAGACACTGGAGGGCAGTGTAGTTGAGATTGGCTGTGATGGTGACAGTCTAACTATCAATGGCATTAAAATGGTACTGAAGAAGGACATCATCACGAGCAATGGAGTAATTCACCTCATTGACCAAGTGCTCATTCCTGACTCTGGTTAGTGTTTAATTTACTTAATCTGCTTTTGTATATCTGTAGATCAAACCAAAGAAGTGATCTGTAAGTTGTTTTTAAATTATTTATCAATTCTAGAGGTAAACAGAAAAAACCTCAAATAAAATACATATTTTTAACTAAACCCAAGTGTCTTCAGCATTCAATCGGTTTGCTGTTCCAATACTTTTGGAGCAGAGTATAGATACCTTCTTGTCTTGTGACAGCACTTTAAGGCACATCAATTTGTCTCTGTACAATAATATATTTTAATTTGCACGAACATTATTAAAAGAAATACTGACTATTAATCTATGATCTCTCTCTTTCTCTCTTTCTCTCTTTCTCTCTCTCTCTCTCTCTCTCTCTCTCTCTCTCGCTCTCTGGTATTCTCTCCAACTAAAGCTAAGCAGGTGATAGAACTGGTAGGTGATTCCCAGAGAATGTTTGGTGACATGGTGTCTGAGATGGGCCTGTCTGCAGCCATGAGGCCCAAGACTGAGTACACACTCCTCGCCCCTGTCAACAGTGTTTTCACCAGTGCGTTCACCACATGTTTTTGGGTTTTTTGGGGGAATCTGAAAATCAGGCAGGTTTAAAAGTCTACTACAAATAGGAGCTAAAAAGACAAAAGTATGTATATGTATATATGTATATGTATTTTTTTTTAAGATTGCATTAAAAGCATCTAGGTAATATTAGGACAGTTGTATTAGTTGATTTGCTAAATGAATGAATATATTTTTAATTCTTTGCACATATAATGCTTTATTTTGTAAGGTTGCTGTGATGTTTATTCTATTTATATTATAACCTGTGTATTATTTTTATACACATAACAGCAAGTACATTTCTCATGGAAATTAAACCCTTTGGATTAGGTTTTAATACAAAGAGTGGTGACAAATGAAAGAAAACAGCAGTGATTCTGTTATGTTGTTTACCTTCAATGGCACCTTTGTTTTTTTCAACTTTCTGTTTTTTTTTTATGTGACATTCTTCATCAAAACTATTTAATATTTTTTAAACACACAGAAAACATGCCAAACTTTATAGTTAATGAGAGCAACTATATCTCCCACAATGCATTTTTCTTTTATGAAAAATAGTTGATTATTACTTATATAATATATAATGATGTTAATATAATTGAGAAATAAAATTTGTCAGAATAAATTCTATTAGATCTTTACAATAATAGTAGTGTCCTCAGACCTCTGGACTCTAGACTTACTTATAACTGTATAACTAATACTGAGTGCTTATACTAGTGACTACAGTGTTCTGGTGATCTGTATTTGTTTTAGAGGAAATAATGGCTTTGGATCAGAATTTACTGAGGATCATCCTTGAAAATCACATCCTGAAGCTCAGGGTAACACTGAATGAACTTTACAATGGTCAGCTGCTGGAGACCCTCGGAGGGAGGCTGCTTAGAGTTTTTGTTTACCGCACGGTTAGTGTCTTTAAGGGAATAAATGATAAAGTGAAATACAAAAGAAGTAGGTAGCATCTGTACATCTTAATTTAGAGCGAAGGAATGCCAGATTGCATGGGCAAATTACAGAATTCTTTTCATTTTATATTTGGAGTGTTTAATTTGACTGTATATACTCCCCTATAAATTCATCTTCCTTCTTTCTCTTATTTCCCCAACACTGCTGAAATTGATTTATTATGCCTGCCAGCATCTTGTCAGCTGTTAACTTCAGCTGTCACTTCATTAGCTATGCCCAGAGCATCGGTGAGTGATGCTTTGCTTTTGTCTGTGATAGGCTGTGTGTATTGAGAATGCCTGCATGATTCGAGGCAGTAAAGAGGGAAGCAACGGTGCTCTTCATCTAATGCGCTCATTAATCCGATTGCCAGAGCAGACCATGCTGGAGCTGCTGCAGGCTGATGGTCGTTTCACGTGAGTTTACACTAATCACCTTTATTTCTAGAAGTATCAGTAAAATATAATTACTAAAAAAGTGATATGACGTGTGTGATGAATGAGAAATTGCAAAAAATTAAAAAGAAAAAGTTTGCTGTTTCAATGGCAGAAATAAATCTATGGTTCTGTATTGACAAAAAATGTCAAGTAATGCAAAATCTATTTAATTTAAGCAGAATACATTTCTTTATTTCTTTTTTTTTTTTTTATAAAAAATAAAAAAACATGTCTAGATCCAGCAATAGCAGTGATTTCTTGAGGGGCACAAGTATAAGAAAACACTGCAACCAAACCTGAAATTGTTATGCATGCTTTTTGAAAGTATAAAATAAGATCACTTCTATACCAAACAGCATAAGATTAGGTCTATCTGTACCCTGGCCAGTGAAGAAGTAGCTTTTTCAAAATTACTAAATCAATTTCTGAAGAATGAGATGTGCTAACACAGGGACAAGGTTTATAGAAAAGTCATTTTGCCAACAAATATTTTTACTGTATTAGCAGGTCATACTTCCAAACACAACTAAGTGTACCAGCCCTTTAATCTTAAGTAAACTCTTCCTAGACAAGGTTTATTTTTAAACTCAAATGTCTTTAAATACTATTCACAATGGCACAAGTTTAAGTCTACACAACTATTATATTACATTCTATGCAGGGCACAAATAAAGCAAATAGGAAGCCATATGAAATCTGTCATAACTATATGGGTGAATAAATGTAAGACCAAGCTACATCGCAAAAAGACTCAGCTCAGTTTACAAAGAGATTTTTGTGCACAATCTTTTGCCTTTTACATGTGTCCCTATTTTAGTGTCTAGTGGAAGAATGCCATTACAGTTAATCCTATAATTTATTTGTATCTACATCATTATTAGAGATAATACAGTATAGAACCATACTGGATCCATCTCATAGCTAAATGGTTACATAGTTTTTGTCTTATGTTTAAACTTTCTCCAAAGATCTCACAGTAATAAAAAACAATCTGATGAAAATATTTGCCTGCAATGTTATAGAATATTCCTGAAGTTGATGGAGAAAGCAGAACTGACTGAGATGCTAAAGCAAGAGGGATCATACACAATTTTTGCTCCAACTGATGAAGCCTTCAAGGACATGTCAAATGAAGACATGGATCTTCTCACTAGTAAATCTGCTCCTTCTTCCAAAAGAGATGTTAAAATTGTTGGAGTATCCATCACAAGAAAGCTATATTTCTGTTTTGACCTTATTCTCTCTTTAGGTGATCTGAACATTTTAAGGACAATCCTGCTGTACCATTTCAGCAATGGCATCTACATTAATGGAGGACTGGAAGGTGGAGTGACCAACCTGCTCAAGACCATTCAGGGCAACAACCTTCAAGTGCTATCTGTACGTGGATTCATTTTCCGGTTTGCTTCAAAAACCACATCCACATCTAATACACAAGTCATTGAGTTATATTATACAAACCACTGACTGGACAGCAGATTGGTCAGCAGACTGCAATATTTTTATGTAGGATTTTTATAAAGATTATTTTACATTGACAAGGTATTTAAAGAATGTATTATCAACTTTTAGAAGATTCTATGAATAACATATTGAAAATATTTATTTGATCTCTTTAATGATATTTTTTATTTTTAATTAAATTATTATATAAAAATATATATTTATATACTGTCATTTTGCGATCCTTGAACATGGTTAACAGCTAAAAAAGTTATCTTATGATACTTTGGACCACATGTTAAACATAAGCTGTTGTTTTAAGCAGAAAGTCAAAAAGTCAAACATCAGTGCCAGTGTTTTATTAAAAACATCCAGGACATACAAATTGAATACGCAAGGCAATAATAAAAATGAACAGGCAAAAGTTCAGGCAACTGACAAACAAACAAGAAAGATTGGGCAAGCAGGTAAACATTTAAAAAACATTAGAGGTCAAGGATGAATTGGGCAGTAATTGAGGGCTTATTAAAATGGAATAATGCTGCAGAAAATCGTTGTGATTGTGTGTGAATGTGCAGGTGTGTATGTGCGTGTGTGTGTGTGTGCATGTGCGTGTGCGTGTGTGTGTGTGTGTGTGTGTGTGTGTGTGTGTGTGTGTGTCAGATCAAGAGTCATAGACCAGTATACAGTCAGTTTGTTTTATTTGCCATACTACACAGACAGACAGGCAGGCTTATAAAGGAGAGCATAGATTGGAAACAGGTGAAGGAGATTAGTATGAAGCGCTGTGAGTGTGCTGAGTGCAGGGGGAGGTGTCAAAATAAGTATTGCACAAACGTTTGGCGTTTATGCTATCTTAAATGCCAGAAAGAAGTAATAGTAATAGTAATTCCAAAAAGTCTGAAATTCATTAAAATTCTGAAATTCACTGAAAATGCAAAAAATAAGTTAGAGTTAGAAGTTAATTGAGAATTACATTTGGAACACTATTAGAAAAAACTCTGATCCTGATTTACAATTTCAAGCAAACATAATACTGAAGGACGTTTTTTGAAAGAGGGAATGTTAGTTTAATCCCCACTTATATTTTCCTGTACATTTCAGAGAAAGTATTCCGCTGTCTTTTATTTACAATAGGGAAATTCCGAAGAGAATAATAAGCCATTGTTACTAGTTTTGGCACAGATCCTAAATCATTAGAACAAAGTAAGTGGCTCTGAGTGATAGTATCATGAACTTCTAATTACTGAGATGTTTAGCCCTAATCATATTAGAATAGGACCAACAGCTATACACACATTATTATCCAATATCTTATTTCATTATAAAAGAGTTTTAATTATTAGCTAACTACAGTACACATAATCTATCCTGTTAATGTTTATCCTTAGAAAAATATAATTTAATCACCATATTAATATATTAACTGCCTATGATCTAGATTCCTATCAGTGTGATGAGGAAGACTACAAGATCAAAACTTACTTCTTTAAAATAGTCAGCTAACCTTAAACAATCAGCTAAACTGTTGGAAACACCTTTTTTTTGGAGAACACAAAATTTACTATTGCTTTAACTATGGGGGACTGGGGGACCATATTTTCTACCTCAAAGCTTGTTTGTGCATGTGTGTGTGTGTGTGTGTGTGTGTGTGTGTTTGTTCATGTTTCAGTGATAAATATCTGCCTTCCTGGAGATAAGCTATCATCACTAAAACACCCATTATGCGTCATCTTCCATTCTCCCATTCAAAATTCTATTTAAAAAGAACAATGGCGGCTATTTTTCATTTCTCCAAAATTCCATAACAGTAGCTAAGGGCCCAGTATCTCACACCTGAATACTTTTAATATATATATATATATATATATATATATATATATATATATATATATATATATATATATATATATATATATATATATTTGCTTGTATACTACTTATTAATTATTATTATATTATATACTTATTAATAATTATTATATTAAATGTAATGAATATCTTTCTATTTTTCAGGTCAATAACTCCATTAATGTGAACTCGCTAAATGTAAATGATAACGATCTCATGGCCTCCAATGGAGTAGTTCACGTGGTGAAGAACTTGCTCTATCCCGCAGGTAAGTAAATACTAATTTATAATTACATATACAGCAGTTTGCAGGTGCTCTTGCCTAAAAAAAAAAGCATGCCCCAAAGCTAGAACAAATAATTCTGGGGATACAAATACTATCACAGTAAACCCTATTACTTCAGATTGCAATTGGTTTTCACTAACAAAAAAACACACACACACACACACACACACACACACACACACACACACACACACACACACACAGAAGTCTAAGGTATTTTCCTTTACTTTATTCTGTATTTTATACTAAGTCTTTCACTCTCAGTTCAACACCTGGTTGCAAAAGTAGAGTCTTGATAAATGGTGTCCTTGTATGTCAGAGAAAAACATGCATCAAGATGAGACACTTCAAAAGAAGTCATGGAAACAGAAGGTTAATTATTCAGTTGTGGATCTATGATTGAGTAGATTCTAGTGGAGTAATAGAGGAGTATTCCCATTTTTGCTCACTTCCTTGTACCAACACCAAGTTTGACCCTGCAGCTGAAGCTCAAATCTGCTTCCTATTATGTAACACATTCAGTTGTCTGGATATTCTTGACAGCCCAAACAGCCCAAACCATAATCATAACAAAAATTAAGCATCCTTTAAGAGACGAAGGCACATCTTAGACTGCGTTCAGTATACATGTCCAATCATTTCATTATTTAATATTCAGCAAGCTATCCAAAGTACACAAACAGCTGAAGAAAGACCCACCAGCTGGCAGCCACTTTACACAGATTTTGAGAGTATTTGTTAGACACAGGCATAAACACATTCTCACCTGCAGTCACAGATAAGATTAATTGGCAAATTACTACTTTAATTTAATTTTTTTTTTTTTTTTTTGGAATCTCACTAAAACCAAGCCTCCCCTTTATATACACTATTTTCTTTTTCTTTTTTAACATAATACAACAGACTGGAATACTTATCCTGCAAAGAATCTGTCCAGCAAACTGTTTCATACATGTGTTCTGTGTATTTTGTAGCGTAAAACAATGGTTGGCAGGAATTGGATTTTTGTGAATGTACAAGCTGTCTACTGCCAAGTACAGTATGTTTGCCAATTACTGTCATGTATTTTGTAACCCCACTTCTAACCGCTGCCAAATGTAAGAATGAAATTAACTAAACTGAGAAACGGTGTCTTTAAATTGCCAGATCTACCAGTAGGCCGTGAGGATCTACTTGTTTTGCTGAGGAAGCTCATCAAATATATACAGATAAAGGTACAATAATACACCTGCCAAATCTAATACAGTAGAATCCTCTATGCTGTTATTATGTGTTACAGTACATAAACTTTTGCCCTTCATTGCTCCACATTTTAACCATATGCTTATTTTTCTTGTCTTTTTGTTAATCTTTTAGTTTGTTCATGGATACACCTACAGGGAGATTCCACTCTCCTTCATTAGTGAGTTCTTTCTTATGTCAGGATAACGACATGACTGATCTGGTGGAGAATATTAATGAAACTCTGCATATATCACTTTACATTACTAATATAGTTGGAGTATATTTTTTTTATCACCTAATAGTTCTAGAACAAATCAGGCTCCACTTAAGGCTAATCTAAGCTTAATGCTTTTAAATTATTACAATTCACAGATTTATAATTTGATGTGTATTAACTTATTTCTTCTTTTTGCAGAGAGATTTATCACCACTCAAATTATTGAAACAGGTAATCTGACCAACCATTTTTACATAGTTCCAAATTCACAAAAAAATACTAAAACAAATCGGAAGGAAATGCTTCATCTACAGTTTGGTTTAAATTTCCATACAGAGTTACAAATACAATATTATGCATTATTATTTGTTTATTTATTAACTGTAGTACTGTAATGGTGATAATGATTGATAAAACACAAAGACCCTGTAACTCAACACAGTGTGTGGTGCTGGACTGGAAAAACCATTTTCTTTGGCACGTGCTCAGGAAACCACTAAGTAAATCAAACCTCTTTACGGTACTGTGAAGTAATAAGGACAGGAGAGGACTTGCTTCTCTGAACGCAGCACTAATCTTGCTTCTTGAGGACTAGTCATTAACTCTTGAGAGCAGCATGTCTCAGATCAGCAATTAAAACCATATTGAAAAGATTTTGGCAAAACTGATTTGATCGGAAACCGGTTTCTGGACAAGTAAAGCAACTTTAGTCAAAAAAGTAAAATTTGATGCTAAGACAGAAAAAAAGGAGATTCAGGAACATAATTACATTTTCTTATGAAGTTATTATTTAATTTTTATCATTCTATTACAATGAAGAAAACAGATAAAAATAGTAAAAGGGTTACTCTATTATAATAAATAATGCAATGTATGTGTTGGGATTTTAAAAGATAAGGAAAACCTCCTGCAACTATCCAGACATTCTTTAACTCTACATGGGGCAATTCCCCATTGAAATTGCTCCACAATGCTGAGAGAAACGCTGGTTCTACTCCAATACAAGCAGTATTAGTAAACTGAAACTACTTGCCACAAGGCCACAGTGTGTTTTAGCTTTGCTCTTGCTCTACTGCTCAGTAGTGGTGAGTATGATTGATTGTAAAGATCACTGAAAAAACTCCAATCAATTACAGTCAAAAACTGTCAAACAGTCATGTAACATAATGCAGTGAGGTGCAATGGCTGATTGGAAATGTATTTCATATCACAAATGCTTTTGATTGTACATAATTTTTAGATAACTAGAAGCATATATTACGTTTATAAAATATAAACCTACATTTATGTAGGTACTTTGTAAGTACAAGCACGTTTATTCAGAAGTATAAGATTGGGAAAGCTAGCATGAGTTAACACCTGCTGTTAAGGATCCTTATTGCCTGAGGTAAAAGGATATCATAGAGCTAATAGTTTTGCACTGCAATGGATTGAGTTGTGCAGAGGGAAGAACAGGTAAACAGGCTTGGTGAAAAAATGAAGTCAGATTATAAAAATAATTAACTGGGCTCTCACCCTACACCTGAATAAGTAGATCTATTGCTGAACTTGAAAAAGTTCCATATAAAAATGTTGATGCATGTGGTTTGAGATTTAGGAAGATTATGTGTCTTTAGATAGTCAAAGCATACTGATGCACCCAGTCAGGTAACTCTTTTGTGTGTCATACAAATTGTGAGACCAGAGATTAAATAATCTTTCTTAAATCTTTGGCTTCTTGTTCTAG
Source organism: Silurus meridionalis (assembly GCF_014805685.1). Classification (NCBI taxonomy): domain Eukaryota; kingdom Metazoa; phylum Chordata; class Actinopteri; order Siluriformes; family Siluridae; genus Silurus; species Silurus meridionalis. The sequence continues at coordinate 14,566,229 of NC_060894.1, forward strand.
GCCCTAAATGGGAGGTTATAGAAACTAAGCCCTTTATTAACACAGTCAGTCAAGTAATTGAAAGTGGCCCAAAAGTGGAAACCGTGGTTGTGGAGGGAGATCATGTGATCACTGAATTTAAGCTCACCAAGAAGATTGAGTCCAAACCAGTGGTGAAGGAAATGGTAATTGAGACAGAGCCACAAATCACCACAGTTACCAGGATTATTGGAAGTAAGTTTTCTAAATATGACTGCTTTATCATAACTAACTGGTTTTTAGGAACATACAATTACAATATAAAGAGGTTACATATTTATTATTGGTTCCATGGCTGCCAGAATGTTTTTTCTTGCTGAGTCTTGTCTGGTAGCCTATCAAAAGACCCTCTTAGCAATAAATTAATGATAAATGACTTGAGCACTGCTTAGCATGGTTTAGCAATAGAAAGCAATAGATTTAGCAATAGAAAGTATTTTAATAGAAATCTTTTCATGTTCTTGTCCTTGGCAGTCTGGAATCTAAGTAGTAGAACTTCAGTTTTATATACTGTTGGTTTATGTTTTATTATTATTTGACTTTATTATTATAAATATTTGTTTTAGCTGGAAGGGATCCTAATGCTGAAAGTGAGATTAAGAAGATTCTTAGTGAAGGTTTGTAACCCTACAATATCAGAAATCTTGATTTGAAATGAGATGTGTCACCCAAACAAAAAAGGCAAATACAAAATAAAGGTCTTTTGCAGCTTGTTACTTTCATCAGTTTACAATATTTTTAAATGACTCATGTAAAACAAATTATAAATTGTTGTATATTACAGATCTGACCGAGATAAAGAAGGTGCTGGAAAGTGAGCTTCATATGCAACAGGAAAAAGTCAAAAAGATGATTGAGAGAGGTTAGAAAGTGAAAGTTTGTCCATTTAATAAATCAGATTCACAATCTTTTAATTGTTCATAAATTTATGATTGTACAGTGTTTGGCCAATAATAGAACAAGGTAAAAAATATTAAATGATTAGAACTAAATTTAACCTCAAATATAAAATGCAGCATTGTCACAATGCATTAAATATTGACACACTCATGTTATTTTTGTGGTTCACAGTCAGTAATAAAAAAAAATTAATTTCTGTTGTTCTCTTCGTTTGTGAGGTGGTGGAGAAATCACCACTGTTACCAAAGTGATTAGGCCAGAGCCTCATATTATTGAAGGTAAGTATATATGATTTCTAAAATTTACATAAATGAATTAAATCAACATAATTGTAAGTGGTTCTTGGCATTTCTGATCGGTTTAAAGATATTTCAATCCTATTTTATTCCATGCCACAGGACCGGATTTTTCAAGGATTTCATCCTTCAAGGATAACCCAGAGCTCATGAAGGAGGAAACGGAGAGAATCGCCAAAATTATAAAAAGTTAGAAGTTTTAGTTTGTAATTTAAGATGGTTAGAGTTAAAGCTGTAGGCAACTATGTTTTTTAGGAATCTGTAAGTTAAATCTTATTTTATTTTCAGAGGGTAGCTCTAAAAAAAGAGCAGCTATCCGGAGACCACCAGGTAAGAAAATTATCTCTATCTCTTCCTCTTGTTATGTTGCAATCTTCTACTACATTTGTTCAAAAGTATTTTTTTTTTCTTATTATTAATTTACACTCAGTACCCCATAATGACAAAGTGAAAACAGAATTCTAGAAATGTCTGTAATTTTTTTCTTTATTAAAAAATACTGAAACATTTACAGTCTTGAATCTTTTTGGCAAGATGAAACAAGCTTTGTACATCTGTATTGGGTGGTTTTCAAATCCTCTCAAGCAGGGTCAGGTTAAATTGAGACCATCGGTGGACAGCCACTTGCAGGTCAGTACAGAGATGTTCAAAAGTGTTCAAGTCAGGGTTTAGCCTGGGCCAGTTAAGGACATTTAAAGAGTCGTCCATAAGCCACTCCTGTGTTGACTGAGTGCTTAGGGTTGTTGTCCTGTAGGAAGGTGAACCTTCGGCTCAGACTGAGGTCCTGGGCATTGTGGAACAGGTTGTTATTGAGGATATCTCTGCACTTTGCTTCATTCAGCTTTCTCTCCACCAGTTGCCCATTCCTTGATGCAGAACACCCTCATAGCATGACCATAATGGTTCAAATTCTGGATGGTTTTGTGCAGGTGATGAGCGGTGTCTAATTTTTTCCATAACTTTTACAACTGAGGCCAAAAAGTTTAATCTTGTTCCACATCTCCAAGCAGGCTTCCATCGGTTTTGCACTGAGGAGAGGCTTCCCTCTAGCCACTCTGGCAATAAGCCCCACCTGGTTCTTGGTCAATCTTTTACTAAGGCCCTTCTGCCATGATTGGTCAGTTTGGCAGCCAGCTCTTAGTGCCACACTTCTTTTATTTAAAAAATATGGAGACAGCTGTACTTTTGGAAATCTTCAGGGCAGCAGCAGATTTATATATCCAGATTTGATATCCATTGACAGCTGTGAAGCCTTCTAGAGTGGGGTGTGCCTTTCTAAATCAAGTCCAATCAATAAACATTTCCACAGTTGGACTCTAATCAAGATGTAAAAAACATCTTAGCAATGAACAAGAGAATCAGGAGGCACCTGGAAAACATTTTCAAGTGTTGTTGCAACGGGTCTAAATACTTATGTACTCTACATGTGATATTTCAGGTTTTTTAATTTTTCAAAAGATTACATACATTTCTAAAATTCTGTTTCCACTTTATCATTATAGGATACGGAGTGTAAAGTAATGATAAAAGAATCAATCTGAATGATTTTAGTCAGGCTGCAGCATAACAAAATTGACAAGGAGTTAAGGGGGTCTGAATACTTTCTTTATGCACTGTATAATTAATCAATTACAAACTTATGTTTAAAGGTAATTAACATACATTTGACCTCAGTGAAATAATTCTGAACTTCCCAAATAAAGATCAGCTTGATTTTTCTAATTTTTCATGGCTTCATCTGAATGCTAATTCCATGGTCAACAAAGTCTGTACAAGATATCACTGCATGTTAAATAATGACATATAGTGTTTACTAATTATATATTTACATTTTGCTGAGCAGCAGGAATGAAGAGAGCAGTAAGACCTCCAAGACGTCCCTCCAAACCCAATCAGTGAGCATGAAAAGACACCAGATGATCTACTTATTCCAACCAGCTACATTTAGGCCACTGATACATTTATATTTCATTTGTTTAGTTAAAGTTACTTTCAACTGAGGCAAGAATAAAAGGCAAGCACAGAGGCATCGGCTGAGATGAATTGGCTGGAAAGCACACACACACACACACACACACAAGCACACGCACACGCACATGCACACGCACACACACACACACACACACACACACACACACACACACACACACACATGCAAATGATGGTGCTTTAACTTTGAGATGTTATAGGAAATTATGCTACTTATTGACTGGAACGTATATATTTAGTGACATTGTTTCTTTAGGTTGAGCCTTAATTGTTTTTCTCTGTATATATATATATATATATATATATATATATATATATATATATATATATATATATATATATATATATATATATAATTTCAAAATGATAAACCCTTGATTGAAACAGTTCACACACCCTTTTAAAGTCATTTAAAGGGGACTGAAATGATTGTCATAATTACCAAAAGACATTTTAAAGTGAAATTTCTATATATTCAAAGTGTGTGAAAAGTGGTCAAGCAATTCATAAAGTGTTGCATGTTTGTTATTTTGTGGTACTGCATTTCACTCCGATCCAAGGTGCTGCCTGTTTTCATGCTTCATACATTTGATTTAGTGTTGTGCTTTCACACTAATTGTTCTTTAATGTGACTTTTCATCCATTCAGTCATTTGTAAAATGTTGTCTAAAGCAGATTGTGTGTGTGTGTGTGTGTGTGTCTCATTCATGCACACTGTTCAAACTCAGTAGCATTCTTCTCTTCTTACCTCCTATCTTACCCTACTGCCTGTTTGATAAATTGCTTAATAAAATTGATTATAAAAGTGACACTCCTCAGTTTAATCTCAGGTAAACACCTGCCATTGTGAAATAAAAAATGACATGTCATTACATATGGTAAGTCAGCTCAAATGATGCGCTTTCTGCATGGTAGACATACGCCGGGAGTACCTACAAGCAGAATCTAAAAAAAACCATATTTGATCATACTTTTATCAGAAACACAGTTTGAATGTATTTTTTTTTTTTGCATGTGTGCGTGTGTGTGTGTGTGTGTGTGTGTGTGTGTGTGTGTGTGTGTGTATATACATATATATATATATATATATATATATATATATATATATATATATATATATATATATATATATATATATATATATGTGTATTTGGGTTCATCTTGAAGTAGTTATACATGAATTACAAAGACACTGTAATGTTTTAAGCATTACATTTTGGCCAAGCTCTCAAATAGGATGCTTCTTCTGATCTTTTTAGACCCAGAGCATCCCCAACATCCTTTCATTCAATATGAATATGGATGTGATTAGAGATGGGCAAAGGGAACACAGCCCAAGAGGCAAAATGAACACAGATTTATGTGGGTCAAGGCTCAGAAGTGGGAATTAGTTTTCCCTCTGCTTATTATTATTCTAGTCGCATTCTGTCATCTGTTTTAGAAGTTACTTATCACAAATCCACAAATCACAAATCCACAATGTCGATTGAATTAAAGTAAGAATCCAAGTTTAGCAACTTGTCAGTATCACTTGGTAGTACTTAATGCATTTGTCCTGCTATCCAGTGTGATAAATTCATCATTATAACATACATTGATTTTGACCCAGGCAAATATTTAAATATATTTCACTGCTGAATACTTCAAGCAGGTTCAGAGGAATTGTTGGAAACGATAGATAACAAACTGTTCCAATTATTTCCCAATGCACTAACTTCTTCCAGATTTATCAAATGGTTTGGCTCTTGTGTAAAAAAAGATCATGTTTTCTCTGGTTGAATGGAAATCTGAGATGCCTTCTCCTTCTCTGTCCAAACATGAGTTACAGGGTGTTAGAAAATACTGCTGCTTAGCAAAAATAGTAACAAAAGGTTTTATAAATGAGTTTGATCATCTCTCCAGTTATTGATTTGTCTTTTAAAAAAAAAACACACACACACACACACACACACACACAATTCTGACGGTGTGTGACAGCATAGAATAATATACGAGAGATTTCCCTTTCACAGCATACATTCAGTTAGGCTATATTTAAAATGTTGCCTACTGTATATAAAGTTTCACCCCATAGTTATGACTTCTCTTATTGCTCTTATTCTCTCTTAAAAAAAAAATCTAAACACTGCTTAACTGATAAACATTTAATAAACTCTGAAATTCAATGGAGAATTTTGTTGAACAGTAATTTTCATATCACGCTACAGATCAGTTAGATTTAAGTCAGCCATTCAGACAAACCTTCATTTCCTTTTTGCCCTGAACACTAGGTCATTGTTTTGTTGCAATGTAAAAATCCTCACATTAGACACAGATTCTGAAACAGGTTCTCCTCCAAAATTTTATTGTATTTGGATTCATCCATTTTGCTCTTGATGTCAACAGATCAGTCATGGAACAATGCTACAATCAGTGTCCTTGAAAAGAATTGGAATTTTTTTCCAAATGCTCTAAGATTTTGTAATATGTCTTCTAGCCAAGAGTAAAAAACTGACCTTTTTGTTGTGGTCTGTAAAGGTTCTCCAATTTCAGACAATGAGCTGTGCAACTCTGTCACAGTCAGTAGTGTCTAGGTTGTACAATATTTTTTTTTCCATTTTGTTAAAATGGATTTTACAGGTTTGCTAAGAGGGCTCAAGGTTTTGCCCATGTTTTAATTACCTCCAGGTTTTTTCCTCTTTACAGCATCATTTCAAAGATCTACAGGCAGGTTCTCATGACCGTAGTTCTAATCTGAGCTTTTGATGATGTTACACCTCAGTACTTCAAGTACAGTGATTTTTATTAAGCCAGCATACAATTAGACACAAGTATATTTAGAAAACACCAGATTACGTTTAACATATTCAGAGTGAGTGCTAAAAAAGGTAAATACTAGGACTGTCTGTTAAAAGTAAGGAGAGTTGAGTTGCACACTTATTAATTAATTAAGATTAAATGTGGAATAGAATGCTCAAAAAGAACATAAGAATATGATAGTTACGTGTCCACAAACCTTTAGCCATATTGTATATGTATGTTCCAGAAGATCTTTAGAAAATCTTCCAACATGATTTAGTCATAGTTTCAATGTTTTTTAGTGGATTCACCTTTGCAGTAATCCAGTCACCCAATCATGTGCAAGTAGCACAATAATATCATAATACTAAGCAACAGACTTTGACCCTGACATTAATTTCTGAATGTACTTCATGGTGGTAGGCAGTTTAATAAATCCTAAAACTCATCGTTTCTTTACAAGGAATGGTGCAAAAACTGAAAATATTCTATTACAATATGGACTGCAACAGCAGAAGACCACAATGGGGCTGACTCCAACCAGATATGAGCCAACAGACATTTGAGAATACAGTGGGCACCAGGTTACTGCAACTGGACAGCAACTGACAAAGTCACTGTGATTTTTATTGGCATTAAACTTCGTTTTACCACTAACCAATGTAAAAATATTTGTTGAAGAAATTGCCCAAGGAAAAATTATATTAAAATAGTGTGTTTGCAATAAAAAGCTCCCAGGCTTCTTGTATTTAAATAGAAGCTGCTTCTTTCATTTTGATGTAGAGGATGGAATCAGTACATTAATGTTCAGATCACTCTTTCTAAACTTGCTACATAAAATGATTTAGCAACTCTAGACAAGAGTTATGCAAATAAAACAAAAGGAAATGTAATAAAATTAAAGGGTGGTGATTCTATACCCAATATATGCTATATGACATAGATACTGAGAGCGAGAGAGAGAGAGAGAGAGAGAGAGAGAGAGAGAGAGAGAGAGAGAGAAATTTAAACCAATTTACCTGAGTTACCTTACAATGCCCAAAAATGTGGACAAGGGCTTCCTCTGGGTTCTCTGGTTTCCTCCCACAGTACAATAACATCATGGTAGGTAGATTCTAAAATGCCCCTACATGGAGCCCTTGCAATGGCTATAGTGGTTATTGAGGATTGAATGAATAATCATGTGTCAAAAAATGTAGCAATAAAACATCTGAAAAATAATGTTTTTTTTTTTTATGAATACATATTATATAGAATTTAATTAATGTCAATAATATCTTTTTTATATTTTCATATAAATTGATCTTGAATCAAATATAAGAATGTTGCTTTTATGATACACCTAAACTGTGCCATTGGGAAGTTCTTATGGGCACACATTCTGCACTTTTTTGTTTCATGTGAACTATTTATTTCACATAATGCTGCAGGTATAATTGTTCTAACTTTAAAGTGGAAGTTTCTTTGGCACCATGCCTCTGTGCCCTGCAGGTCTTCCTTTCTTTCTTTCCCTCTCTTTATGAGGCAATACTTTCTGCAATTTGGCAACATACATTTTTTTTCACTTACTTTTAATTATTTTGATAATTGTAATATAATGACAATTTTGTTAATGTCAAATAGTAAATGAAAACCCCTGAAGCCTGGTAAAACATATGCATGCTGATTTTTAATATATAAAAATAAAAAAGCATCTATTTTTTGTAAAATATGTTCAAATAAATCTGAATATGCAAAACATGCAAACGGATAGGATTAGTATGAATTACTAAGCCTTTGTAATTACATGGACATTTTAGTATGACATAAGGGCAATTAAGGCATTAACAAACATTTACATTTATAAATAGTAAATGTTTCTCAAAATGATATTAATATACCTATTCCTAAAATGCACACTATTGTCAATTAGTTTATATATTTACTTTTTTATTTGTTTTGTATTTACTTTAATCTTTTTATTGTGATTTATTTAAATAAAACCTTTTTTTTTAACCTTTTTTCTTATCTATTTTTTTTTTAATGACTAGTTTCAGTGTGACTGCTCTGCCAGTCTCTTTGAATACTGAAAATGCCAAAGCAATCAAGAACATTTAACAACCAAAAAAAAAAAAACCCCACAAAAATATCTAATTTACATACATTTTCCTTTGTATATATTCATACAAAAGTTCTTTGTAAATCACTTGTAATACTCCCACTCTCTGCATGCACTATTATCCACTTGCACAGTAGTAGCTCAGATCTTAATAAATCAGAGCTTGACAGTTTGAGCTAAACATTAGGGTCATAAGCAAATCTAAACTTACAATCACAGAGGAAATATATCTGCCAGTGAATGATTCAAAATACACACACTGATGACCATCCAATTGTGTGCAGCTGTAAAAGATTAATGAAGGCACAGTACACAATTACGGCAGATCAGCTTTTTAACCTGGGCCAAGGATCTTCCCTGCTCACAGAGTACAGCCTCCGCTTCTGCACCCTAGAGGCCAGTAGTGGCTGGACGTTCCTCTGAGATGGAACCAACCCCTCCCCACACCGTCTCTTCTACCCCGGAACCTGAGCCCATGCAAGTCAGATTGGCTGACAAGAAGAGAGTGAGCATCGGGTTGTGGGCGGAGCCTGTCTGTATTGTGGTGAGCACGGGCACTTCATTCCCCAGTGTCTGGCCCAACCCCCACGCCTGGCGGTGAGTACCGTCAAATTCACCGTGGAAATCACCCACTTATCCAAGCTCCCGGTCACACTAATAACACCCACCGTCTCCATTCTGGTCTCTGCCCTTTTAGATTCTGGCTCCATGGGCAAGTTCATCCCCCAGGACTGCCTAGAACAGCTTCAGCTGCGCCAGGAGAGAGGAACACGGGAGCTAGCGGTTTAAACCATCAAAGGGAGACCCTTAGGGTGTGGTTGGGTGAAATACTGTGCCCTGGTGGTCATTCTCCAGGTCGGCTTGTTCCATCGCGAGGAGATCCAGTTTCTAGTCCTCGAGAACTCCATGGCTAGTATAATACTGGGGCGTCCCTGGCTGACACAACACTCACCAAAGTTCTCTTGGAACCCATGTGACATCCTTGAGTGGAGCCACCAGTGCAGGGAGCACTGTCTACACCACCTGCCCCCTCCACATCCGACCTCGATCCCCTAGAGACCATACTAGTGGGAAGCCAATTAACAAGAGGTGGAAGTTCCCCTGGAGTACCGAGCGTTTGCAGATGTATTCAGTAAGCAGGCGGCCTGCCCCCTCACCGCCTGTAGGACTGCACCAATTCAATTCAATTCAATTCATTTTTATTTGTATAGCACTATTAATAATGAACATTGTCTTAAAGCAGCTTTACACTGATAATGTGGTGATTAAAAGTGAATATGTTCTTTATAAGTAAGTTTGTCCCTGATGAGCAAGCCATTAGCGACTGTGCCAAGGAAAAACTCCCCGAGATGGCATAAGGAAGAAACCTTGAGAGGAACCAGACTAAAGAGGGAACCCATTATCATCTGGTTTCCACCGAAAGTCCATTTATAGCAAATATATGATGTTGCGGGGTGATGATGATCAGAAGCAAAAAGTAGTCCTGAGTCAATGTAGCAGACTCTTGACATTAACTACAGTCCAATACATCCTCAAAGCTCCTGTTCTTACTTCGGAATTTCATGGACCCACCCAAGGTGTTGATGAGAAACCGTTCCAAGCTGCACAGAGTGGCCTCCAGTCGAAGAGAACACTATCCAGAGGCAGGCCTGGATGAAGTGGGAAAATCCACAGAGGGAAGAAGGCAGGAACAGTGGTCACTGGAACCTCAGGAGCATGTTTAACTCAACCGAGATAGGGAGAGCAAGAGAGAGAGAGAGAGAGAGAGAGAGAGAGAGAGAGAGAGAGAGAAGCCGGCAAGGCTTGCTATCGCAGCATAGCTAAAAGGGAGAACCAGAAGGTAACACCGACATGAGGGATCTCTGGGATAAGAGACAACCACCACACCACTGTCAACAAACTTGAGTGAATGTGTGAAAGTAAGGGGACGACAGCATACTCTATATCCATGATCCCTCCAGATCTGCGCCTTACCTAAGAAATTGACTAAATAAATAAGTTTTTAACCTAGACATGAACACTGAGACTGTCACTGAATCCAAACACTAATTGAAAGGCTGTTCCATAACTGTGGGGCTTTATAAGAGAAAGATCTGCCCCCTGCTGCCAGTTAAAAAGCTGCCTAAGGGGCGGGTACCCGTTGTCAGTTCCATAACATGCTGCGATGGAGGAGTAAGTCCAACAGGCCCTTTGGCAGGGCTTCATCACTCTATCCTCCTTGCCCGCAGCCTCCAGCTTCTTCTTTGTAGAAAAGATAGGAGGGGGGCTCTGGCCCTGCATCGAATATCGCAACCTAAACACCCAAATCACCCCACTCCCGTACCCACTCCCTCTGGTCCCAGCCGCTTTTGAGGATTTACGGGGGGCGCTTATTTTTACCAAAATGGACCTCCGTAGTGCCTACAACCTGGTGCGCATCTGCAAGGGGGATGAGTCGAAAACCCTTCATCACCCCCTCCGGACACTATGAGTATCGCATCATGCCATATAGACTTTCCATTTCACACGCAGCGTTCCAAACCTTCATGAATGAAGTGTTCAGAACCGTTCCTCCACCGGTTTAAGATTGTGTACATAGAAGACATCCTCATATTCTCCCGAGACCCCATGTAAACACTTCAGCCATGTCATCCAAGTCCTGGAGCAGCTACAGGAATATAACCTCTACCTAAATCTAGAGAAGTGTGAGTTCCACCGGCAAGGGGTGCAGTTCCTGGGATATGAGATCAGTTCGTCAGGTATATGGATGGACCAGGGGAAGGTCAAGGCAGTGTGGGACTGGCACCATCTGGGCACTACCAAGGAGCTCCAATGCTTCCTGGGTTCGCCAATTTCTACTGACAGTTCATCCAGGCCTTCAGTCTAGTCACTGCCTCGCTCACCTCTCTCCTGAAAGGGAAGGATAACCATCATTCCTCCCAATCTAATCCTTGGCCCCATCATCTGGGAGTTGGAGGATGAGAGTTGGGCAGCGGTGCAGGAAGAGCCAACCCCCACAGGATGCCCAGAAGGAAGGACGTTCGTTTCCACTGACCTGCCCAACTGCAATAGTAACACATGCGTCCTAGTGGCAACCCACAGGCCACCGGACAAACTGAGCGGAAGATACAAGAGCTGGGGCGCTACCTCCGGTCATACTGCAATCAAGACAAAACAAGCTGGAACTGTTTTCTTCACTGGGCCTGGGCAGAACTTCCTGCGTCACCAGCCTGACCCCTTTCCAGTGCGTGCTAGGCTTTCTATGTAATGTATTTTAATAAGAAGTATTTTTGGTGCCTCTGCCAAAGTTTTCTTTCTGCCACTGTATACCACAAATGTGGTATTGTTTTTTTTCCTATTTGTTATTGATTTTTTTAATCTTCAAGCACTATTACTCAACATTTAAGCAGGAGATTTTACCCTTGCTTTATTGCTTTATATTCTGTAAGCTACTCGCTATTATAAACCTTCTACAGTGGTTCATTCCAATTAAAATATAGTAAATATATCCACCCGGTTAATTAGAGACACACATTTATTACAGTATAACCCTAACAGTAACCGTATATTTTCTGCCTTATTCTTTGATTAAAGTGGGAAAAAAAGATTACTTTTGGCGTTTCTGTCAGAATTACCCATGATCCTCTGCAGTCTTAGTGACGTGAAATAAGATTACAAATTCATGGCAATAGATTCAATAGATTAAATTTTGTGACTATATCACGAAATGCTGTTAGACTGTGTTGTAATATCAATATGTCTTTGCTACTTTCTACCCATATTTATATATTTCTTTTTTTTGGCAAAAGTATTGGGTCACCTGACCTTTCCTGCTATATTTGGTTCTTTCCAAACTGTTACCACAAAGCTGAAGGCACTCAATTGTGCAGGACGTCTATGGATGCGCTATAATAAAATTTTGCATTTACTTGAACTTGAAACCCATACCTGTTCCAGCATGGCAGTGCCCCTGTGCACAAATGAGCTTCTTGAAGATATGGTTTACATGCTTTGGAGAGGAAGATCTTAAGTGGCCTGCTATACAGCTCTGACCTCATCCCTACTGAACACCTTTGGGATTAATTGAAATGCTGACTGCACCCCAGGCCTCCTCACCTACATCAGTAAGATAAATAAGCACACTCCAAAATCTAGTGGAACAGCTTCCCAGAAGAGTGAAGGGAATTATAAGAGCATAACTAAATTAAACCAGTTTGTTCAAAATGTGCGAAATAAAATATAATTAAAGATTACTGATTAAAGTTTGAAAGCAAATTAAATAAGCATAATCAATCATCCAAAAAAAGCTTTTTATCTGGCCAATAAGATATTATATTTACCTGTCAGGGGCAAATTGTAGACCCAAGTGACAGCTAAAAATGTTTGTCTTGGATTTAATTTCTGTGAAGACTAGTGAGCATACCTTAGAGTTTATGGAAAATGTGAAGTGCATTGTGTTGTTTTGGTTTGATTGACACATGCACACACACAAAGTAATGAGGATATTTTTATTAGGATTTTAGTTTTTTCTGTTTTTTTTCTATACAATTCAAATACTTGTGTGACTAGCAAGCTAGCTAATTTTGTGTGTGTGTGTGTGTGTGTGTGTGTGTGTGTGTGTGTTTGTGTGTGTGTGTTGTGCGCTTGCTATGCGTGTTCATGCAAAGCTGCATGATGTATAACAGCATTCTATGTAACGCTCACGTTTGCCAGTGTGGGTAGTGGGTCGATTGCCATTTCAAACAAACAGCAGTTCTTGGTAATGGATTCAAAAATGTTTAATCCAATTGAATCAAGTGACCTTGTTTTGCAGCAAATCTTCACAAAGCATGAACAAAAAATCTTTTTTGTCAAAACAAATGGCCATTAAGCTATAACTGCTAAATTGCAAATGTCCTTCAGTGAAGGAATATGTGACGTTGTTCCACTGGCGGTCTCTGTGCTGGAACATGTTTCGAAAGCATAGGAAAGAACAAAATCACACAGCATGCTGATGCCAAGATGCCTTTACAAGTACAATGTTAACAAGGACCATGAGATGACTAAGCTATGCATTACTCACCTCTTTAACATTTTCTATCAGGGAAAAAAAATATATGGCATACACACTTTTACAGCTTCAGGGGAAGGATACATAAGTATAAAACATGCTATAGAAGTCTGTATCTGTATCTTTTAGCCATCATATATCAAGATAGACAGCTGTTCCCTGGTGGTTTAGTGGTTAGGATGCAGCGCTCTTACCACTGCGGCCCGGGTTCGATCCCCAGTCAGGGAGCCAGCCATTAGGGTTGCACAAGCCAGTGCACTCTTAGTGCCAGTCCCAAGCCCGGATGAATGGGGAGAGTTGCGTTAGGAAAGGCATTCAGCGTAAAACGTGCCAAATCGAACATGCGGATCATGAATATGGATGATACAGTCGACCCCTAATAGAAAAAGCCGAAATAAAGATATCAAGATAAACAACTAGACTGGCTGTTTTTTTAAAGATTTTTTTGTTTCTTTAAGTTGCTAAGTTTTTTTGGTTGTTTCAGAAAAAATAATGCAGCAGAAATATCAGACTTGTTTGGCCTGATTCAACTTAATAAGCCAGAATCGACTTAATAAAGTGCAGCTGATTTCATCCTGCTGTAAGCAATGCTGAAAAACTTTTCCACTAGACATAGCCAGTGTGTCTCCTATTCCGTCCCATGCCTAAATCCAAACCCACTCCAATGCAAAAAACACAGAGTAGAGAGGTAACATTACATAGCATCATGTGGGTGATGCAAATAATGACCTTTTTATCTCAAGAAATTTACTGTAAAAGTTGCAGTCACTATTGGTAAAAATAGTATAGGTAGAGTACTCACATCTAAACCCATTTAGACTTCATAGCTACTGTACCATAGCTAGATCTTGAATGTAATTTTTCCTAGGGAATGTATATTTTAGTAGGCTTTTATTGTTTCTTTGTTTTCGAGACATGAAATGGAGTTTCTGTAAAAAAAAACAACAACTTTATGTGAGGTTATACTGATATTGCGGCTGCACAAAAGGCTTCATAATGTTCCTAAATCATATCATTTCCAAGAACAACAGTCTCTTGTGTGTTACACCTCATTTTGAGAAGAACCGCCTGTTTACCAGGTGGACTGTCATAAAGTGTAGTGTAAAAGCTAGTTGAAATTTCTTTTTTTCAACCCAAGGCCACGGTGCTACAAAGAAAAAAAAAAAAAAGGAAAGCCTGAAGTATATCTGTGGAGTGATGGAAAGCAGATGATCCAGAATTCACACTGTAGTGTTGAAAGCATGCGAGTATCTGAAAGCTATATTGTTTGCACAACATGCACATGATTGTGTAAAGATGTAAAAGTAAGATTTTAATAATGAAGCACAATGATCTCTGTTTATACATGAACCTGACAGCGGTATTATGACACATTTTTGGCCAATAGTATGAGCTAATTTATCTTTCACAGCTTGTGGTTTTTAAGACTTCTTTAGGAAATATGTATTTTTTAGCATGCACACAGTGCTGTTTCTTGTTTACAAGCAATTGTTTTTGGTTTGGATTGTCCAGCATACTAAGACATTAAATTATTAGCATTCATGCAGCCATTTCTATTGACCATCTTAATGTTCAATAAAAATTTTATTGAATAATTCAGGCTGGAGATTGTACAGATCAGTGGAAAAGTTTGCTGTTAGGAAAGCGCTAGTGTTAAGATGGTTCGTACAAAAAACCTCTCCAAGAATTAAGTTTTGTTTGGGCATGATAAAAATCTAACAGAGAGTAAGTGCAGAGATTGGTGAGAATGCATTATAAGCACTTGATTTTCCATGTAGCACTTATGGTTGTGATATTTTGTTCTGTATGTTGTATGGTTGCCTTTAGGGCAATATGGGGAAAAAAAAGAGTTACCAGATGGATATTCTATCTCAGATTTAGGTCTTTACTCAACAGTAACAGGAAGAAAGCCAGTGTTCCAGACTTGCAGCTGTTCCGTTAAAGACATATCAAAAGACAGATAAATGTACCCAAACACAGCATGAATAAAAGAGTCATTGATTTAGTAAACTGTAGGCACTGCTAAAACAGTAGATTTTCAACACTTTAATGGATGGTGGTGAAGTACAGATAGTGAACTTTCCTAGCTAATTTAATGAAAAAACAAACAATGCCATAGCAACCTAAGACTGAATGATTTTAATGTCAAATATTTGTGTCACCTTTATGACATTATTCGATGCCTGATTTATTGCTTTTGTTTGTACTTTGTTGGCACAAAGACACTGTTCTACTTGTCTGCTAGAGGTCTGATAAAAACTTTCCAAACTTTGAAACTTTAGTGCCAGGAAGTAATAAAAAAAAAAAAATACCATGGTTATATTGCTAGAAGCTGGGTGTCACTTAGCACATTTATCAGGTGTGTTCTAATCGTCTACATGTGTGTGCATGTATTCTTGTGTGCACACATTTCTCTGTTTTTTAGGTGTGTTTTTTTTTCTTGATGGAAACCGTGACAGGTAAAGACAGCTGAGATATGATCTAGGAGATGTATGTCATCTCCACTACTGCTGCCATTTTTAAGATAAACCGATGAAAGACTGGGGTAAGTAGAAAAAAAATGAGGGGTATATGGGATTGAAAAGGTATGTCAAGGAAGGGAGACGAATGCCTACACCTTTTTCAAGTTGCACTATTTAGGATTTTTTTAGATGCAGCTTTCAATGTGAAGTTTAACATTGTCAAGACACATTGTGTAGGACACTATTCAAGCCATTTTCTTATGTGATATTTACTATGGTGTATGTACAGTGCATTGATGGATGGATGGATGGATGGATGGATGGATGGATGGATGGATGGATGGATGGATGGATGGATAGATAGATAGATAGATAGATAGATAGATAGATAGATAGATAGATAGATAGATAGATAGATAGATAGATCTATGCAATACCTGCAAAATAATTCTCATCTAGAATAATTGCTATCCATTTTTATTGATCCCTAATCAATCTTTCTTGTCTGCTTGATGTCAGTGATCACTGTTAACTCTTGGTATGCTCCAACCTGTTGCATGGATCACTCAGTCTATGAGCCTATATAGTTGCCCCGATAGATAGGATATACATAAGTAAACATAAGCAGAGCTGTAGAATAAATATTAAAAGTATCTTTAGCCGAGATAATTCTATTTATTTTCGTTGTATTCTCAGTCACAGTTAGCGAGATATTGAATCATTCTTAGAATCATCTTCACTTTAGAAGGTCAGAAATACTTGCTCAATTATTTCATTCGCATGGCTAAAATGAATACTGCAGAGTTCTGGAACACAACACAGAGAGTGCCAGTCAAAAGATCCACAGGGAATAAAAAATCTAAATTATTCCATCTTTGTGGTGATTGTTCTCTTTATTTATTGCAACAGTAAAAATTATAGAGGATTCTTCAGGAATAGATTGTCTTTATGGATCCAAAATTCTTTTTTCTTATTGCCTCATTTGAAAGAACCATTTCTTGTATCTTTATTCGTAATCATAAAATAATATATCATTTATATACCAGCGACTGATTATTTTAAAATGTTAAAACCAGTTAATGGCGCTGAACATGCAGAAGCAAAATAAATTACAATTCATCATGCTAGCAGAACAAAATCCGAGTGCATAAAATTTTCCTCTGCCATCTAACATGTGGGTTAGGTCATTGACTGAACATCTGTTGAATAAATATAGGTCCAGTCTGGACCACAGGATTTTTACCTTTCCTGAACTATTATATACTCTTATGAATCATGGGGAATTATATCTATGCTCATCCCAGGAGATTTTATGGCAAAACATTTAGTGAGCTACAACAATGGCATTGATATAGAGACAGATATAATTAAGTCACTTGATGCTACTGTAACATTTGACACAGTCACAGGTAAGGGAACACATGCAGAAAATATATACATTTAAATATTTACATTTAGATTTGTAATATTTTAATATGATATTTTACCACACATGATATTTGTCAACAGAAATTGACAGAGAATAAAATTCTGCACATCATTCTTTGATGGTGAAAAGTTGGACAGCTTGCAATGATAATAAAAGAGAGACACTGAATATAGATTTTTTTAAAAAAAACATCGCTTACGACAAAAAAAAATGTTTCAAATTATCTGTTTGCTTCCAGTGGTACGATTAAATTATCACATACAGTTTGCAAGTAGATCCAGAAAGAGATGCTACTACAAGCCCAATCCCAAATAAATTAGGATGCTGTGTAGAATGTATATATACACAGAAAGCAATGATGTGCATAAACTCATTATTGAAAACATATCAAATGTTTAAACTGAGAAAATGTACCATTTTAAAGAAAAACAAAATATATAGTTGGAGCTGTTCAGCAATCTGTGAAAAAGTGTATCAACAAATTGTGGAACAATTTCAGAATAATGTTTCTCAACATAAAATTGGGAAGACTTTGAATATCTCACCATCTACAGTAGATAACGTCATCGAACGTTTGGAGAAAACAAGGGTGAAACTTCATCAGATGCTCATGATGGTCAGGGCCTCAGATGGCTCTAAATTAAACAGTTATAAGTACAGGTATAATTCTGTAATGTAGATCACTGTATGGGCTCGGAAACACCTCTGGAAATCATTGTCTGTGAACACAGTTTGCTGTGTCATACAACCATTTGAAACTCTATCATGCAAATAATAAGCCATATGTGAAAATGCTACAGAAACACCACAATCTTCTGTGGGTGGAAACTCATTAAAAATGGACTGAGGCAAATTGGAAACTGTTCTGTTGTCAAACAAACCAAAATTGTGAAATTCTTTTATAAAACAATGGACAACAGTTTGATGGTGCATTCCAGCTCCATAGACACTAATGCACTACTAATGCACTACTAATGCAGCTCCTTATGGGATGCAGGATTTTGAACTGAGCTCAGTTAACAAGATGGATGATCTCATTCCTTTTTAGTTCTGAGGTTGCTGTGTTCAAGGTTTCAGTTTTAATTCATCTGACCACAGAACAGTTTGTTTATTAACCTTTTACACTTTTTTTTTTTTTTGGAATTGGGGTTGTATACATTTTGAAAACAAAAAAGTAAACACTTTGTCATAGGTTTTGTATTTTGTATATTGAACATGTACACATGTTTGTAAATCTGGAAAATCTGCCAGAAGAGAATCCTTGCACTAGTGGATCCTTTTTTTTTTGTTTGTTTCAGAAATTAAATGCAATGTTTTTTTGTTTTTTGGGGGGTTTGTTTCAAAGCTCATAGGCTGGTTGATTTTTATTTCTGTTTAACTTTTTAACTTTAATCTTTGGTAAATTAAAGTAGGGTAAGTCATACATTAATATGAATGTTTTTTCATTAATTTTGTTATGCAAAATAATTAGCACATTATAAACTAATCAATTTCACATGCAATACAACGCAGAGTCCCCAGCCCATTTAAAAAACGATTTAATAAATGGTAAAAACAGGAACTGTGATCTGTATTTGGACGATAAGGGCATAAAAATCCCCCTGCAAATATTTCATAAACACTTTCTTCTTTTTATAAAACTGCACTATTCTCTCTAGAAATTAACCATGAATGCAGAACCTTTCCATGCAAGTCAAGACCACCACTAATCCCTCACCACAACAGCTGCAGATGCTATGTCAATGGTGCATCTGTAAACTAAGGGTTTGTTACTGCTTGTTCAATATAAAAGAGTTTTTTATTTGTTTCTGAGTAGACCATGCTCTCATTCACTAGTTCATGTTGAACAAACGAATTAATTCAGATATTATCATGTAACTTTATTTAAAAAGTTTTATTGAACAAGCTAAGATGTTTACTATGAATAAGAACCAGAAGGAGAATAAATCATTGTTAAATAGAGGCTTTAGGGGGCTCCAACCCCAAGTGAATAGTTGTGTAATTGTGTGACTTCCTTAGATTTTTCTGGTGTGTGTCTGTGTAAGGGAATGTTTTAAATCAGAAATTAAAAATCCATTGCTTCAGACATGAAACCTGCAAAACGCAGTGTTCTAAAATGACATGAAACCAAATAGATGTTTGGCTCCATTTACTGCTAAGGCAGTAGATCATCACACTCATGAGGCCCTGGGCCTGTGCATTTCCCAAGTAATGAATGCATGTGGGAACCTGGCCCTGGAATTGTTTTTTCTTTAATCAGGAGTCAATGTCATTAACTGGCACAAAGAAAAAGATTCGGGTCATACTATTAATCATACTCCTGTGGATAATGTTTGATCCAGTAAATTTCCATTTAAATCTTACAGGATAAGCATTCATTGATCTGTCTATCACATCACAGCACTAACACCTAATATGTTCATGTTTTAAAGCTCCAAGCGTAAACAGTTCAGATTTTTCAAAATGCAGAGCAATTTAATAGGTTAAATCTACAGTCATGTTTCCTCTTTGTCTAGACATCTGTATTTTATTATTCTCTTGCCAGGCTAATTTTGCCCATTAGGGAGATGATGCTTTTTAAAAAACATGAAAAATATAACTACAAGAAATCCTTAAATTACAATATCTTCTTCCTAAGTAAGTATTGCCAAATATTTCTATGGTATCATGAGAATTAATTCTGCGACTCATTCCCTGGTCATGGCAATATTCCAGTATTTTGCTCCACTGGGCTTCTGCAGCTGATCTTTGGTTTACCTCATCTTCATTTCTACACTCGTCCCCAGTGAAGGCACTGTCTGCTAACACCTCTTGTAAAATCTATTAATATGCACAGTACAAGTTCATTTTATTCGTTTTAATTTTCAGTGTTAAAATGCAAAAGATAGTGCTGTTCAGAATCACTGACACTACAGTAAAAAACTATTTAATGTGAAATGATTAACAGTACCCCAAAGCAACAACACAACAACAAAGATATTGAGGTTATTTACATCCACCATTAATAATGTGGGTGTTGGAAAAAGAGAATAGATGACATCTATCTAAAAATCCTGAAGCAAAATCTCAAGACATTAGTCAGAAACTTTAAAGAAACCCTGACCTGAATCCTAAAAAACATTGTGGACAGAGTAGTAGCAGAAAAAGAAGAGGAAGAAAAGGAAGATGAAGAAGAAGAAGAATATGATGATGATGATGATGAACAAGAAACATGAATGTAAATGAACATAAAATAACTAAAAAACAACATGAACGTTATGCAAGGTAACAAAGACTATACATAAAAAAAGTTAGACAATGAGGAATGCCCCTTCAGCGATCTCCAGAAAATACTAGCTAATATTTAATAAACATGCAAGCATGCATAAGGACTAAATGTGGACTGGGATGTTCATACAAATCTAATGGTCAGGTGACCACAAACGTTTGTTCATATGTACTGTATATAAAGGATTCTGCATGTAATATTCTTCTTTTGATTTTCACTAAGAGCAAAAAAACTAAAAAACATATAAGTCATGCTAGCATAATTCCTATCCTGTTGGAATGATAAATCTGTCTAATAATTGGCTAATGAAACTAATTTGCTGTTGAACGGAGAAGCAAGTTCTACTCCCACAGGTATTACCTAATTTATTTTGCTTTGTTGAGTAACTTAAAACCTTTAAAACAAAGCTTGCAGAGCCAAAGCTACAAATGCTCAGATAGTTAACGGTTTAACCAAACCATCTTTGATACTTGATTAATAGCCACAGTGGATATTTTTCTGGTTTATATGGCATTTAAGGTTTGGAAGTGAAATATGATCTTTTAAAGACCTTTCTTTAATTAACTACATGTCTGGACTTGGCTTGGTTTAGGCAATGCCTTTGTCAGTGTTTCCACTGAAAATACACAGATCACCCAAGAAAGGCAGATGGTGAGGAAACTTGAACTTCAGATTAAAAAACAATCTAAAGCCTCAGGTTACAAAACACAGTGATGCTAGAGATTTATATATATATCCCTATATTGAATGTATTCTGTATGTAATCTGTTTTTATTGAACAATATGAATTCTCCTAATTCTTACCTGATCAAAATGGGCAAAGGCATTTGGACACCTGAATTTTCCAACTATACCTGGTTCTTCCCAAGGCTGTTACCACAAAGTTGGAGGCATACAATTGTATAAGGTGTCTTTGGATACAGTATCATTAAATATTCCCTTCACCTTAACTATAAGACCCAAAACTGTTCCAGCATGACAATGCCCCTGTGCACAAAGCCAGCACTATTAAGTTTTCTTGAGTGGCCTGCTATAAATCCCTGATGTCAACCCTATTGAAAGCTTTTGGGAGGAATTGGAAAGCTGACAGCACTGTGTTAACTGCATTCCAATACCCTTGTGGCTGAATAAGAAGAAAATCCCAAAATCTAATGGAGCGTTTTTCCAGAAGAGTGGAGGTTATTATAACAGCAAATGGGGAGTAAATATGGAATGGGATGTTCAAAAAGCACATACAAATCGTATGGTCAGGTTAACAAGCAGCCAAAACCCACTAAGACTGTGATTTGTCTACATTTGACCCAAGCTTTCCAAGACCAGCTGGTTTCAAATGCAACAATTGTTACTGTTAGATACATCATATTGCAAGTAGCACCACAAGAGTGCATAAGCAGTTCAGTTACCTGTTTAAAATGAACTAAACTGTGTTCACACAGAATGCACTGTGACTCCTTAGCAGATGCTGCTTTTTTATAGCAGTTTATATATATATAAAGATTTAGTGTGACTGCTGGATTTGCAATTTATTCTTGTCATACTTAAGCTATTCTACCAATTTCCACTACAGAGATAGTGTTACACCTACCAGGCAAAGAAAAAATATTTCTTTGTTCCACATTTCTGCATTATATCTGCATAATATATTAGCAGCATTATATGTGATTTAATCGGATCCTTTTTGTAAAATGTTAATTTATTACATACTGTACATACACATATATATGTGAAGCTGTGACACATTGGGTTATAATCGGTTATTTTACTGTATCACAAATAAAATAATAATAAAATGTTAAAGAAAAGGAAAGCAACCCTTGTCTATTTTGTTGTATGAAGGTTTGATGACCTGAGTAATGGGCATTAATAGCTATAGGAATGGCTAGAGGAGACAGATTAAAAAAAAAAAAAATTCAAATTTGAGCATGTTTCCTATTTTATTGCCTTTTTTCTTTCCTTTTTGTCTTATCTAAAACTGTACTATATTATTTTACCATGCAGACGTTGGTACATTTGATGAATGACCCCAAAAAATATAAATAAAAGTATAATTAAAGTGATGTCTTTAAGAAATCTAATTGTTTCCTAGAAAATGTACCACAATTCTTCTGGGAGAATATCAGATGAGATAAGACAAAGTTGAAGCTTTTTAGCAAGGTGCATCATCTGTAGTTTTACAGATGCAAAAATTAGGCTTTTAAAGAAAAAAACGCATACCTACTGTGAAACATTTAGAAAACCTGATTATGTTTTGGCATGGGGAGCCTTGAAACTGAATAGAATTGGCCTTCTATTAGCCCTGATCTGAATCCTATCAAAACATCTGTGGACAGAGTTTAAACATGCAGTCTTGAGTAAACACCCTTCAAACCTTAGACAGCTAGAGGAGTTTGCCTATGAAAAGTGGGCCAAAATACTTAGTTAGAGCTTCAGAAATCATGTGTTTGCAGTGATCGCAAACACATGAGTGAGTTAATAGTTATGTCTCATTAGGTTTCTGTTAAATGAAAACTTTAGGAAACAATATAAATCTTTAAGGAATTTTTGGATGAGATTTTCTTACTATTTATTTTAATTTTTATTTACATTTATTGCATTACATATTGCAATAGGTCTGCTTCCACCTTTTCTGGTAGAGGTCATGGTGGCAACAAGCTATCCCCATTTGCCGATTCTAAGGCCTCCATATGGATCCTTAGACAGACTTAATCCATGCCTGAGATATAATCTCTCTATTAGCTTGTGGGTCCTGGGTCATCCGGTAGAATGTGTCTAATACAACCCTTGCCAGCAAGGCGTTTTTTAATCCAAATGGCTCCACTTTATTTATAGGAGCAGTGATTGTACTTCAAGGCTCACAAGAGAGTTAGCCTAGCAACCCTATAGAGGAAACTTCATTTCCGCCACCTGCGCATACAACATTATTCTTTCACAGCTTGTGACCATGGGTGAAAATAGCAGCAGACAATTGATTTAGATTTGTGACTAGTAAATAAAAAAAAATCCTTCTTCACCACCATTGTCATAGCGAGATAATGTAGTACTCAATCTATTTTATGAAATCTCCTTTCCTACCACACATGATGAAGATATCAAGGTTTTTAATCTACTCACTCAACTGAGCAGCACTTTTTTTTTTTTCCAGGAGAGAACCATGGCATTAAACATTTTTTTTCATCCCGAACATTTTCAGCTATAAAATGCCCAAATGTGTGTCAGGAATCCAAATACCCCTGTTTTTTAGGAGTCCAAGTTGCCACTTATCGAACTAAATGTTAGTTCTTGTTTGATATACTAGACACTCTCTGTCTTTGGGCATGTCTTGATATCCTGTCCATGATAATCTGAAAGATGATTGCAGTAAAAGCACACACTTGATTGAGTCTGACATCCACTCACACCAGAATGATGACACAGCTCTAGCAGTACTCTCATACAAAGACTGGGTTGCACAATACACCATTCATTCACCATTCTTAAATCCACCAAACACATGCAGCTGGATTGATTTTTTTTAAGATGGTCTACTGATCTACTGTTCCATGGCCTATGAAGAATGTACAATGTTCACCTGAAATAAAAAAATTTAACTATTAGATGGCGTCTCAACTCCAGAGCCCAAATTGACTCACTGGGAAAATAAATTATTGATCATTGGAACATGTCTTGTTCCACATATTTGTGGACAGTCTTGTCTAACACTTCTAAAGCCACCTCAGTTTATTTCTATAAGGGCTCTATAAATGTCTATGCATAATTTTTAGCTTTTGCAAATAAGTTTGCTGTTGCCCTTCTGGCCTTATTTTACCTTCCAGAAGAGTCTATAATGAGCTTTATTCAGATAGTCTACATATTTAACATGATGCCTGGTTTACCACCAGTAAGTTATACCACTACTCAAAACACAACCATAAGCCTAGTAAGTGTTTCATATTGACAGTCTGAGGCTTGCAAAGAATTCTAAATTCAGCACTCAGTTTCAGATCCAGGAGGTTGTTCTTCCCAATCATGCCCTGCAAGTTTCTTTTACAGTCTCCTAGTACCACAGTGTAGGCAGTAGGTGGAGCTTTCTTCAGCACTTGTTTCACCTTCTCCAAGAAGATAAATATTCTATATTACGATATTTGCACTGGGAACAATCAGAATTTTACTACTGACACCTAAAGATAGCTTGATGGTGCCAGTTCAGCCTGAGTTTGACCAGGTTTCATAGGTATAGATCACACTTGCCTGCACCCCCCCAACATGGACTACAAGGGTAGGCCCAGGTAACCCTAGTCAAGGTAAGTTAAACTGTACCTTTTCTGTTCTTTTCACAGGTATGTCTTAGGACTGCTTTTTTTTCTGTCCCCTGAAATTCAACAAACTACAGACGACCGTTCACCAAATCTCAATCCTTAACAACCCCAATTGAATTTTATTTGGGCTATTACATATTTTATTTTTTTAAACTCTTCCTCCACGGGATTATTCTTCTTTTCGGAGATGACATTTGTGTTTCTTACTAATGTGTACTTAGTAGCAACTTGCATTCATACAGCAAAAGATGAAGCGGTCTTCTCCTAGTAAGTGAAATAATTCAGAATTAGGAAATGTACGTAAATGTAAATTTTTTTTTTAATAATTTGAAAACTATTCTAGAGTTTGTAATATGCATAGATATACCAGTGAATTTGTTTTTCTACAACCTGAAAACTATTTTTATTTGGATAAAACAAAGACCCCATTGAGGCCAGATTTACAAGATTTGTATTGCCTTTTTAAACATGTGTGATTGTTGGCAGAATACCTAGGGGTTTAAAAGATGTGTTAAATATAGCCTACTATGCCTGCGATTGTGGTATCTGATGTAATTCTCTCTATATCTTAAAAATATATAGTTCCAGATACATTCAATTTATAGTGCCTGTATAATTTCTGTATTTATTTGATCGTTTTTGTTTGGCTGGCTACATTTATGGCATCCATATTGTATTATTGCTAATTTTGAGTTTAGATTAGGTTTATGTATGTATATACAGTATAATAATAATGTTAAGGACCAGGCTAGATTTAAAACTGAATATCAGTTTTGTAATTACTGTAATCAGATAGAAACATGAATTAAAATTATCCAGCCTATACACCACGATTACCCATTACCTAATCAGGAATTATTTAACCTAGCCCTGGGAAGGTGGCATGGGTTGAGTGATTGTTTATTCTGAGGAACTGACTTTCACAGCTGAATACACACTGGCTCAGCAGAAGCAGAGTACTACCTGCCAGTCTTTTCAGTGATGTCATTATTTCCACCAGATGGCCGAACTGTTGGTGGAGAACTTTCCTGATCACTCCAGATTTAACCCTTTAAAAAGTCATTATGTGTGTAAAGTTTATATTCATTGCTGACATTGACAAACCCCTACTTAAGTCAAACGTACCCATCTGTATTTCTACTAAAAGTTAGTTGTACAATCAATTTGAGGAGCTGTTTTATTCTGGCCACAATCTTGGTGGATCCGGACCTTATTTCAGTTACACTAGGAAAAGGATGGAAAACATGCTGGAAGGGATGCCAGTCCATTGCAGCACAGCATGTATCATATTCACATCCTCATTTACATATTTGAGAATGCACAGTCATTAATCCTCATACCAAAATCTTTTTGTGGGGAAACAGAGAGAAAAAAAGACAACCAGAGAGAAAGACAAACATGTAAAACTTTAATTTGGCTTACTGAATTAAAAAAATAATAATAATAATTTTACCAAATACATCATGAAATTATTGGGGGAACAATCTAATTCACAGTTAAATATTAAATGAAATGACCATTTTTCAATTTAATGACTGAGGTAAAGAAAATATACAGTATTTTTAGTCAAATTTTACATTTACCTTTCCACTGATTAATAATGAGTGCCATTACATTTTCATTACAAGTTGACTAAATTTTTTTGTTTGCAAATTTTGGTACATTTCTTAGAAACTTTTCAATTTCAGCTGTGTTTTGTAAAAGTGAAAAAATAAATAAATAAAATAAATAATAAAATAAATAATAAAATAAATAATAAAATAAAAAAAGTCACTATTATACATTACCACTGTCATGAACTATATTTACATAATGTTCTTTGCTGTGTTCTTAGGTGCACTTTAGTCCTAAATATGGTAATAATTTCAGGTTCTTAATTTAAAATGTGTGTAATGCCCCTCAGCTTACTACGTCTCACTGCTAATACTTTTCACGTTGGAAAAAAAGATTAACATGATAGTTACCCTGGGTCACATTGCTTTTGGGATCAATCTGATATATTCAGGCTGCGACACAAATGGTTTCAATTTCCTGTTCATATGCCATCATCTTCTAGGTGGGAAAAAAATTTATGTTACAATGATTGTAATTTACTGCAGATTTTTTTACTTTTTTTTATTAATGTTACTCACCAAGAGGTATAAGCAACATTTTGGGTGGTAAGTAATTTAAGTACATTTAGAGCATTTATATCCTTAGAAAGCTGCAGCTCATAGATGGAAACCTGTAACACTGAAAACACAGTATTTATAACAAATAATAGAGACCCATTATTCAGAATAAATGTTTATGTAACAGCTCAATTCTGTATTCTGTCTAATGGTTGTGTTTTTTATTTATTTGCAAAACCCTGTTAAAGTCTTAACATTCATATAATTTTATTATGTTCCTGACACAATATCAAGCAGAGCTGACAGACATTTTAGAAAGTAAAAACATCCTCATATTTTGTATTGCAAAATATATTTGTCAAATTTTAAGTACAAAAAAATGGTAATCATTTTCTAATTTCATGATGATTAGTTGTTTGTTTATTTGAAACATAGCAAATTCTTCACTTTTTACTGTTCCATTTGTATCACTGTTCTCTATTTGCCAGTGATCTCCACACTATTATCACAATATTAGTTTAACAATAAATACAGTATCTCTCAAATTCATCATTTCAGATGTTAAAAAATGTTCTGTTTTTTTTTTTGCCACAGTTGCAGGATTTATAATTCAGGACAGATTAAAAAAAAAGGGTTTATTGCAATCCACATGTTAACTGGTGAAATGACTGTATTGCAGCATTGCAGCTGAACTAATTATGGATCCTGAATTTCACTATAGTTTTAAATTCCTCTTCTTCTTCTTTCGGCTACTCCTATTAAGGGTCAATACTACCCTGTCCTCTACATCTGCCTCTTGTAAATTAGCCACTTGCATGTCTTCCCTCACCACATCCATAAACCTCCTCCTTTGCCTTCCTCTTTAACTTCTGCCTGGCGGCTCCATCGTCAGCATTCTCTTCCCGATATACCCCATGTTCCTCTCTGCACATGAACAAAACAGCTCAATCACGCCTTCCCCACCTTGTCTCCAAAACGTCCTACATGCCAGCCCCTCTAATAAACCCATTTCTAATCCTGTCTATCTTTGTCACTCCCAATGAATCAGAAACTCTCTTCATCTCGACTTTACTCTCACTGTACTCTTCTTTCAGAATTACCCCTACACTATTTCTCTTCCTATCCACACAATGATAAAACAGTTTAGACCCACCTCCAATGTTCCTGGTCTTACTCCCCTTCCACTTGTCTCCTGAACACACACCTCTAACTGTAGATCGAATATACAGATATTTCTCTACTTACGATGAAGATCCGTTACGATGATAAGTAAAAAATATTGTCCAAGATGATACTATGACTGTGACAGTCTTTCCTGATTCATGCTGATTTATAATTTAAATGTTCTGCTCTAAACTGATGGCTTTCCTCTTCTTTTTTTCAGTACAAGCAGGAGACATACTTGGGCGCTTGGAAGACATGCTTTTATCACTAAAATTGCTGTTTGAAACCGACAAAAACAGGAAAAAATTCACATAGAGACAACTTTACTCCATCAACCGCTAGCGAGAGTGGGGCATCTCACAAGGCGAGAGATACACTCATCCCAGCTGCGTGTCCAATGTATCGTACATCGTAACCTGCTGTCTGTGCCTGTTGCACGAAATTTACATGTTACATGTACAGTACAGTATTATACAGTATATAGTGTATATGTATGATGTATTTACAAAGTTTACAGTCCTGGCTAAAAGATTGTGTGTACTTACTAGCCCCTTTATAAAACTCATTTAGCTCCTGGTTATACTTTGCACAAAACAGATTTCAAGTTAGATCTTTCCTTCTAGGGACAGGGAGAAATACTGGAATACTTTCTTGTATGCTTGTCAAAACTTTTTGCAAAGTAACATATTGACATAAGATACACTATTTGGAATACTAACAGCCATCTGATTAGCGTGTCCACTCAGGACAACTACTTTTCCAACTGTCAATACCACTACTAAGCATGTAAGGGATGTGTCTGTATTCATTCTCTTTCTCACACTTGGCACCAATCCCAAAATGACTTCTTTTGTTAGAAATGTCTTGCATCTCCAGGAAGCCAATGTTTGGGCTGCTTTCCCTGATAAGAGAACACATTTCCATCTGAAATGTGTTTTTATTTGAGGTCTAGCTAATTTCTGAAAAACTAATTTCTGAAAAGGTAGAACAGAGAAGTTTGGTAGAAGGATTTGGCCTAGAGTTCCCTTTTTCCCAATTTTGCTTCTTTGACAGAGATTTCATACACACCACTTCTCTGTCTCCTTCAAACTACTGGTAAAAACTCAAAGTAGATGTTATAAAGAAAAGAATTAGAAGAGTATGTCACCTACAGCTTTAAATATAGTCACAAGCACTGAGCTGACAGCTTCATATTGTGTAAATGCGGTCCTACATGTGTTTGAGGTCTGAAGTAGAAAGAGTTAACTTTTTGCGAATACTGCATCATACATCTTTTTGTGCCTTTGTGGAAGATCTTGGCATGCATGTGTATGCACACAAGCTATCCAAGTAATACTCACGGCCCCTTGTGGGTAGGAGGACTTAAATCTAAACATAATAGTTGACATCATAATGCTAACCTCATGCTGTTTGGTTGAATACATTTTTTATTCAAAACAATATAACTAAAGTTGCCTTCAAGAATATTTCCTGGGAATTTTCTGTGAAGTTTTATGTTTAAAAGAAGTCACTTCAGACTTCACATGGAAACTTTCTCTCTTTTACTGGGTAACATGATGATGATGATTTCTTTCAAAATGAGCTCATTTTGGACCTTATTTTACTTCCCAAACCATGAAATGTCATCACTTGTAGCATTATTCTGGTATTTTTACAGTCTTTTATTCAGAAGCCCTTAGCTTGTTGGAAATAAGACATTAGATTCAATTGAACTCGATTGTAATTAACCCATCTTATACATCTCTCATTTAGTCAGAATTTGTTAATGAAGTTTACAGGTTTTTATTTACAATAGGTTTTTATTATTAGTTTAATTCTAATTAAATGCTTAAATTCATGGATTGTGCAGTTTAAAAATGGGAGAAATTATCTGAATTCCCTTAACTATTTTGCTACTTTGCTAAAAATGCGCTCATTTTGGGTATTCTTTTACTTCCCAAACCATGATTTGTTATCACTGGTAGCTTGTTGGAAATGAGCCTGAAATCAAGGAGCTCATGGAGGTTGTGACACGTGCCTTTGATAAGCTGGATCTAGCTTGGCCGGCCGATGAGTGGAAAGCCCCTCCATCCGGCAAGCTCGACAAGCACTGTTACAACCCGCAGTATTTTGCGGCTTGTATTATATTTGTATGCAGTGTGTAGTTTTGTGCAGGTGCCATCCCGAGACTCCAGTCCAGGTCCTTCCTGCATTCCAGTAAACTAAAGCTGCACCCTCTTCCCTTCTGATGACATCAGCAGGAGGTGACCTATAGAGTCGAGGGGAAGCTGGGATTCAGAGGCTCGCTTAGCCAACACTCTCTTTTATCGTTATTCTGTCCCAAGTTTTTGTGATTTCCTGTTACCACGCCCGTTCTGACTCTGAGTTTGCCCTGTCACGTTTTGACCGTGTTTACCACACTGTATTATACCTGTAAATATATGTTCGTATTTGTTGTTTTGTTCACCGGTATTAGGGGTGTGGCTGCAATTTCTGTTGGGTGTGAGTTTGTTCCCTGTTTTTGGTCAGGGAGTTTTGTTTTGTCTTTCTTTTGGGTTTTGTTTGTAAGTAAATAGTGTTTGTTAAAAGAGTGTTTTTTGTTTATTATTTTGGCCATGGTCCACCCTGAAGTCTATCCCGATGCTGTATTGTACATACCACAATATACCTTCCATTTTATGACACCACGGTGTTGGCGTTTCCATTTCCCATCACACTTTTAGCAAATACACTTCCATCCACCTAATATTTATACCACCCCGTGCCTTTAATCACGCTGTGCGCCCCAACCCTAGACTGGGAGGTTACAGTGCTTTCTGCTTCTGGCATCACAACCTTTACTTTGGGGTCTACCATTTTTATCTGACCAGCACATCAAGGTGTCCAAGTCCAGGTCGAAGCCTTTCTCAGCCTGCCCCTTTAGCCCCAAGATGACGTTATACTCTAAGGTCATAGGGCTCAGGAATCACAGCTCCCTCAGGGAGCTGGTTCATTAACCCTGCCACGATATGTGTTTCAGGGCACGGCCAGCTCCAGCGAGCTCCCTCCTTGGTTTCCGCCGAGCATTGTAGAGGACCAGGAGGACTCGCCACCCCATCAAAGGCCACTAGAGCTGCACCAGGGCATAGGCCCGGCTGTAGGCTTACCGAAGGTCAGTCTCGGGAGATACCCCTAAAAGACTACCTGACAGCCTGGCAAATTCTGCCAGACATGTCTTGGTGGGTCCTGCGCATACAATTTGTGTCTCGGTGGGTCGGGCTATACAATTCAGTTCGGGTCTCGTCTGCCCCATTTTGACGGGGTCTGTTCCTCCCTGGTGGGAACCGAGCAGGTTCTGGTCATAGAACAGGAAGTAAACACAGTCCTCAAGGGAAGCAGGCCATCAAGGTGGTCCCTGCAACAGATAGAGAGTCCGGGTTTTACAGCTGTTACTTCATAGTTCCCAAAAAGGACGGTGGGCTGTGCCTTTACAAAGTGTGTGGATGCGGCTCTGGTTCCCCTGAGACTTCAGGGCATCTGCATCATAAACTATATCGACGATTGGTTGATATTAGCTCGATCAGAGGAGTTTGTGGTCCGGCATCAAGAATTCGTTCTCACTCACATGAAGGAAGAGTGTGCTTAATCCTTTACAGAGTACCACTTATTTAGGTGTCATATGGGATTTGATTGCTATGCATGCGCAGCTTTCTCCTGCCCGCATTGCGTTCATCCTTATGGTCATCAGGAAGGTCAGAGAAGGGCAGTCACTGCAGATTTGGAAGAAATTCAGCAAACCCAGATGGATTTGTTCGCACCTTGAGAGACATCACACTGTCCCCTATGGTTCTCCGGGAGTTCTGGAGAGAGTTCTCCGAGATGGAGTCCGTCTCCTCCTGGTGGCCCCAAGGTGGCTGGCAAACCATGGTTCATGGACCTGGTAGCCCTCCTCATTCAGCCTCCGTGGGAGATCCCGCTGAGGAGGCATCTCCTCTCTCAAGCAGGGGGTGCAATAGTTCACCCTCACCCAGAGTTATGGAGGTTGTGGCTGTGGCCCCTGAGGGGGCACAGCTTCAAAGGTTTGGTCTCTCCACCGAGGTGGTAGAGACCATTCTCCATTCCAGAGCTTTCTCCACAAGGAGTTAGTTTGCCACGAGATGGCATCTGTTCACTGTGTGGTGCGTTCAACACCGACTGGACCCAGTCTACTGCCCGGTCAGTTCAGTGCTAGAGTTCCTGCAGGAACAGTTCGCAAAAGGGTTGGCTCCGTCCACCCTCAAAGTCTACACGTTCACCATTTCTCCATATCATGCCCCCGTGTCAGGGAATCACTGGGCAGAGACCTGCTTTTGCCCCGTTTTCTCTAGGCGTGACCTAGAGTGCCTGGGTGGGACCTGGCCATTGTGTTGGAGGCTCTATTTGAGCCAACATTCGAGCACCGGATCGGGGCTTCATGAAGGCATCTTACAGTTAAGGCTGTGTTTCTGCTGGCTATCTGCTCTCTGAGGAAAGTGACCTGCAGGCCCTCTCTGTGGCTCCCTCTTTTCTGGAGTTCACTCCAGGCATGGCCAGTGTCTTCTTGCATCCTAGAGCGGGTTACATCCCCAAGATGCCCTCGGTCGTCCTATGACCTGTTAGACTCCAGGCATTTTTTTTCCAGTCTTTTACTCAAATGTAGTTGGTTTGACAGAAGCAGATGTAGAGGACAGGGGGGTATGTAGACGGTGATCTGCTATAGCGACTGCTAATGGGAGAAGCCGATAGAAGAAGAAGTAAAACAAGAAGAAGAAGATTTTAGGTTTTGATTGTAATAGACTATTAATTATTAATTAAATTATAATCAAATGCATAAATACATATATTTTGCAAGTTACCAAAGTGGTTTAAAATTGCAGTAATACAATTCCCTGGACTAATGTGCTTCTCATGCAGAGTGAACTTTTACTTTGTATTGCTATGAATCATGTAGTATGTAAGCTTTTAGGGTAGAAGGCACTGATTGGGCAACCTCTTTATAGAGACCTACTAAAACTCTGCAACAAAAAAATAAATATATTAAATAATAAATAAATGGAAATATGCACATAAACTATTTTTTTCCTGCCTGGCAGTATTGGTGTAGCAACAAGGATATGAGAGATATGATTGACCTACATATTAAATTCCCTTTTGACACAGAAAATGTGGAACTCAATGGGTCCTTTGGCTGTTATTGCCCAACCGCCTCAAAGTTATGTTTGCAGTCTGTTATGCTTTTCCTGTGAGCTTCAACCAGCCTGGCCATTCTTTATTGACCTCTTACATCAAGAAAGTGTTTTTGCCCACAGAACTGCCAATGGAAAATGGGATTATGGTAAAAAGGTGATTATGTTTGTTTGTTTCTTGTGCAATTCTGAGTAAACTCAATTCACTGCTGTCACTATACATTGACTGAAGCTTTTGACCCATGTCTGCATGCTTTTATCTTCTATCTTATAAATGTATGGATATTCCCTATTACATTTTCTGGTGCATATTTGCATTTTTAAACATTAAATTTATAGTCGCATATGTAAAAAGCCAATTGAATTAAATGGTTAAACATTATATTTTAAGGACAGCATATTTAAACCAGTAGAAAACAATAAAAGAAGAGTTTTATCCTCTAGTTAATAGTTTTACTGTGATTAAAAAATGGTGGTTCCTGAAAGGTGTTATAGTTACACAGGAGCAAACATCGTGTTTTATAAAATATAAAAATAAAAAAAATAAAAATGTGGGCTATCAAAAGCTTTTAGAACTCTACTGCACATTGGTATAAATTTCATAATATGGTGTGATAATGGTCTTAAACATCGGCTTACCTGCTGGTCCAAAGTAATTATGAACAAAAAAGGCTGTGAAAATATGTCTTTATTATTTAATCTTTTGTTCAAAAATAATTAACAAACATTCTTCGTTCTCATGGACATCACTGTATTATAATCTATAGTTTATACACTGTATGTATACATTTGACTGAATAACTATTTTCACATAGTCTATTCAAAGTCTGTAACTTAAGTAAGATTTTTCCCAAAAAAGATGCCATTGTTTACCTTTGAATCTACTGTCTGTGTAGTGATTGGACAAGCCAAACAACTATTATTTTTGACACATAATATTTTGTGGCACAAAATAATAAATTGAGATTCTGTGGAGGAATGTGGTATTATTCACTATAAGTTGTTTAGTACTGCAGCAATACAATTATGTGAATCATTTATTGTTATTATTAACTGCTGTTAAAAGACACTTTATAAATGTTATCTTGTATATCATTATACACTGCATGTGGTATTTTAAATGTTATGTAATGATGAAACATGCAATATTTATAAATAAAAAATGTGTGTGTGTGTGTGTGTGTGTGTGTGTGTGTGTGTGTGTGTGTGTGCTTTTAATAAATAATCTATTAACAATAATAAACTATTTAGTTTGTCTTTATTCTTCCTAGTATACTGATAGATAAGATGATAACTTAGATATAGAAACTAAAGTATGAGAAGTATGTTAATTTAAATGTAAATTTAAGTAATAACCCAAGACACTACAAGACAGTGAACCTCAATGATAGCTGGGTCCTAATATTAGGCAAATACATGCATTATATTGTAATTCTGAAATTCTTACAAGTAGAAAATAAAACAATTAATATATGCCTGTATGTCTGGAGCATTCTAAATTGAAATTCTAACATATTATAGCAAAAATATTTACTTGTATTGATTTTTAAGCAAATGTGACATGCACAATATAATATGCTTTATTTTGTAACTTTTTTAATGAATTAGTTTATCTTTTTATTTAAATGATTAGTTGATACAAACCTAGGTATTGAGTGAGTTATAGGTGTTAAACAGTTCTCTGTTTTAATTAAGTAGTTAAGGGTCGAACATTCATCTAATTTATTTTCATTGTC
This sequence comes from Silurus meridionalis, assembly GCF_014805685.1. NCBI lineage: Eukaryota > Metazoa > Chordata > Actinopteri > Siluriformes > Siluridae > Silurus > Silurus meridionalis. The sequence continues at coordinate 14,600,964 of NC_060894.1, forward strand.
ACATTAGTTTTCACATTTTTAGCTCCACACTGACTTATTTCATAGTAAATAACCGAGTGCTGAATAAACTCTGAGTTTATTTAAGGAGTGCATGTCGTAATCAGTATGTTAAAAATAGATTATCCACTGTTCAGCTAGGACACACTTTTTAAGGCAAAATAGTGATCCCCTTAGAGCAGATGAAATGGCTGGAAGCAGATCTTGGCACTGTTCTTGGAAAACTGTCATCATGATGCTGAAGAATGAAAAGATGAAAAGTGAAAAGGCAAGCTGACAAATGGAAAGGTAAGCACAGGCTGTAGCTTCTTCCATGAGTGCACCTGAAGCCAGATTGCTGAAAGCAAAATATATAGACATCATAATCATAAAAAAGACAGTTTAATATATGAGTGTTTCTTTTGTAATCCAGCTTCCCCAGGCATGTTGTATCTGGATATATTTAACAAAAATTTACCACACACAAACGTGTATGGTAAAATGTGTGGTGAACATTAATCACTTGAAATCTAACTAAACTGCCTTGGCTTGTAACAGCTCAAACAAACTTTGTACGGTAATAGTTTGCTTAAACGGTAAGTTTGTAGTCTTGGAGCAATTTGCTGTTGCAGAATTGCAATGAAAACATGAACTATTCCTTTTTTCATCTAATCCCTCTTATGAAGTTATGAATTCAAGCCTTATTGACTTAGAAATGATTTCCACATGTATTGAATTGTAAATTTAATGCATTACATTGCATATTAGCTAATGTTTCGCATTTTGCTGCATTATAAAAAAATCTATAAATTAGGACCTTGGTGTTATAAAATTATGCCAAACAATTGATTAAAATGTTTAAATAATATTAAGCAGTATTTGTGTTTTCAAATGGACTTTCTCAAATAAATGTTTTAGTATGTAAATAGCACTATTTAATAATACGTCGTCTATGGCATGGTCCCTTTTTTAGGGAAAGGGAGGGCAAATATAATTGAAACCTTATAGCTTTTGTGTCAGTTCCAGAGTGAAAATGTAAAAAAATAAAATTACCCAAAATTAGAAATGAACAAAACAAGAGTTCTCTATTACATGGTAATACTGCATGCCATAAAGTCCTTTTATTAGTTTCAGAATGATTAAAGGAAAAATTATGCAAGCTGCAAGATTAAAAACCACAATATTCTCATGCAAATGAATACATGAAGAGATGTAACTGAAAAGGATTTATGTCCTCTCAATGCCTCAGAAAGTTTCTTTGGAACTTGTTATACAAAGCATAATATTCTCGTGTTGTAATATGTGTATTTGTGTCATAATAAACAGTCACCTGCAAGCTAATGGTCATGAACAGTTACTGAGAACCCCTGACATCTGTGTTTCTTATCCAGTTTTATTTTGTTTGGCACCACTGTTACATTTTTATAACACTTTTCAACTGTAAAAAAGGATCTACACCCACAGCCCTAATGAATAGCAATTCAGTATGTGTGGTGTCTGGGTTTCTCCTCTATCATGGAGATTCATCAGCTTCGTCTCATTATATATGCCCAGGATCATTTCCTAAATTGTTTACACTTCTTGGCAGCAAAATATTGTATGTCCATCTATTTGATTTGCAATCTGTAAATGTTTCCTTGTTGGACCTAAGTGATGGATAGTGTGTGTAAAACACAAAACCAAATACAGATTTGAGTGATATTTGATCATATTAGAAAATAATTTAACCGTAGACAATAAATTAACATAACATACTGTATGTTATATTATTTTTTGTGTGAACGATGAATAATGTGTAATGGACCATGGTGTGTTATCACCATCCAAAACGTCCAACCTGGCCCGAGTTGTTTCTTTCTGGAACAATGGCACCCTCTGTAGGAAAAAGTATAGTATTACTTATACAAGATGCAATTTAGAGCAGTTCAATCCCAGTAGTTCAATCCCAGCATTAACACACAATAAAGCACATGGAAATAGAAATTAAAAAAAAGAAAGAAAAACACAGCAAAATTTGAACAAAACACACACACATGTATGTATATACTACAGTGGAACCCGGTTATGTTGATGTCCTAGGGGGTCGCCAAAAAGCATCGAGGTAACCGATGATCGAGATAAACGAAAATCAAAATGGCGGCAGTATATTAACGTGCTTGAAATTTCTTTATGTACATGATGTGCGTTAATAAATGAGAATGTGCATGCACGTGTTTTTGAAGGGGTTTTTTACACAACAGCGTTGCCGCAATTTGTTTGATGAAGGCATGCTATAAAAATACATACAGTACATGTTTATCTGTCGGGAATTCACCTGCCACGACCCCTTCGCCCCTTCAGCGTGTCAGGTGCTTATCTCGGCCGCTTTCTCTGAAGATCCCGCGGCTTCAATCGCGCACATATGGTGCTCGTTTATCATCACCAGCTCCTATTTAAACTTCCACACTCTCACTGTCCGTTATTGTTGGTATATGTTGGTTCACGGCGGTCGTTGTTATCGCGCATGCGTATCCCGGTACGTGCCTTCCCACCGGCACTCTCTCAACGGCTGCTCTTTTCTTCCCAAAGCGCACCGCGGATTCCCCCCCCCGGTCCTGCCAGTGTTCATTCTATGATTTTGGATGGTCATCACACATTCCGCGCCGCCAAGCGCAGCTTTCGCCTCCCGTTCATCGCATAACATTTAACAACAAAAGGCATATGTGCACTAACTAACAGCAGAGATTCACCAGTATACAATACAACACCTGTAGCATCTGTAAGCCTTGATTTTTCCGCCACTTCCGCGAGTTCTTCTGCGGCAAATTTTCCCCCCCTTGTGCTCGAAATATTAGGGTTCGGCGACATAAAAAAAGTCGACATAACCGATAAAAAATACTTAGAAAAAGCTAGAATTTGGCGGTTCCACTTCAAAAACGTCGACTTAATAGGGTTGTCGAGGTAACCGAGGGCGAGATAACCGGGTTCCACTGTATATTAACTATATGAATGTATATATCAGTGACGGGCCATGCATTTGGTACCTGGGCCTTCAGTGAGGACTTACCTGACTTAATCCACCTCTTAATACTACCACTATCACATCGCAATTATAGAAACCATCAATACTATACAAAAACACAATATAACACTGTGTGGCATTACAGAGAGAGAGGCATTTCACATATGGAAGGTGAATACCATTTTACTAAAGTTAGAAAACCAGTTAAGACAACTCCAAACCTCTACACTACCAACACAACCATGCACTGTGAGGCGAATATGAAATCTGATTCGCTAAAAAAAACAGACCTGTTGTTAATATTCTATATGGAGAAAGAGCCGGCAGTACAGACTTTGAAGGCCCTGGGCAGATTAGATTAACATGGCAGCACATAGAGGCTGAAATCTGATTGGACAAAAAATCTAACATCCACATACACGTACTGGAAACAGTGCAACGCTATGAAATGAAGAGAATAAACTGTTGGGAATAAATGAATACAATTTCATGGCATCCTCTAGCCAACCACATAATTTTAATTGCTCACGCTACATCACAGAGCAACAATAAGCATTTAGCAATAAACACTGCACTCTCACACATCTGCGATTCATCTGAGATTCATGATTGACTAGTGTCACTGTGATTGGCAAGAGACAGTGTATAATCTCTCCGTTCCTTATAACGTGTGTGTGTGTGTGTGTGTGTGTGCGTGGCTGGGAGGGTGGGGGGGTGGGGGCTGGGGGGAAGATGTGCACTTGGAGTGAGACCCGTCTGTGTGTGTGTGTGTGTGTGTGTGTGTGTGTGTGTGTGTGTGTGTGAGAGAAAGAGAAATACACAGTAAAGAGACCTGATTTGGTCACTGCCCTACTGGTCTTCCTTCCCCTAAACAATTTGCTCTGGAGATGTTCATGCTCAACAGGCTCAGCTTCCCAACCAGGTGCTGAGGAATGATAGTGTTGAATGCTGAACTGAAATCATAAACAGCATTTGTATGTATGAATCCCTGTTTTCCAGGTGAGTAAGGGCCAGGTGGAGTGTGGTGGAGATGGCATCTTAAATAAAATATAATAAAACTCTAGGTTCGCGCTGAAATATAAACAAATATGGCATATCCTTCTTGTTACCTGATTTGTACAAAAGGTCAGATTTTTTCCTGCATGTTCTATTCCATTCTACTGTGTTGCATTTAATCTGAACTGGATCATTAGGTTTTGCACAAATTTGTCATTAAAACAACACTGGTGAACATTATGTGTACTTAAAATACATACAGTATGCACCATTTCTGTGTTACACTCTAAGTAAATTCAACTTGAAATTGTAGGTAAAATTAATAAAAAGCCTCATGTTTTTATGTGCATAATTATATGAGTTCACTCGACATTATTTACTTCAAAAATTCAGAACACCAGTTGAATCTACCAAGTAAATACAAGTTGTGTCAACTTAACATTTTGTCTTTTACATTAAAAAAGATAATGATTTGAGTTGAACCAACTGAATTTTTATTTTAGATCTAGAACTACTGAATAAAAATGTGACTTACGTTTTTTTTTTTTTCTTTCATTGACGTCAGACATACATTAATGTCACTACACACCTTGTAATTTTGAATTGCACACACTAATGTTAAGTAGAGCTTATGCTGTTGTGAAATGTGAAATTGAAATTTAGCTTTAAAAGTAATGGTTGTTGAGCTCATGAATTGTGTTTTTTTTTCTCAATATACCAAATATTGAAAATATTCTTTTTTAAGCTGTTGTTTGTAATATCATTTGTAATGAAATGATTTTTTGTTGTGCTGTGCATTCTTACTCAAGTGCCATTTTAAAACATTTGCCAAGAGGCACTAATTTATATAATTGTCTTTGGAAAAAGCAGCTACTGAGTATTAAAAGAATAAAAATAATCTGAGACGCCCTAAAAACTTAATTTTAGTATTCAGTTGTGTTTCATTTAATAATATATGTTTTTCCACAGAATGGATCTGTAAAACCATGAGACATGCTTGTTATTATTTTAATTATGAAGTTTCAAAACCCCAAGTAATTATCTTGACTCTTTGCTAAAACAGTTTACTAAAACAAACCAATATATTTGTGATTCCAGATGAAATACTGCATGAATATTCACATCAACACAACTCCAAAAAAATGGGTGCGGTAAATGATGCATTTTATTATATTTGTTGATTTTATGCATCTTTAATTGGGCCTCAAAAAGACCTGAAAATAACCCAAAACACAAGATTCTTGTGTGTTTCTTTGCATGGATCATAATTGTGTAGATTAATTTTTAATTGCCATATGCATCACCTGGTGTGATCTTTATTCACTACTCCTAAAATGTTTTTGTTTTTTTATCGCTCAATATTTAGACTAGAGATGCAGGCCAAGGTTGGCATATGGTGACCTTTAATTTGACTCTCCATATCTTGTATGGAAGAAGAAAATAATGGAGAAATATATCATTTGGAAAAAACTTTTGAATAATAAGCACCTGCTTCATGTCTTTTATTAGAGGTCACTGAAAAGCTGTCTTAGGTATTAAACTCTATGGTTAAAATAAATTGGATTTTTTTCTCATTGTACTAAAAGCACCATTGAACTAGAACTTTAAAAATATAACAGCCAATGGCACTCAGATTGTTTTTTGGCTGTTTTTTGGGCACCTCTGATTAAGACCATTAATGAACTGTATGGAATCATTAGCCTCTGTATGTAGACAGTGTGACTGCAGTGAAGTGTAGAGTAGGAAAGACAGACTGGTTTAAGGTGGAGGTTGGGCTACAATAAGGAAAGCTCTGAGCCCTTTTTTGTTTGCAGTGGTGATGGACAGGTTGATGGACGAGGTCAGACAAGAGTTCCCATGGACTATGATGTTTGCGGATGATATTGTGATTTGTGATGAGAGTATGAACCAGATTGAGAAGAGCCTTGAGAGGTGGAGGTATGTGCTGGAGAGAAGGGGAATAAAAGTCAGAAAGAGTAAGACAGAGTACATGTGTGTGAATGAGAGGGAGGGCAGTGGAGTGGTGCGGTTGCAGGGAGAAGAGGTGGAGAAGGTGGAGGAGTTCAGGTACCTGTGATCAACAGTGCAAAGTAATGGAGAGTGTGTTAAAGAAGTGAAGAAAAGTGTGCAGGCAGGGTGGAGTGGGTGGAGAAGAGCGGCAGGAGTGATTTGTGATAGAAGGGTATTTGCAAGAGTGAAAGGGAAAGTTTATAGGACTGTGGTGAGACCTGCGATGTTGTATGGTTTAGAGACAGTGGCATTGAGTAAAAGACAGGAGGTGGAGCTGGAGGTAGCAGAGCTGAAGATGTTGAGATTTTCATTGGAGGTGATGACGATGTACAGGATTAGAAATGAGTTTATTAGTGGGACAGCGCATGTAGGACATTTTGGAGACAAAGTGAGAAAAACCTGATTGAGATGGTTTGGATATGTTCAGAGGAGGGACATGGGTTATATCAGTAGGAGAATGCTGAGGATGGAGCTACCAGGAAGAAGGAAAAGAGGAAGGCCAAGGAGGAGGTTTATGGATGTGGTGAGGGAAGACATGCAGGTAATTGGTTTGGAAGAGGAAGATGTAGATGTAGAGGACAGAGTAGTATGGAGACGGATGATCAGCTGTGGCGACCCCTAATTGGAGCAGCCGAAAGAAGGAGAAGAAGCAGAAGATGATAGAATCGCTAGCCTCGTTTCTTAGTTTTTTTTTTTTTTTTGCTATAGCCTATACATTAGGCTGATTGTGCCTATACATACATTGATCGTTTGTATGTACAGTGTGTACTGTGGTGCATTGGATAGGGTTGCAACCTTGCAGCCTCAGGATACCTGGTTCGATTTCTGTGCACGCTCTCCTGTGTCCGTGTGGGTGTTCCCCCACCTCCCACTGTGTGGATTTTCAATTGTGGAAAGATCAACTATCACTAATTGTGAATATGTTCCAATCCATGGTGTATTTCTGCCTCACGCTGTACAGTAGGCGGTATCTAATCCTGCATTGTAACCCTGACAAAAATTAAACTCTTATAGGAAGTCTGAACAAGATCTAGGCAGCTGGATTCTTTATACCAGCTCAAACCAAGTTGGCCCCGAGTCCCAAAACTAGCTTGACCTTGAATAATACATTTTATTTTATACGACGTGTTTTAAATGTTCGTTGATCATCAAATCCTCATCGAGCTGCAGCCTGGCTCTACTCCAGGCCACGGTCTTGCAGTCATCTCCGCAGCGCCACCTAGCGCACGGCACAGGGAAACACGTGCCGCGATCCCGGCATGCCTTTCGCGCCGCAACGACTCGGCTCCTGTCTTCACCGAGGGCGAGAGGCGGTGGCGGACATGTTGGGATGGCCCGTTAAAGCGCAGTCCTTGGTTTCTTTGGAAATTTAACGAAGAGAAAGAAGCTCGGAATAAAAAGAAAAAAGTGGAACACAATGGATGCGGTCAACGCGTTTAACCACGAGGTCAGTTCTAATGAAACTCCACAGGTGCATGGAGCTAATGGCTTAGCATTAGCTTAGCCACCTAGCTAACCGGATTGTCTTGGGCCCCGGTTTAGCATTCTTGCTTGGACTAGAATAGAAACTTACGGCATATTTGCTAAAAGCGTGTGCACTCATGGTGGCTGTGTGTAGTCTGGACTGGAACGCGACAAAGAGTTCATGTAGAGAGAAAGACCCATCTATCCACCATCCGCTCAGTTCTTCTCCAGGCTTCTTTGCTAACTGTGGAGCTCTGTGCTTAGCCGTGTTTGCGCGCTATTCGTGTAGTTGAGCCCAGCTCTCACTCTGCACTTCATGTCCGCTTGGTTTACACTTCTGTTAGTTCCATGGTCAGTTACACGAACTGCGAACGTGACAGCCACGAATATTTACACGACACTGTGTGTGTGTGTGCAGCAGTTCAATGTTGTTAGCATTGATGTTTTGTGGTGGAAGTGAGAATAGCAACACCAGCCCCCATCCATCCTCTACTTCATAGCACGAGGTGACCCCATAGACTATCATCATCATCATCATCATCATCTACATCATCGCTATCATTACCACCACCAATATCATCCGACACCTCATGTTTCAGCTTTTTACTGTTCAGGAGACAGACAGCATCACTGACCTGCTGCTACACACCCATCAGATCGCGAATAAACCCTTATAAGAAATGTCTATTATATTTATTATTCTCTAAAGTCTAAACTACTTTGTGACAGCTAAACACCTAGGATAAACGTTTCTTATTTATTAGTACACCTAAACCCCTAAGAAAATTTTTTATTACATTTATTATTATTCATTACAGTATATTTTATTCATTATATTTATTATTACTTTTGACTATTATTACACTAAAGAAAGATGACTTCATTTTATTTATTTTGTCATCATAATTTATTTATTATTACTTTATTACAACTAATCCCTAAAGATAAATGTCTATTATATTTTATTGATTTTTAGACTTCTCTAATGACAAGAAAATCTAATTTGACTCAATTTGCTACTCATCTGATTCCAAAGTTGTTGTTTATATATATGTATGTATGTGTGTGTGTGTGTGTGTGTGTGTGTGTGTGTGTATATATATATATATATATATATATATATATATATATATATATATATAGTTTTAAATAAATCATTGCTACTAGTATTATCAGTAGTAATCATAAGGTAGTACTGTTGGTGTTAATCTCTTTGTGTTATGTTCATTCAATATTTTGCAACAATGAACTATTGAATACTGCTGAGCAGATTCTGTGTCTCTGCTTACAGACACCCAGTCCAGTGTTTCAATAATTGAACATACATTCTACACACAAACTCTGTTTCTCTTACTGTTACTTTATAGTCAGAGATTGACAGGCTGGCACACTGTATATCACAGAAAAAATACTTCAGAAGAGCCCAAGCGCAGAACAGAGCTAGCACATCCTGTTAGATTAATGCAAAAGATTAATACCTTTTTTTTTTTTTTTAATTTGCGGTATTTTGTTATTTATTTTGGTCTCTATCTCTGTGTTTTCTTTGGTGGTAGTTCACTACTCGGGGCCATTTAGTGCAGACTTTACACTTCTGCTTTGCTAAACAGAGATGTTCTTGTGTTTCACTCAGCCCCTTCCCTTAGTTTGAGTGGACCACGAATTGCTTCGCAAAGTAAAAATTTCCGTCTGTTGAAAATTTCGACGTTTGAAACTCTCAGCATCCGTGGCCTTTACTTTGCCTTTTGCTTTAAATGTGTATTTATTTAATTTTTTTTTCTGATATTGCTCTACTCAGGCAGCAGACTGTTTGCACCAACCATTTTGGTATTTGATGATAAAAGCGTTTGTTGCACAAAAAAATCTTACCGTACAGAACATTTTTACAGTACACAATTTTTAGTGATCAAGCACATTATAATGTGAAACGATTTTTCCAGTAAAAGTGAAGCAGTAGTTGAAACAGTCTGGTTTCTGTGTTTCCAGTGGTCCGAATATACCCCCTGTTCAACCTCAACCACAGCTAAATAAAAAAAAATAGATAAATAAAAAAAATAGTTGTGTGCACACAAATATATAGAAAAGGACTAGTAAATGTAAATGCTTTTAGTTTAACTTATTTTCTGATAGGCAAAGTTGTAGCTCTGTGTACATTCATCCATTTCCACCAATTTATAAATTTTTGCAGTTTGGCCAGGAGTGCAGACTCAATCATGGAGTAATTTGCGATCCTGAATTTATAAATTCAGATTTTTTTCTAATCTGTGTGTGAAACAAGAACATGGAAGCACAAATAACATGTAATCCTTTGCATCAGCTTTGCTTTGCACAGACAGCATTGTGAACAGTGATCATTGATAAAGACCCAGAATGCAATTTTAAGCAATTGGAACTTTAAGATGTTTACTTAAAAAAATTCTGGTTGTCTTTTCTGCACTTGATGTTATTGTTGAGCCAATTGACATAACTGCTTGTGAAACACTATTGCACATCTGTTTAACTTACATTAGGAAATTAGTATAGAAATGTTGTGCTTTTGTTAGGTTTGTAGTTGTGAAGTAAACCAGTAAGTAAGATCTCAACATATTAACTCTGTAATATCGATTTGTTCCTTTCGTTGGCTCGTTCAGAAAAAAAAGATCGTTTTCAAATTGGTTCTCTGCAGATGTTTATGCACCAACCTTAAACCTAAACTAACCTCCCCAACAGCATTTCAGTTATAACGCCTTTAACGTTTTCTGGATGTGTGTCGAGTGTGGCTATGCAATAAATGATTGACTTGAAAGAAAAATCTAGTAGACAACTAGGCTTTTGTGGTTGTATAGGAGTCAGCCAGCATACTTACATGTAGCATTGGGTGATATGGTAAAGATCTATCTAAATCACAGTATATGTTACTGTAAACAAACCAGTGCTCAATTGTACTACTCCATGTTAAAGTGGTAGCTCAGTGATTTGGGTGGTTTACTTCTGATCAGAAAGTTGAGTTCAAATCCAAACACCGCCAACTCTCACTTGAAGTGCTGTACAAGATAATTGTAGGCTGCACTGTATACTGTAAGTACGTCTACCAACTGCCGTAAAAGTTATTCATTTCAAATTTATATTCTTAGTTTGTTTATTTCTGTTAAACTGCTTTGTGACGATGCCCCCTATTAAACATGCTATACAAATTGAATTGAACGTGACAACTGGCATTCAGCCATCTTATGTTCTTTCAATACAGCTGTTCTCCCTGATGGACTCGAAACCTCCAATCTCCAGGGCTAAGATGATCTCCATTACAAAGTCTGCAATAAAAGCCATTAAAGTAAGTGTTAAAGTATAAACTTAAATTATTGTAATGCAGCAAATAAATACACTTTAACCACATTTACTGATTTGTACATCCATTTAATGTCCTTTTTTGCGTATTGTACAAATGGCAGTAATATCACTTGTATTGCTCCAAGGCATTAAAATGTGTATTTCTGTGCTCTAGTTATACAAGCATGTTGTCCAGATTGTTGAGAAATTCATCAAGAAGGTAATTGTGGGTTTTTCTTTATTTTGTACAATGCTGCAAGCTCTGCTAATTACCTGGATTAATTTTATTATTTTAGTTTTACGTAAGATTGCATTTGAATGTTATCCTTTTTTCCAGTGCAAGCCAGAGTATAAAGTACCAGGACTCTATGTTGTGGACTCCATTGTGCGACAGTCACGGCATCAGTTTGGTGCAGACAAGGATGTGTTTGGTCCCCGGTTCACCAAGAACATCACTGGGACGTTTGAGAACCTCTGCTTATGTCCCACAGAGGATAGGGTAAGAGTTGTTTTCAGATCACAGTTCTATTTTGCCTCTCCTGTTTGTGTGGTTGTCCCATTTCACAGGTGTCACATGTTTCACTGCAGACACAGTCCAATCTAAAAACAGACCATTCTGTCCAATTTTCACCGTTACATCTGCCTGTAGTCAAAAACAATGAAAGCATGTAGAATTAGTTTTATTGCTACATTTGTGCTCACAAGTCTGACTCGTATCTCTAGTTGTGCCAAACAATATTATTTTGTCCAACACCATATATGACACTTGACCACTATGTGAACACTTGACCATCATATTCATATGTGAGCATTTCCTGAACATTTGCCCTGTAGTTTAAAGCACAAAGTTGTGTCGAATGTCTTTAAATGCTGTAGCAATAGAATTTGCCTTCACTGGAACAAGGTAACAATGGAGACTCAAACTTGAAAGCGCATATGGTTTGATGGTCAGAAATCCACAAGTTTATGACTGTATAAATAAATATATAAATAAAACCAATCCTTTCACCCCTCTTTAATATAGGGATGTGAAGACAAGGTGAGAAAAACACCCACGGTTTTGGGCTGCTTTGTTTTTTGTTGTTGTTTTTTGACAGTGAACAAGATGTCCATTCATGGACTGTGCAATGATACTAACATTTGATTTCTGCTTCACTTCTAACCTCTGAAGTATTGTGAAAAGTATTTTATAATTTTATATTAGTCACTGGTTACTGGTATGGCCAATCTGTTTTTGTTTAGCACGTACGAGGTTAATTGTCTTATGATTGCAGAGTAAGATCGTCCGTGTCTTGAACCTGTGGCAAAAGAATGGTGTGTTTAAGATTGAGGTGATCCAGCCTCTGCTGGATATGGCTGCTGGATCCAGCAGCTCAGGCCCAGTTCCAGGTGTGGACAATGGCCCAGGTGGGGAGTCATTTTTAAAACACAATTAGCTCCAATGAAATTGAATTTAAAGGTATTATTTGGATAAACATGCCTTTTTGTCTACTGACTAAAATAAACTAAAATTGTTCTTTTCCAGTTGCATCTCCTTCGTCCCCAGTAAGGGAGGCTGAGAGTCACACAGCTGTGCCAGTTAACTCTGTGCAGGCACCCGTGGCAACGCTGCAGAACTCTGATGCCTTTGCTGCTGTAGCTCAGCTCTTCCAGTCCTCACAAGGCCAACAGGTTTGATTACACCAAATCCCGTGTGTCTACAATGCTCTGTCTGTAGCTTGGTTTAACTCTACCATTCTAACTGTAGCTCCAGCAGATGCTCCAGACGTTCCAGCAGCCTGGGAAGCCCCAGTCTCCAGCTCTGGAGAATAATATGTTGACTCATCTCCAGATACAAGCCTCTATTCAACCACCCACAGGTTTGACACAGAGCCACATACACACCACACAGCCTGCAGAGAAGAAAGCCACATTCGACAAGGTGAGTACATGTATAAAGCCTCTTAAATATTTTGTGCTTTTTGTTTCCAGAATTGTGGTAAAATATGCTGTGTGAATTTCTTTCTTTCTGTTTTCAGAAAATTCTTGACCGTTTTGATTATGATGATGAACCAGAAGGAGGGGAAGAGACAAAGAAGGATGAGGCATCCACTGTCCAACCTGCCTTGTACGCTATGACCTAGATACGCTTTTTGTGTTAGCATTATTGTACATTTGCATTTTTTCCATAAATGTGCATGCTGGTGTTGACATCATGGTTTTGTTTGTCCCTTTAGTGCCTTTGGAGAGGGTGTCCAAATCCCTCAGCAGACTTCAGTAGTCTTTTCTCAAGCTCCCAGTCAGATGCAACAATTTCAACAGCAGATGATGGGCATGAGCCAAGAACAACAGGTAAAGTTTTATGTTAAATCATCTCCTGGGACTTTGTGACTACTCTGCTTTAGTTGCTAGGACTTTTAAATTGTTCCTGACAGTGTGAAGAATTATGTTTGTGCATTGTTACTACAATGCTTTTCATAATTAAATTTACATATCACCATTTTATTCATCTGTGGCTTTGTTGATTTCTTTTTGTTACTGTGCTTATGTTCTAGTTTTAAAGCATCAGCTGTTGCTGATCAGATTACTAGCCAACCCCTTTGCAAACATATGTAAAACATCACAAAGGAGGTGGTATACCATAACACCATGCAATTCCGTCTCATTGGAACCATCTTTACCATATAAGACAATGAGCTGAAGGTTTAGGTTCTGAAGGCATTATTAGAGAGCAAACAGTCAACTGTAATGTTCTCTATCAATGAAAGGCCTGCCCAGTTGCCACACCTAAATCCTATTGAACTGCTTTGGGATGAACCAGAATGCAAGGTCATAAAGAAATACAAAAGGCGTGGCAAAGTGTTTAATCTTTACGTTTGAATCATCTGTTCGGATGCTAAGAGTGTGTAAACTGTGATTCGTGCTTAGGGAGGCTTTTTCAATTAAAATAAAGTTTAATATTTGTATAATTATATAGATGCGTTCGGTCAAATAAATCTTCTTAGCGTTAAACTACCTAATTTATTGCATAGAACTAAAAGGAACATGCATGTAGCTATCAAATATTTTTGTAATTAAGTAATCAGAAAAAAACTATGTTTTCTTTATTAAAGAACAATGCTAAATATACAAGAGTAAATAACAGTCTGTTAAAATCAACAAGTTATCAAACTGTTTGCTCCCATTTCCTCAATTTTTCATTCTACAGCATCTGCTGTGTTTACCTGTCCAAACGCTCCAGAGTTTAGCGGGTGGTGCGTCAGTAATAATGGTCCATGGGGAAACAATATTTGTCATGTGTGGTTAAGTGGACTAAACGAATTATTGAGGCAAATAATTTGTATAGAGGATTTGTTTGTATTTGAATTTTCTTGAGTTACTTTAGGAATCTTTTCAGCCCTACATGCATGTGTTTATCAAAAACCATAAGTTTTCGCAGTCACTGTATATCCTTCCTTTGATAATTTGATGAAACATCTTGTTCCAGGTTCCATCTCCAAATGGACAATCTCAGGCTTTCAACCGAATGCCCCCTCAACCCTACCCAGGGATGATTCCACCAGGTGTAGTACCAGCTGGTTTCCCTGGATCCTTCCCTCCTCAAAACAATGTCTTTCCTCAACTAATGGGTGGACAGCAGCATCAGGCAAGGCTCAATTATCATTTCTCTGATTATTTATAGACCATTCAAAAGAAACCTAAACTCCATGTTCTCAGAAATAATATGAAATTAAACAACACTTAATGTCTTTTGATTCTGTATTCCAGAATACCTCCTATCTTTTCAGTTCATTAAGTAAACAAATCTGTGTAATCCATTTTTTTGGGGGGTCCTCTTACAGGAGGTCCCTGGGGAGTTAGACACAAGACAGCACCAAGATGGCGGGAGAACACGGTCAAGGTCTGGTTCAAGGTGAGATGTGGCAGGCAGCTATTTCAGATCATGTCTGAAAAATAATGTTTGTGCAATCAATGCTGTATATGCTTTTTGTATGTAAACTTTGCAAATCCAGTTTTATCAAATGACCTGTGTTCTTTGCCCACTTAGATCTCCTAAAAGAAGGCGTTCACGGTCAGGGTCCCGTTCCAGACGCTTCCGACATCGGCGGTCGCGCTCTCGCTCCAGAGAAAGGCGGCGCCACTCGCCTCGCTCTCGCTCTCAGGAGAGAAGGGAACGGGAGAAGGAGCGAGAACGCAGACAGAAAGGCCTACCTCCCATCAAACCTGACACTTTAAGTGGTGAGCCATGATAATTTTTCTTGATAGAGTTTGGGCCTCAAAACTCCATAAGCCTATTATTCCTTACCACCTGATCTAAAAATGTAAACATGTATGAATTTGAAGTTAAATACTTTTTTAAAGTACACAATCGACAATATTTTATTTTACTTTTTAATGTACCTGTTATTTCTGAGATTGATTGTCACTCTCACTGTAATTTTTTTCCCACATGCAGTGTGCAGCACTACACTTTGGGTTGGCCAGCTGGACAAAAGGACACAACAGCAGGACGTGGCATGTCTCTTAGAGGAGTTTGGCCAGATAGAGTCCATAAACGTATGTTCTGAACGTGTACATTCTATTTAATATGTTATTTTATATACAGTGTAAATAATGTTGATTGATTTCTGGGATACTGTTCATCTGTTTGGTAGATGATTCCTCCTCGAGGTTGTGCCTACATCGTCATGGTTCATCGTCAGGATGCTTTTCGAGCTCTCCAAAAGCTAAGCAGAGGCACTTACAAAGTTAACCAAAAAGCCATAAAGGTAATAGATGTGGTACTTTTTATAAATAATATCTAATTAACTATGCAGCATGTTTATTTCATGCACACCGAAAGCTTATGTTCACTTGTATCCACAGATTGCTTGGGCTCTGAACAAAGGAATTAAGTCAGAGTTTAAGCAGTATTGGGACGTAGAGCTCGGTGTCAGCTATGTTCCATGGTCCAAAGCCAAAATGGAAGATCTGGAAGTTTTTAGAGAGGGAGGCATGCTGGATACCGATACCCTCTCCCCAGGTAACATGCAATGCACAGAATTCTAATTCAGATTCAACACCATTAATAGTAAACCAGCCGTGACTGTTGGTGTGTGGATCCCTGGTAATCAGTTTCTTTTGCCTTGCAAATTCTGTAATTTCTTTCTTTATTAACATGCATCACAGCTTTTGTGATGTAACATGTTCTCCATTCAGATTTGGCGATTTGTCAATATAATTTATTCATGTGTAGAGATGTATTGTTTAAAAAATTGTTTTGCAATACATTAAATCCTTAAACATTAACAATTATTACAAATTCTCTCTTTTCCCTGTTGTGTTTTTCCGCACCCGCACACTGCCTGCATTACCTGATACTTGATGCCCTCGCATACTGGGGGAAGTCACCCACATTGAGACATTTTAATATTTATTTGCCAGTATAATCTATATAGATATGTTTAGGATTTTTTTCACAGCTAATGTCAGGTCATTTCTGAATACAGACTTCAGAAGCCTGTTGTGTTTGCGGCCTTGATAGGCAGAAAAGACTTTCCTTGTTCTATTACACAGAATGTTCTGTCTCTCATTTCTTTGTTTTCACTCTGCATGGGTTATACAAGTTGATGGAGCACTGAAAAACAGTGTACCTCCATATTCTGGACTTTTTTTCCCCCATTTTTACTGTTTAATTATACAGAATTAGTTTTTTGACCTGACTTTCAACATAATTACATAAAGGTTTTACAACTATATAGGAATGTTCTGACCACATGATAAATAATCCTTCTTGCCAGTGGGACTGACTTTATCTCCACTCTCATAACAAAAATGATTAAATCAGGAGCGATTACAACTTTAAATATTTGTGTTAGAAATGTACATGTAGAAAATGCACAAACAATGTTGCTTTGGCTGGTAGAAGTAGAACTTCTTAGCTTACTGGCTATTTCTTTCAGAATGGAAAGGGGTGCAGGGTGAACTGGAGACTTCAGATGACGCACCTCAAAATGGCAGAGGTGACGTAGGGCAGATGGAGGAGAGCCCAGCACTTCTCCCTGTGCAGGTAATGCAAAGTAACATAACCATACAAATGTAATTTCAACAATAATTATGTTTACCTGGATTCAGCTGTATTGTATGCTTTTTAATGACTACTGTGAATATTCTAGCAAATGACAAACTCACGATCATTACGGTATTTGTGCTGTGAGTTCAAATATATTATTACAGCATTTGGTTACAAATGTTTTTTTACACATAAAAAGCGTTAAATTTTTTTGCTTTTTGTAGTTATTCAACTTTTAACACAGTCTTTAAATGTAAACACATGGGATTCGGTCGATTAAATAGTTTACATTTATATAAGGATGTAGTTAAACATTATATGTTCTTTCCTTCAAGGCTGCTCCGGTCCAGCCGGTAGGACCCTCTGGGCCAGTTGGAGTTCCACCCCCAGGTTTTCCTGCTTCCATGAATATCCCACCACCATCATTTCCACCTGGCGTTCCTCCTCCACCTGGACCTTTTATGAGGCCTGGCTTTAACCCTATGCAGATTCCTCCTGGTAGCATCATTAGAACATAATTTTCTATTATCAACACAAATTATGCATGTTGGCCACCTTCTATGTATTAAGAAGGATTGTGCACTTTTTAGAGTAAATGACTGTTCATCAATTTCAGGATTTCTGCCCCCGGGTGGAATGCCTCTTATTGGCACTGCCGGACCCCCTCTTCCCACAGCAGGCATTGGCATCCCACCAGGTAAATCCAAACATACTGCATACTTTATCTCTCAGCCTAATAAACACCTGAATTGCAAACAACTTGTCTTGTTTGATAGTGTGACTCGTTTGATTTCCTTGTATGTGTTTTTGCAGTTGGCAGCTCAGTTGAGGATTTGTCTGGTGATCCGGGAGGCATGGGCTCCAGGATCAGTAGGGATGGTGTTGACAGTTTCAACACTGGTCCAGGTGTGTATTAATAAGAATTAGCTCTGGGCTACTGATCATATTTTGCAGAAGTATTAGGATTTTGTACAAGTTAGCCCAGATTTTCAAATGTTGTTATAAAATAATTTAGAATTCTTTGACTGTTCAGACTTTAAACTGTGTGTGGTCACATGTTTCACAATTGCTTTTCTTGTTCTGTAATATGGTTAATGGATTCTTGTCTGTTCTTTGAAGTGAAACATTGTTGGCATGTTAGTATTTTTATATTAAGGTTTATAGATATATAATGCCTAATTATATGCACATTATTTGAAATCCCACCAGGTAACCCGGTTCCACCAGTACCTCCACCTGGAATGAACATGCAAAATCCACCAGGGCTTTTGGGTACAAGACCAGGGTCGATGCCACTTCAGCGCCCTCCAGGCATGCCCCCACCACCTCACTTGCAGCGCTTCTCGATGCCTCCCCCAAGGCCCGGGATGCCTCCCATGCCACACCAGATGATGCCCCCCAGGGGCCCTCCACAGATGATGCATCGTGAGCCCCCTCCGGGGAGTTTTGGCATGCCTCCACCTCCGTCACACGTCATCCGAGCCCCTTTCCCACCTCCAGGCCCTCCATTTAGGGGAGAGAGGAACCGAGAGCAGGAGCGCTTTGGAGGGCGCAGGCAGTTTGGGGGTGAAAGGTCAGAAGGGCGTGAACGTTTTGGGGGCTGGCATGAAGAGCCGGAGTCAAGGGGAGGCTGGGAGAGAGCGGGGTCACGAAGAGACTGGAGAAGTCCTGATGGAGAGAGAGAAAGGGAGAGGGAGCCAGGGAGAGATGAGGAACGGGGGAAACGCAGAGACAGAGAGAGAAGCACTCGCTGGGACAGGGACGATAGACTCGACAAACTTGAGCCTAACGGACACGAGATGCTCAGAGACTCAAGCAGCCGTGAAGGCCATAAAGATTCTACAAATGAAATTCCTCATGCCAAGGCAGAAGCTCCAGCTCCTTCAAAAGAAGGAAGTGCAGAGAAAGAAAATCAGAGCCAACCTGCAGAACAAAAACAAGCAGATGAATCCTAGGTCCCACTGGGTTGTGGATGGAACTCAAAACGTTTTTTTTTTTTTTTTCTTTTCTAATCAGAAGCGTGTTTTGTGTGATCTTTTGCTAAAATGTATAGGAATACATAGGACTAGTGGGACCGATACAATCGCATCGCATGGGCTTAGATGTGAAGGAAGCGATCCATTATGTAAAGAGGAAAAAAACTAATAAAAAACATCATTCTTACAGTCTAGACCAGGCCAGGCCAGTGCCCTGTGTGCACTGATTTCAAATAATACACATACTCCATATTCATACCTTGGGATTCTTGGGCACTACAAACTGATCAGCAGAACTAGTTCAGAAACATGCTTCATTCTTAAACACGCTTCATTTTTTTAAAGTCCATGGTTAAATTCTAACATCAATGCCTGGTCTTCCTCCGAAGATTTCACTGACTTCACCGTCAAGTGTCTGGCTAACATGGAGAACCGTCCTGTGATTCAGTGTCCCAATATTGAGTTAAAATCTTGTAGTAAGCCAGTGTTTCATATCCCTGTCCTGCACATTTTGGTGGTTTTCCTGCTTTAACATGCCCCCCTGTAAAATTCATGAAGGGCTTCTTATGTTAAATAATTGAGTCAGGCATGTTGGGACAAGGGGCCAAGCTAGAGTGGACAGTGCAGGAGCATCCCCTGAGAAAACTGGTTAGAAAAAGGTTTTTAAACAACAAAAAAAAGAAAAAAGAACTGCTGTAAATATGCTTACATTACTTTAATAATATTTGTAGATTTGGAGGTTTTTCTGAAGTATTCTTCTGTCAGTGTCACCGATGGAAACCTTGACTAAAACACAAAACAAAGCCCCCTTTGCTGTAATGTTTTTAACCTACAGTGTTTACATTGTACCAGAGATGAGATGTTTGTATAATTTTTAAGTTTGTGCAGATGTGAACTCATTTAATATTTCAGCAATGGGGAATCAGTTTTAATAAACTATTTTCATACCAAAATGAGAAACTGAGTTCACATTATGACTTGCGACTTGACGTCAGCAATGTTAGTTTTTTTTGTGTTTTGTTTTGTTTTTTTATTACAATTGTGTATGCTTTATATTATGTCAAATAGGAAGCTGTTTTGGATCAGTTTGCTTTTACTGTATTTAATTTGGAGGAAAAAAGGACACAACTGTAAGAGTTCAAGATTGGAAACAGATTATGAACAATAAAAATGATTAGAGGTTAATGAAAAGTAAAAAAAAAAAAAATCAAAATATAGCAATGGCACTGCATTCATTTGTTTAAAAAAAAAATGCAATTAATAGTTTTTTACATTTTTCCCCATTTATTTTAAACCATGAAAATTAATCTGGTATAATGAACTGTCAGTTAAAAGTAACAAAAAAAGCAATTATAAATTATAGTTGCATTTATGTAATCAATGAAGATGCTACAATTTGTAGCAGTGATACAGTTTGTGAGCTAAAAAGGTGTTTGTTTTTTTAACTAATCGCAAGATTGTTTGATTTGTAGTTTTAAAGGGACAAAGTTTTATTTGAAAGCATACAGGCTCTGTAAAGAAAACTCTCACTGCCCCTATTTGCTCGTGTATTGTAGAAATGATCCAAATTTGACATTAATATTGAAATGTGTTCATGTAGATTCTGGAGTTTTTCCTTTTGTTTATTCCTGAACCTTCCAACAACCGCTTTATAATTACGCCAAAGTGACACACATAACTGAAAAACTAACATGGGCCCCATTTAATCTACAACTGTTGTCACATAAACCCTACAGAATAATGCTGTTATCAAGCTCTAATTCCCACTTCAAACACCCAACATTAAGATGTGATATAAAACCCTTGAAAGCAAACGTGTGAATCAAATCATTATTCCACTATTTTTAGTGATTTTGGTCAGTTATCAGAAATACTGCAATCTGTTAAAGCTAGAGCATTAAAATGGTCTGTTTAATCTGAGCACTACTTCTACTGACCGTTGACTCTAAGCAAAGTAGGCGGAGACAAACTGCTGATTGGCTTAGAGAGGACCCGGAAACGCACCGCCGAATGGCTTAGAGAGGAGGCGGAAACGCGTCGCTGATTGCCTCAGAAAGCAGAAACAGTCGTAACAGTCGTATGTCTCGCTGTTTCTTTCTTACGGTATTTATCCACACTCTCTAAGCCAATCAGCGGTGTCACTTTGAACACTAAGCCAATCCGCTGTATTTCTCCACCTACCTACCCTCAGCCATTCAGCGATGTTTCTCCGCCTACTCTCTACAACTAGTCAGCGGTGTGTCTTTGAATACTCTAAGCCAATCAGCGGCGTGTGTCCGCCTACTCTCTAAGCCAATCAGCACACGTATTTCCTGCCGTTCCATACTCGCGGAAGGGGCCTGTAGAGTTCAGTGTTATTAAATGTGGTTGTAAGATCAAGTTCTATAACACAGTCAATCAGCACAGTCCTGACCAACATGGCTAACAAAGCAGTTTGCGTCCTCAAAGGCACAGGAGAAGTAACTGGCACAGTTTACTTTGAGCAGCAGGTACACTTTTGGCATTATTACATGTATATATATTTATTTTTTGCTGTTTTCTGTGGCATATTAGCAGCAGTGCTAACTCCTTTCATGTGATGTCTGTAGCGCGCGCGTTAGCTTGGAGCAAAATTGCATGCATAATCTACACACACATACATACAAATAATAACCTAATACTTATTGTCTGTCACACTTCTTGTGCATTTTGATTATTAATCAGTAGCAGTTGATCAAGTCTGATAGTTGATAGTCTGATAGTTGTGTAACCAGCGGTTAGGTAACATTGATAGGTTGGGCAGCATGCACCTTGTGCTTCCTGGCAGCTTGATGAGAGAAATGCACCTGCCATCTGATCATAGAGCCGTGGAGAGTAAAAGTGCATGTCATCTGAACTGAAGATGAACTGAAAAAGGTAGCAGATGAATTCTGCAGTCTGTTGTTGTGCACCGTTAATGTAGAGAGTCGACCATCACTGCTGCTGAGTCATGCAGCTCACTGACATGCAACTCAAATCCCTATTCACATTTATTCCCAGTGTGCTCAAGGAGGTCTGTGCAATCAGTTCTGATGTGAGAACTGTTTTAACTGGAAGATTCATGCAGCTCAGATAGATATACACTTTAAAGTTTAGGGTTGGTATTTAATAATATTTAGAAATAAATGAATGACATTGGAATCTCCTTATCTATTGCAGTTTTATTTTTCTGGTTCAATGAATATTGTAGAACACTGAAAACATAAACAATCTCATTTATAGTACATAAGAGTTCAATAGCTAGTCAAGTTATAAGCATTGCAGTTATACATTTTGGAGTATCAGTGACCCAATAAGAGACATGAAGCTGGTCCTTATTCTGTACAAAATGCAGCTGATGTACTGATTTTATGAAGATGAGAGTCGAGTAGTTTGCGTCTCGGTTTTATTCTTGTTCATGTATATCAGATTTAAAGTGTTCCAGTGGCAGCTTTTTTTTTGCAGCTAAAAAGGGGTCATGGATCATCTGGCACCAGGCCATACAGAAAGAATACATTTCTTTTCCCAATTTCATAACTTTCTTGGGCTACCGTGGGTTTTATTTTTAATAAATGTCAATTTCTGGGTAAAATATGCTCATTGTCATGATGGTGAGTTGAGTTACATTGTAATTTTATTTATATATATATATATATCAATATAGAAATCATGTGTTTCTAATAGTAATATAACATGCATGTTATTGTGAATCGTAGAATGTTGTCTTGCGTGAAACTGGTCCATGATGCAGAAAAGCTTGGGAACCGCTGCCTAAGTATAGGTTTAGTATCTTGCAGCTCTAGAGGCCGGCTGTATCTCAAATTGCGCAGTGTGCACTACAGGAAGGGAAAAAAAAGAACCCCAGGTCCTGTGAACATTTCACCAAAGGCACTCGATCTACTGATGTGTCCGTCTCTGCAAAATGTACAGTGGAGCCCTCCTGACACACATACTAATTATTCCATGATCTTTCAGGGTGAAGGTGCAGTGACAGTAACCGGAGAGATCAACGGCCTGACCCCTGGCCTGCATGGCTTTCACGTCCATGCCTTTGGAGACAACACAAATGGTATGTCTTGTGTTTTTTTGTTTCTATTTATCCTGTGAACGTTGAGGAGTGAGATGCTCATTCACTGGCGTGTGAAGCAAGCGTTTCACTACATTGTTCTCTTTTATAAGCTTGTTTCTAATGTTTAGGGTGCATCAGTGCCGGACCCCACTACAACCCCTTCAATAAGACCCATGGAGGCCCAGATGATGAGAACAGGTAAGGTTTTATTAGGGGCTCACTGATTTCTTGCCTTTTCTTTTCCTTACAAGCAGTTTCAGATGTCGGGTTTTGACCTCTCCTGCACCAATCACTTATTCTGATAAATACGCATTCCAAACACTTGCTTTTCCATTTAGTAATAATAATTGCAAATCAGGTAATTTAGAGGATTTTGAGAGACTGTGGTGAGATGACCTCTGACCCTGTAGAGGGTTCTGAGGGCATTAGAAATTTTTTTTGTACAATTATAAAGTTAAACACATCAGTCTGGTGCACTTTGAGAGGAAAATTTTAAGGCCGGATCTCTGAAGATTGTTGTTCTTTAGTCGTTTAACCATTAACACTTTGGTTGTAGAGATATGAATGGTGATGACTCAGCAAAAGGCCATATCTACAAAGTATGGTGAAGGAGACAGAGGTAAACCTGCATTACAAATGGTCGACTACAGCATAAATTTGAGCCAGCAGTGCTACAAAGCAAAAATAAGTTGTTTTTGTTGAACTGGTTTAATTTTTAGAAAGGGTTTAAAAAGAATGGATGAGCAATTGGCAAACTATGCGTTGTGAATTTGGGAACTTTTCTCTCTGAGAGTTTATATAAATCCTCAGCTGGATATTCAGGTGTTTGCATTGCAGCCTGCCTTGAATGTCATATTCAATCTATTATAGTGAAATGAAAGAAAATAAAAGGTGTGTTTGGAGCACACGGTTTATTCTCCTCCTGGAAGTGCAGCTCCTTTTATAACAACTGTTTACACAAAATATTATTTTTCAGTGGAGTTATGAAGGTTGTGAATACACTGTTATTGTCTTCCATATTTATTTCTAAATAGCACAACTGGTCTCTCTCTCTCTCTCTCTCTCTCTCTCTCTCTCTCTCTCTCTCTCTCTCTCTCTCTCTGTAGACAGCAAACATAGTTTGTAGTTGTAAACAATGCAATGAAGCAGAAAATTATTCAGAGGAAATGAAGGACGGCTCTGAAACGGTCAATTGTTTATGTTGTGTATGTAAACTGTGCTATATGAAAAAAATTTTATCAACAAACACGGTTACAGTAGGCTGCTACATAATTTTAGTGCTTGACCCCAACAGTAAAAATGTATTTATTTTTTGTTTCTAGAGCATGTAGTATGGTTTTCTGTCTGTCTGTCTGTCTGTCTGTCTGTCTGTCTTCAGGCATGCTATTGAGCTCTGTGTGTGTTTGTTTGAATAGTGACATTAAAATGAATGTTCTCAGATCTATGGTGGTCTGTAGCTATTTATCACTCGCTGCTGTACTCTGCTGGCAGTCAGCTCTTTATACCCAGTTTTATGTTGAGAGGTTTTCATCAGTTGGAAGATGCTGCATTTCCTCCTCAGGCTATTTGCCCAGTTTGTGGTCTGCTTTTCCTTTGATTACAGTCTTTAATTGGAAAATATTTCCAGATTGCTGTCGTTTCCTGTAGATTGTTAATTAGTACAATAGGCTTACATCACATCCTATCACAGTACATCAGTAATGAGTAAATGAGCACAGTATTGGACTGATCCCAGTGTCGATATTAATAATAATTATTAGTTTATGTATAAATGTATTTGTTCTATTCAATAAATCAGTAAAAATAGCAGTAGTTTGCTGTTTTAGACTTGTCTTAGTCTAAATGATTGTAATAATTTGTGTGTTAGACACAACTTTCTATTACCAGTCAAATGTTAATGCTATTTCCACAGGCATGTTGGAGATCTGGGTAATGTGACTGCTGGGTCTGATGGAGTTGCTCATATCAGCATTGTGGACAAACATTTGTCACTGACAGGGGCTTACTCTATCATCGGGAGGACCATGGTGGTAAGCACTTTTTAATTTTCAGTCCAGTGCATGATCTTGATGACAATCTGATTTGACTCTTTCGTGTAACTCCTTAAACTTAATTTGCTGATTTAAGACATGTTTGGTTTGGATTAGTTTTACATGGGGAGGTGGAGTAATAGTAATTATTACCAGAGTGTCTCTGGGATTTCATTCCCAAATGATTTGTATCTGCCAAATGCACACGTATGATTTAAGATAATACTAAATATGTATTTCGGTAAGTTATTTAGTCCTTGTTCACAATTTGAACAAAACTACAAATTGAAAATAAAAAGGGATTACTTTTGGGGTTTTTTTGTTTTTAAACTGCTTTTACACAGTAATCCATAACAACAAAGCAAAATAATTGTTAGTGACTTTGCAAATTTAAAATAAATATTTTAGTCTTTAAGATGTCCCTAGAACCTGACTAATGGTTAATTCACATGATCGGACATGATTCTGAAAGTTAGTAGCAGGACGAGAAGGGTCTTCAGCAAAGAGGTGACCATGAAACCAACTGTTTACGAACCTGCTGAAAGGACAATCTCAGAAAATCTCAGAAATATCCAGGCATTTACGGCTAGGATTGTATAGACTGAAGCCCTGTTTAAAAGGCATTTGGCAGGTACTTAAGTTATTCTGAAACAGGAGGTCAGTGATTCTGTAGCCTTATTCTGTAATAAGGAAAATCTGACCAGGTATTGCTTATCGACTAGCTATATTCCATCCCAGTGGTATGACAATGGTGGCAGTATCAGGACCTGGTAGAAAAAAATGCTTCAGAATGCATCCATTCTCAGACTGGAGTGAGGGCTCACTTTACAACAGGACAACAACCCAAAACACACAGACAAGACAAGGCTGGGGCGACTTGGGGTGAATCTCTGAATGCCCTTTAGTGGCCTGAGCAAATGGCTGTTCACAGATGATCTAATCTGATTGAGTTTGAGACGATCTGCCAGTCAGAATGGGGAAAAACTGATCAAATCCAGGTAGGCTAATACTGTAGAGACAAGATGCAACTGATGCAAACATTGCTTTTATTAAGTCCTGAATAAATGGTCTAAACACTTATCTAAATGAGCAACAACAACAAAAAAAGAGTCTAAAACCATGTTTGAGATTGTCATTATGTCTTTGTGGTTTATGGACAAAAAAGTTTCATCCATTTTAAGAATTCTAGGTGTCTGAATCCTTTTTTGCCAGTT
Organism: Silurus meridionalis; assembly: GCF_014805685.1. Taxonomy (NCBI): domain Eukaryota; kingdom Metazoa; phylum Chordata; class Actinopteri; order Siluriformes; family Siluridae; genus Silurus; species Silurus meridionalis. The sequence continues at coordinate 14,627,031 of NC_060894.1, forward strand.
TGTGAAATAAACAAAGATAAGATATACCCTTATTTTTCCCACAGTGGGGAACTTTCTGTTAACAGCAGCAAAGAAAAGAAATGTGCAGGAGTCCTGAACATCACACCTGTTTTCCCACACCTTCTCTACACCACGATGTACTCTACATCATTAAGAGTTCCCTTCAGTGACACTAAGAGGACCATGTTCCAGCATGGCATTTTTACTGTTTACAAATTTAGGTCAATAAAGACATGGTTCTTGAGTGGCCTAAAGAGACCCCTGACCTCAACACCACTGAATATAATTGGGATTTACTGCAAGGCAGACTCTTCCCCACTCTTGGCCTCCTCACCCAACATCAATGCATGACCTCACTAATGTGACCTGGGTACAAAGTTCAACACACTTCAGAATCTAGTGGAAAGCCTTTTAAAAGATTGGAGATTATGAGTGCAAAGCAGGCAAAATGTCAATGGGATATATATAGTCTGTCAAAATAATGTCTAATATTGAACTTTGAATACTTTTCTTGTTTTAGATTCATGAGAAGGAGGATGACTTGGGCAAAGGCAAGAATGAAGAAAGTCTCAAAACGGGCAATGCAGGAGCACGTCTTGCTTGTGGCGTGATTGGCATCGCTGAGTGAAGCAAGTTTTAACACTGGAACCACTCAGCTTTTTGTGACCAACGTTGATGCCCCAACTAAGCAACTAAGCCTGTCAAGATAAACTTTATTTTTGCAGAAATTCATAGAAAAGTGTAGAAAGGTCATACAGTTTCTGTTGAAGTGGTGTTTCATTCCATTGTTTTCATTGAATTTGCATTATCTAATTAAAGTTTGTTCTGTACTACTAGATATGAAGTTTTGGGTGATAATGTTTGAGCTGGTCTTTCTGTGATTACCTGTGCAGTCCACTAGGTGGCGTATGTTTCACATATTTGAATACTAAATTCATGTCTAATGCCAGCACTCCTTTTAATAGAAACATTCCTCGGAAATATGAACCTTACTATTTATATTGTTTTACTGAGATTTATTATAAAATGTTTACAAAGACATTCCTGTTTTTTTTTTTTCTCTCTCTCTCCGAGGGCATGCATGTCATCATTTGCACTATAATTTGTCTACTCGCATTTGTTTTGAGGCTACTTGTCATTGAAACGGGTGAAAACGAGAAATCCTGTTCTTCTCTACTATTAATGTGTACCCTATGCTAGTGAATAGAAATCATCATTCTGTCCGAGGATGATTTGAAGTGTTCTTGACATTTTGTCTATATTTGATCCAGCCATTAAACAGCTGCGCCCAGCACTAGCCAGCGTTCACAGATGGTTAGTGTATTCCAGCTGAAATGACATGCTGCAGAATGGCTTTTCCTTGTAATGTAGCAGGCTTTCACATGAATAAGCATGCAGTTTCCCATCCACAGGAAATGAGATTCTTTTGATTCTCCGGGGACAGTGTTGTCATTCAAAACTAACAAGAAATCAAGCTATAGATTTGGAACATTATACAATCATCTATAGAGATTTTTTTTGCCTACCCTTTTATACAATTGAAGATTAATTTGCCGTTCTGGCTCTCCAGAGGTGCTGCTTAGTGGCCTGAAAAATTGTGAGGAGTCACAATCATGGGCTTCAAGAGGTTGAGTTTCCTGAGGCAGACACATTCAGTGAAGCATGATGATTCAAAAAGCTGATAAAAATAGCTTCTGGGACTCAGGCTTTGAATAATAAAAAAAAAAACATGTACAATGGATGCAAGGAAGCACAAGCTCTCGAAACAGAAGGAAGTGTTCAATAAAATGTAATGTTTGTTTTTAAATTATTATTAAGAAAATTATGTCAAAGAAACAGCAAGATTTATGACAATCAGATAAATCAGAAAAGAAAAGTATGTGTCATGAGGAATGGTGTGTTGTCATGTGATTCGCATTTTCAAAAGATTTCTTAGACAAGATTCATCACAGTAGAATAAATGTTATACCGAATTAAATAATAGCGCCCCAGCAAATATTTAGATTTTGCTACACTAAACTAAATATTAATTGACTTGTACATTTATAGCTCATTTCTTTCAAAGATCTGGACCATTAAGTGGCGAGTTTGCATTTATAAAAATCTCTACCCCATTTACTTCGAATGGCAAAACAAACAGAGCTTAGAACAAAAAACAAATGAAGCCAAGTCTAGGTTTGGTTGTGTTCACAAGGGAAACCAGTACATTAGCAAAAACGTACATGTACACATACTCTGTACAAGATTCATCCTCTGTAAATTCACAATTTCAGATAAATGCTATACTGTATATGATTTACAAATTATATTTTATTAATACATTTTTATTTTCAACTGTTATCAGAAACCCCATTAGCTGATACCACTATAATTCTGATTTTCAAGCAATTTTTGTGTTTATAAGGGCAAGTGGCACCTATGATAACTTTAACATAATATTAAAAATACACAGAATATCACTAATCTTAAGGTACACAATTTCTTTGAACGTCTTTTAATGCAGTGGCACCCACACAATCCAAAACAAGCCAAAACATCCAACCAATTTTCCCTTCACTTTAACTAGGAGACTCAAAGCTGTTCCAGCATGCAAATGCCCCTGTGCGCAAAGGTACCAAAGGATTTACCCCAGCTGCTGAATTATCCCCTGGCCAGGGATGAAAACTGGGCAACAACAGTAAAAGTGCCTCACCACTGATCCCCCGAGGACCTGGTGCATACAGTTGTGTTCAAAATTATTCAACCCCCGCTGAAATTGATTGTTTTGGTCGGTTTGACATTGATTATGATCATTCAGTCATCCTGCTTACAATTAAATCAAAGAGGCACGTGTAGGTCAGACAAATATAACATAACATTTATAATGAAATAACCACAAATGTCTTTTCTGAGCTCACATCATTATCAGTTTTATTCAACCCCCAAGTGACATTCAATCTTAGTACTTAGTACAACATCCTTTTACAGTTATAACAGCTTTTAAACGTGAAGCATAGCTTGACACAAGTGTCTTGCAGCGATCTACGGGTATCTTCGCCCATTCATCATGGGCAAAAGCCTCCAGTTCAGTCACATTCTTAGGCTTGCGCACTGCAACTGCTTTCTTTAAGTCCCACCAGAGGTTCTCAATCGGATTTAAGTCTGGTGACTGCGATGGCCACTTCAAAATGTTCCAGCCTTTAATCTGCAACCATGCTCTAGTGGACTTGGAGGTATGCTTGGGATCATTGTCCTGTTGAAAGGTCCAACGTCTTCCAAGCCTCAGGTTTGTGACAGACTGCATCACATTGTCATCCAATATCTCCTGGTACTGAAGAGAATTCATGGTACCTTGCACACGCTGAAGCTTCCCAGTACCTGCAGAAGCAAAACAGCCCCAAAGCATGATTGACCCCCCGCCATGCTTCACAGTAGGCAAGGTGTTCTTTTCTTCATAGGCCTCCAAACATAGCGTTGATCCATGGGCCCAAACAGTTCTAATTTTGTTTCATCAGTCCACAGAACACTATCCCAAAACTTCTGTGGTTTGTCCACATGACTTTTGGCATACTGCAGTCGACTCTTCTTATTCTTTGGGGACAGCAAGGGGGTGCGCCTGGGAGTTCTGGCATGGAGGCCTTCATTACGCAGGGTGCGTCGTATTGTCTGAGCAGAAACTTCAGTACCCACATCTGACAAATCTTTTCTCGAAGTCAGCATCTTCTTTCTGCCACGACCAGGTAGCGTTTCAACAGTGCCCTTTGCCTTGAATTTGCGAATGATGCTTCCTATGGTGTCTCTTGGTATGTTTAACATCTTTGCAATCTTCTTATAGCCATTGCCCTTCCTGTGAAGAGTAATCACCTGTTCTCTTGTCTTCCTGGACCATTCTCTTGACCTCACCATGTTTGTAACCACACCAGTAAATGTCTAGAAGGAGCTGAGTATCACAGTCATTTTAAAGCTGCCTAATTGGTGCTTATTAGGCTTTATTGCTGCTCCCTGATATCCAAAGGTGTTTTCAATACCTGATTGAAAACACTTCATTGAACCTCTGTTCTTCAGAGTGGTAGTCTTTAAGGGGTTGAATAATTATGTCAATGAAGAATTCACAAAAGAAACATTTACTACTGTATTACAAAACTAATTGATGTCATTTTAGTTGCATATGGTTCTTTAAGAAGTCCTTGTAGGATTTCATTCTGAATACAATTACAAATGTACACTAAATTCCCTAAAACTATTTACAGCATTGGGGGTTGAATAATTTTGAACACAACTGTACATTACTATATGACCAATATTTTGCCAAATATGTACAACTGACCACTGCATTTCTGTTAAAAAAAACCCATTCCAGATCTATTCCCCCTTTGCCCCCTTAATAATATCCTTTTCTCTTCAGAAAAGTTTTCAAGTAGATTTTAGAGCAAGGCTATGGGGATTTTTCCCATTCTGATGGTGGGCTATGAAACCTGGAGTGCAGTTTGCATTCAATGTTCTGTTGGGCTAAGGTCAGGGCTCTGTGAAGGCCACTCGAGTTCTTCCATTCCAACCTTCTCAATTCATATCTTCATAAGCTTTGATTTGTGTACAAATGCATTGTCATGCTAGAACATGTTTGGGCTCCTTAGTTCCATTAATGAAAACTGTAATTCTATAGTGTTTGCTTCCAGCTATATGTGGCAACAGTTTGGGAAGAACCACAGTGAACATCTGGGAATCAAGAAATAAGGATTCTTGTCCTTTTCTTATAAATCTGGCTGTGTCTGATGTTTTTGTCCTGGTTTGTCATGATGGTACACAATCTCTGTTTTTGCACCTGTTAAACAGTGACTGTGTGCTCCAGTGGGGGGTGAGCCGGATTTTGTTTCAACTCAGCTCAAATCTCTTGCGTGGTTCGAAAGCAAGCTTTCTTAACAGCCCCCACTGCCACTACACTTCAAAGTACAATGACATCATTGGTACAAACAAACTGAACTTTCGTGTGCTGTTCACTAATGGACTTGGGACATTTTAACTTTAGGGTAGTACAGCTGTAGTATAATCAAAAGTTAACATCTGATATTACTGTGCGTCTCACATGACTGGGTCACAAGGTAATAAGGTCAAATGTGTTTTGTTAAGATATATATATATACGTTTCTTTAGCTGCTTGAAAATTCATTCTAAAGACAAATTTGTGTGTGTGGCTCAACAGGTGTAAGGGCAAATAGTGTCCTTTTTTGTACCTTTTTTCCCAGAAATTTAGCAGCTTAGCTTTGATGGTGGACATCTTAAAGACACTTTAGCAAAGCGATACAGTATATTTATTATTTTAAAGTTACATAAAACATGAAAGATAACGATTCAGTCGTTAAACTCAGTTATGTGGAACAGTGCATAAATTCTCATTCTTGCTTTGCATTTAAAGGTGTGGTTATACATTAACTGAGTTATTCTGAACCCTCTCTACAAGCCTCTAGGGCATTTCAGGTCCTCATTTCACACA